>NC_080431.1:101911650-102217186 GCF_028018845.1 Melospiza georgiana
TGGGGCATCCAGGCAGACAAACAGCCATCCATAAGCCAGCAGTGCGCCTTGGGGCCAAAAATGCCAATGACATTCTGGAATACAGGCCAAAGTTGGTATCCTGCCTCTGCTCAGCTCTTGGGAGGTACATTTGGAGTGCCTTGTCCAGTACTGAGTTCCCCATGGCAAGAGAGACAATGGAGCTCCTGGAGTGGGTCCAGTGGAGGGCTATAAATATGATCAAGGGACTGGAGCACCTCTCTTATGAGGGACCTGGGCCTGTTAAACTTCAAGAAGAAGACTGAGAGGGGAACTCATCAATGCCTATGAGTGTCTGATGGGAGGTGTCAGAGGATGGAGCCAGCCTCTTCTCAGTGGTGCTGAGCAATAGGACAAGAGACAACAGCAAAAATTGATGCACAGGATGATCCATCTGAACATGAGGAAGAACTTCTGTACTGTGTGTGACCGAGCCCTGGAGCTGGTTACCCAGAGAGGCTGTGGAATCTCCCTCACTGGAGATGTTCAGGAATTGTCTGGATGCAATCCTGTGCAATGGACTCCAAGATGACCTTGCTGAGCATGGGCCAGATGACCACTCTGGTCCTTCCCAGCCTGACCCACTCTGTGATTCTGTGTATGAAAATGGATCTGACTCTGCTGTTACAAGGTAGAATTCCAGAACCTGAGCAGATATAGTCCAGCACTACAAATGGTAGAATTATTTTATGCATATTCCTTACAGATAAATCTGCAGATTTAAGACTTTATGAAACCTACAGAAACTAATGGAAGCTCTTTCGCTGGACATGTTCCTAAAACTTTGATGAAGTCACTGTGTAAATAGAATCAGATCAAAGGATATGGCTGCTGGATTAGGCAAGCAGCAGATTACAAAACAACATTAGCATTTGCCCTTTGCAAAGGTTAAATATGTTCCTGTCTTAAATATTGCATCCATGTTCCCATGAGGACTATCCATTAAAAAGATTTTGGATTAAAATGGAAACAGGGCTAGAATACAATCAGAAAGAATTTTTTAGAACTTTGGAGGAGACATTATTATAAATAAATAGCTCAGAAAGCTTTAGAAGCATCATAAGTCATAAGCAGTCTTGGAAGTAAGGAGAATGCTCTTTCAAGTAATAAAGTCTTTTAAAACTAAATGAAAGTAATCTGCTTGTGTTAAACTCTCCAGATTTCAAGAAAATTTCACCTTACTCAGTTCCATTACAAATGTGGTGCTCAGAAGCTTCAGTCATTAGTCTTTGAGAGTGCACAGACATTTTCAAAGCAGTCAATCTCTTAATGCATTTCCATTCTGAAGTCACTGCAAAAACAGATGAAGCAAAATATTCCTGATCTTGTTTGTTTCAATTTGAATCTCAGAGGAAGTTATGGGATATCTGGAGAGAGAGTTCTCCTGTCTCGGATTAGACATCTGCCATGTGGATGTATGAATCAGTCACCCTAGACTCTGTCTGACATCCGAGGCAAAAAATGAGTTCTTAATCTGACCTGTCTGAAGCAAATGCTACAGGATAAATTGAACTGTTTTTTCTATTGATGTGGGAAGAGAGTGGAGGTATCTGGCTCTTCTGTGGACACCTAGACTGCAAGGCAGCCTCACTGTGTCAGCTGAATGCTAAACCAGCCTGTTGTACTCAACTAACTCAACTAACTTTGATGCTTCAGCTCCTCCTGGACCTCATACAAGAATCACTTTGCTGGAGTTTCAAATATATTAATTCCTCCATAAAACCCAATATGACAGCTAGTGGAAGTTAGCAAAGCCTTTATAGGTTAAAAAATCCCACCCCCTTGTTTTTATGGGGCACTAGTCTTTTTTACAGCTTCAACCATGCTCAGAACTTCTTGTGCAAAAAATGAGCAAATATTAAGAAGGGGAAGGTGTGGAAACACCTAAGCATGGGCTTGTAACTTCTGGAGAGACAAGGAGAAGATACATAGTACTGCAAGTCTGAATTACCTGTCATAAATAACCTCTCATTCACCAGAAATACTCTTACACAGTGAATTCCCTGAACTTGATATACTCTGTTATCACTGAAAATAAATAATATTGAGTGATTCTAGATTACTCCTATAGTCTCTCTGCAGGGATTCAGAGTAGGAATCTTATACATACAATGGACATCTAAAAAAAGGAACCAGACTGTACCTTCCCAGAAGTGGCCATTTATGTGCTTAAAAGAAACATGAGTGGAACAAGCTTAAAAATGCAAGAAATCACATTCAGATCACAGTCTGGAATCATCCAAAATAAAAAGCACAAGGAAAAATAATATTTTGGCACTCAAGCATTGCCTAGCAGAGGCTTTAAGTTTGCATGCAAAAGGAAAAAGCAAGTAGCATTATACAGTGAAAGTAATATGTTCAAATATCTAGTTTTGCCCATTATTTGATATTGTTACAAACTTTTCATGGTTGCTTTATGCTCTTGGAGCAGACCACTACAGCATAGTGTACTACAGACCAACACACTATGTATTCTCACTGCAGATGTGCAGTAGTTAAGATTAAGATTTCTTGCCTCCTTTCCTACTGCCTCCCCTTTGGCTAGGCTGGTGCTGCTCTTGGTGGGACTGACTGAGGAGGCAGGAACAGCAGTGCAGAGATGGAACCTGGAGTTGAAGGGGAATAAAGAGCTGGAAATGTCTGAAACTGGCATCCTATGAGACAAAAACATACCATGGAATGCCACATACTAATCTCACTCCTGTCTTACCTGAAACACAACCATACACACAAACACAGAGTCTGGAAGGTGAGTTTTGACTTCTAGGATTCTTTTCCAAATATCACCCGGCAACACCAATAGTAAATATGAAACTCTATCCTGAATTTTTCTGTTTCCTGTAACAACTCTGCAGCAGCATTCAGGTCAGAATGAAATACAAGTGCTAGAAATCCCTCCAAATCTGAGCTAATTTACACAGAAAACTTCCCAAGCCAAATGTTATTCGAGCTCCTGAACAGGGCATTGAATTGTGGAGTTGTGTGAACACACAAAGAAAGCATGACATCACCCCAACAGTTGTATTTGTTCAACTCTCTTTAGGGAACATTTGTGGTTTTTCAATAGTAAGGGTGCCATGGCTCTCAGGAGGGATAGAAGCTGTTTTCTCAGGAACCATCAACCAAGGTTCATTTATACTCTTTGGGAATGCCCTTGTAGTTCCTGATGGCAGTTATGTGCCAAAGGGGCCTAGCAGGACTTTTTGGAGACTGTCACTAGTGATCAAGGAATGTTGCACTATTTCCTTTCCCTGAAACTGCTAAATCATCCCTGCCAGCTCCTGGAGCTTATAAAGTTATTCTGAGTCACAAATTGGTTTCCATCCCATTGACCCAAACTATATCCAGGAATAGTCATAAACTGTGCCTGTGCTTTCTGGAGAAAAGTCTTATGAGAGGGAGATAAAATTCCATTCTTTCCTCAAGCAATCTGTTCATCTACATCCCTATAATATTCCCAGCCAAAGAACCCTTGGTTGAAGTTTAAAGAAACAAGGGTTGTTGTCTACCTGAATGGCAGACAACATGGGGAGGGAAAAAATTGGTTTTATTCCACCAATCTGCCAATTCAGAGAACTCAGATTAATATTAACAACCTTCCTGCCCTTTCTTGAACACCCACAGTAAGGAACAGGACAAGAGGATTGTTACATATTGTAGGGTGAACAGAGAAAATAGTGACTTGGAAGGAAACAGGGGAATATCTAGGATAACTTCTATTCCTTTAAGAAAACCCAAACAAACAGGCTGCTATATGCTGCTCGATTTTAGCAATAAGTTTAACTGCGGAGGCTGATATCTCTGCATCACACATCCAAGTACTACAAGAAGCAATTATGAAGAGCTAGGAAAGTGCTTCCAAATATAATAATAGTTTATTAAAGTCCATCTGGTGGTAAGACACCAAGAGGGAGTGTCAGTATGAGCCTAGAGAAAGTGAGTAAAACATAAACAGGATGTGATGGAGGAGGAAAATAATCTAAAAGAATTTTATTTTTGCAGAGTTTCATTAGACGGCTTTTCTGTTACAGCAGCAATGTTTTGCTTGCTGCCAGCTGCTGCATCCCACTCCAACTCAAACACCCCCCTGGTATTTAATGTAAGGCTTGTTATACTTGTAAGCCTTAATTAGTATTTATGAACTGATCAAGATGATGGAGCACAAATTAGAAATCTAAGGTCTCATGACCATCCTGCTGAGGATAGGAGGCCATTTTCACCTGACAGGGTGGGCTATGTTCCCACAGCACATGATGCATGCATAGATGTACTGCTCTATTGATCCTCTTCCCTGCTTCCCTCATAGGCTGAGGAAACGTCCACCAAATCGTCTTGAATAAGCCCTAAATACCCAAGCACACCTGCAATAACACCCACTCAAACAAGGTAACACAGCACAGAAAGTGCTGCCTGGGTAAGCCATGCCATAACTGCCCATTGGAGACAAAGGGGAATCTTCACTTTCTCATACAAGCAGCCTTCAGAAATTCACATTAGCATTTATGACCACCAGGGGTTTTTGCATATTTTCTTTTCCAAGATCTGCACAAATCACACATCTTTTCCCTCTAGCCTTCACCAACAATCTTGTAGCACCATTAAAATAATAATCTTCATCACATGCACTCACATGCCCAGAACTGGTTTTTTGTGCCTTTAAACTCTTTATTAGTCTGTTATTTAGTTATCAGTCATCATCTGAATGGAAAAAAATGTTTTGTTTTCCTGTCCTCTCCTTCCACAGGTGTTATTATTCTGAAAGTTTTCAGAAGAATGTCAGCTATCTTAAGTTAGATGTGGCCACGTCTTGTCATTGAAGGAGGTGTCCTTGTTGCTTAAGGCAGAAGGATGATCTCATCTCATCTCTTTCCTTCTCCTGTGTTTTGCTGTTTTACAGTTTGTCAAAATCCAGGGCTATTCTGTCTTAATGGTGTCCCAGTGATGCTACTTCAGCAGGTTGATGATCCTGTCTGGGATCTACACCTGCAACCTTTCTACTTTTAGAGCGACACGTGTTAGGAAAAAGGTTTTCATGAAAGCAGTGCTTACATCTGGTTCTAAACTACTTACAACATCAGCAGCAAACATCTATCACCAGCACTTTAAAGTGAGTGTGCTGCCTCAGATGAAATGTTGTAAGACTGTCTAGAGCTCAATATACCTACTACATTAAGAGTAACCTATTCTAGTAATTAGAAGCATTTCCTGATATGAAAGACTGTAGAAAATATCTTCCATTGAGTAAATTTTCATTCTTTTCCACATTGATTCAGCTTAGTGTAGCTAAAACAAAGATATAAATTTTGGATGAAAAGGGGAATATGAGAAGTCAAGAAAGAAGTGACCAGTAATGGACCAATTCTGCACTCACCATTGATAAGTAATCAGCATTTATCATTACTCATTTTGCAGAAATTATCTTCCAGCTTTGGTTCCAAAGTTATAAATAGGATTTTCACTTGAAAGTTTGCTGAAAAACACAGAGTAAAAGTTTATCTGCACCATAAAATTTAATTTACACAGCAACCCTGAGAAAGAAATGTGTGACGGTGTTCACAGGGGTTCTTGGATGAGGGAAGAGATGAGGATCTGACTCCATGTTTCAGAAGGCTTGATTTATTATTTTATTATATATATTTTATTAAAACTACACTAAAATAGAACAAAAAGATCATATCAGAAGGCTAGGCTAAGAATAGAATAGGAAAGAATGATAAAGTTTTGTGGCTCGGGCTCTGTGTCCAAGCCAGCTGGGCTGTGATTGGCCATTAATTAGAAACAACTCTATGAGACCAATCACAGATGCACCTGTTGCATTCCACAGCAGCAGATAATCAATGTTTACTTTTTGTTCCTGAGGCCTCTCAGCTTCTCAGGAGGAAAAATCCTAAGGAAAGGATTTTTCATGAAAGATGTCTGCAACAGAAATGCAGTGAAGCTGAGGCAATTTTAGTTTTATCATGAGGCAAACTTGCCAAGGTAGGCCTCGGGCAAGAGCAGAGAGCTGATCTTGTTTTGATAAATATCTTCACTGTGCCTTTATACCATGGTAACTCACACGTGTTAGTTTTCATATTAACAAAAAATACCAAAAAACAACAAAACTAAACAGAAAACTAAAGGGGGTAGTGGTGGGAGAGAAGATCATTTATAGTAGAAGTGACATATATAGTAGAATCATTTATAGTAGAAATGACACAGCATCACAAATGGATTCTCACTTAACTTGCTGGTAGTTTTCCACTCTCCTTGCCTCTCTTATCTTTTTTTCCTATCCATAGGCTACCAGAGTATATCCAGGGAGCTGCCTGTGCCTAGCTCTACCCCAGCAGCCCAGCAGCAATAAAACAGTTAATAGTGTGTTGGTTTTTCTCCATGTTTCTGAGTGACCTGCGATGTCTGTTAACTCTGTGCTCCTGATTCACAGAAACATATCTGTCCAAGGAAAAGCTATTCCCCTTCCTCTTGCTTCATAGCACACATTGGGCTTTTTTTTCATCACGAGTCTGTTCCAAGCACTTTTCTGTGGGGGTGGGGAGGGTGGGAAACTCTGTCTGAATGCCATATGTTCACTGAGAGGTCATTACAATATGCCAAAATTTTATAGGGGTGAAAATATCCCAGGAAGTTGTTATTTATAAATTCCCAAGAAATTTAGCTTACAGAATACAAAAATAAGCCTTATGTAAATGAAAGTAATAAAATTAATACATGCCAAAGGCGGGTCATTTTACTTTTACTTTCTATCTCTGCTACATAAACACAAAAAACATCAACAGTTCCTGCTCTCTGTCCCATATGAACCCAGAACTGTACAGGTTGCTCTGAAAAACCTCAAATCTGATCTGTAAATATCAAGCCTAAGAGCTCCCACATGTGTTTCTTAAACAGTTGGAAGTCATTACTGCTGTTAAACCTAGCGTTACTGCAATTCCACATGAACTTGATGTTCCCTCCTTTTTGTTTTTATAATTTAAAGCTACACTCACATTTTTGCTGTGATACAGCAGAGAGTTTCTTATGGTTCTTTAACTCAAAACTCATTTGAGGACTATTTCGGATTCATGAAGAGGGTGTTTCTTTATCTTAAGGATCTGACTCAAGTTCAAGGAGCAAACAGCTGATGCACTTAAAAAGTCTGATATTTCACACTTCTTGTCATTGTTTGTTGAGTAGAGCCAACACCTCTACAAAAGAGTCAGCAGTACTGGATGCATACCCTGGATGCTCGTGCAGCTCAGGTGCTCCACTCATGGCTCAGTCTGCTTTCATCACCAGTTTAAACTAATCCACATGAATGTGAGCTGATGTACCTGCTGGTGACCCCCACTGGCTCTGCAGGTATGTGCTGGGAAAATCTCCCTTTTTACACTGTGGGAACTGCTACACCCTGGGAAAAGTTGCTGGGAATCATTCTTTATATGAATCCTTCAGCTGGAAGATGCAGAGCAGAGGGTTAGGAGTGTTTCACCTTGTCCCACAACATACACCAACCTGGCCATCCTAATAATGGTCTTACTGCCTCCCTGCCTGACACTGTACATATTTGATAGGCTCTCTTGCCATGGACTTGGTTAGTTTATGGCAAAAACTCAGTGTAGTTACTTTCAAGAAAGTAAATACAGGAAGGTGCTAGAAACTGTGGGGGTGCTTTTACCATGTTCTCATGGCAATGCTCACATGGGGATTCAGCTGGCTAGAGGTGTCCTCAGAGCCTCTTGCCAAGCTGCAGGCTGTGGGATGAGTGGGCTCTCTTGTCTCCAGGCAGTCGTTTGCAGAGAGCCCAGGCAGGGACAGCACTGTGGTGCAGGGGATCAGCTCACCTCTTCCTGCAGGGAAGCACCCTCCAGGATGCTGCTGCCCCTGGCCAGAGACACACATCCAAACCAAGGTGCACCTGGAGGCAGGACTGGCACCAGCTCCTGAAGTGTGGCTGGATTAGAGCCTGAAATGTGCTTCTGCAGCACAGAAGACTGCTGCAGAAAAAACCCCAAACACTTTCCTTATTTTTTCATGAAATTTCCACTTTCCTCATTTTCTCAAGAGATTAAAAAATCATCGAATGCCTGTTCCCTGTGATTCACTTGTTGAAATGCCTTTGTGAATTCTCAGGAGGAAAAAATAAGATCACGAGATCAAGGATTGCTCAATGGAAAAAAAATCGCACTCAGGGAAAGTGGAGCTGGAAGAGAGGATGAAATCCTGTCACTCCTCTATCCTTCCTGCAGAGCTTTGTCCTGTCAAATTTTGAAGACTATAAAAGAACAATGCCTGCTGTGGCAATACAGGTGTAAGACAGTTACACCTCTCTATCTTGGTTTCCTACCACACAAGGGTGGACAGATGCTTCAAAACAATAGTGATGATGTCTTGTTAATAAGACATTATTAATAAGAATATGAATATGTCCTGAATATGCCTGAAGTGGGTAATTTGTGGAGATGCAGATCTTTCTGTTTGCTGTGCTGTAATGAACTATCTGGGCTATGTGATACCAGCACCATCCAACAGACAGTTTTAAGGTATTCAATGGTTTAGCAGAGCAACAGCAGCCATAGGTTGCCAGAAGACAGGCAGAACTAAACAACAGCAATTAAACAATTTTAGAAGGAAAATACAGATGCAGTAACATAAAGCAATGTTGTGACTGCATTTTCAAAGAGCATTGACAGATATCAAACTCTCTCCAAATCACACCAGGGCATTTTGTTCCAGACTTGTCCTGCTCAGACTGATTTTTTCCACAATTTGTCCTAAAGATGTTCTCAGAAGTTATTTCCATTCCTCCAGAAGGTTTTATTAGATATTTTTAGGCAATGTCTATAAACCAGAAGAAATAATTTCTTGCACAGTTTGAGCCATAAGCATCCTGTGAAATGCCAAATGAAAGCTATGTGTATCCAGCATCTCACACTAAAGAACCCTGAAAGTGTCATGTTTTTGAGTGGTTCCTCTTGGAAATTTGAGTTTCTCCCTGTGGTCACTGCTGGGAACATGATAAAAAGCAAATTAATGTCTGTGAATAAAAAATTACTAAATCAGCATGAGTTCTTTCTAGCCTTTGGGTTGGCACAGCTGTAGAGTTGAGTTGGAAGAGTTGCACAGAGGTTTGCCAGAAGTGAGAGACAGGGAGGGGGCAGTGAGCTATGTGCAAAAGCTCTGGAGAAAAGAGAGATGTCTCAGAAGGAGAAAAAAATAATATCCCTGGGAGGAACTCAAAGCCCGAGAGGTTTGTCATTAAATGCAGAACAAGATTTTTATCCCAAATCAGTCTTGTGAGCTATGCATTTGCTTAGTTTTGTTTTTAATTCTTCTAACCTGTCATGGAGGGAAGTTGTGGTGCTGGCACAGTGCCAGTGTACCTGAGGATGCAACCTTACCAATTTGTGAGGAGGTGGTTTCTCTTTCTGTGTAAGTGCACACAAAATTTCCAATTACGTCCATGTCCTGTGTTAACTAACTTGGGCATTAACTTTGGTAAAATTCTGGCATGGAATTCACTAAAGACAGTTGTTCTCCCACACCATGAGATGCACTGCAGTTACCTACAGGTCAATAGTGTCCTCCTTGAGGACATATTCTGTACCAGAGTCACCTCTTGCTGCCTCTCACCAGTTTTGACTAGAAAATGCATTACTCTACAGAGGACAAAACTACAAGCATTGCTCCACCATTGCAGCACCATTGCTCAGCACAGGGACACTGCACTGCTGGGCAAAGTCAGCAGTGCTGGGTACCACAGGGCAGCCAGGCAGCAGGGTGCGTGGCTCCACCTCTGAGAGGAGCCTTGGGCAGTGGGAGTCTAGTCTTGAGTCACTGCTGCCTACTAAGGGGGAAGGAGAAAATACTTTAAATCAGCCACAAAAATAAAGGCATTGTAGAGCTGGGAAGAGATTTGTGCCCTGCACTCTTTAAATTCCTTTCCTGTTACGTCTTCCTGAAAGCCAAAGCAGATTTTTTTTCTGTGTTCAGCAGATGCAGCTGGGGATTCACAGGGCTGTGTGGGCTCTGTGCTTTCATGAGTACATGCACATATGAACACACTTTTTATGTTCTACATTAATAATGTAAAAACTCACGGTGCAGGGCGCCGCTCATGAGCCACCATGTATCCTCTAGCTCACGCAGCAAATTCAGCCATCTTCAAACATTTCTACTCCTGTTACCTTAGTAACAGTCCTAGGGAATCCCTAAGTAATTAATCAAGCTGCTTAGCTCTTTGAGGTTTCTTACTAGGGATGCTGTTGTCAGGCTTCTTTCTCATTGTTGGCAAAAAAACCAAAAATTAAAAATCTGTATTTAAAAAAGAAATGGCACGTGGGCTGTGTCTGTCATATGGAGGAGGTAAACAAGTGCCCATGTGCACCTTGTTTAGCATTTCTTTGGCATGTGTGTACTTACTAAGTAACTGGCACCACAAGTAACAGCTGAAGCATGAACCTGAAAGAATTTAGAGGTGCAGCTGCCAGGCTGGATTTCTTCAAATATTTCAATGTCCCTTCTAGGAGACCATCCTGGTTTCTCCTTCCAGTGCCACATTCAGAAATCACTTTCAGGGTCATTAATGCAAAACAGAGAGTGATAGCAATAAACAGCTATTATCATTTAGTCTGAGATCCCATAAGACCCATTAGATAGACATTCACTATTTTATCTTATTTTGGTTTTTTTCTCTGCAGAAGGCAGTATTCTTCCTTTGTACACTAAGGAGCATACCTGAGCATGTTAGGCTATGGAGACCATAAAGCTTGCCTTACAGAAAAACATACCTGTTAATCCTTTCATGTAAAGGGAAGCAATTGAAACCCTATGGATACGGACTGTTATTTCTCATTTTAGCACAGCAGTTAACATCAACCCTTGTCAACCCTTTATCATGGTGTGGATCCCTGAGGATTTTCCATTGGAGCTGTGGTTCTTTGCAAACCAATTCTCTTTCCTGAGTTATCCCCCAGGATCACTCAGAGGAGCATGGCACTCCACAGAAATGACTAGCTCAGGTCATTAAATTCTCAGTATGGCTCTTTTCTTTCAATAGATACAGATACCAAAACAGCAACAACAAACACTCCCAAATATTCACAAAAGTGGTCAGAGGAGGAGATAAGGGCAGCAGATGCCTTTCTGTGGTCTGTGCTGTGCCAGAAAGATGCTGTTTAACCTCATTTTTCTCACTTTGCATACTGAGTCTTGACAGTACTAACCCCCATTATGACCTTCATGCTCTGCTCTTTAAGACTGAGGGATTTGCATCTGTTCTACCAGAAGATACCATTTTATTTTTAGATTAGTCAATCCTGGAGTAGTAAAGCACTGTATGACTGCTAGAGATAATTTCTAATATCAATAAAACTTAAGACATTCATTCTAATAAAGCAAGAAACATCTGAAAAATGAGAGGCAAAAGCTACAAAGCAGGAAAAATATATACCAGTAAAATTGAGTGATTAATTATGATCAAACATTGTAATAGATTTCTCCAAAGTGCTTAGGGTCTCAGCTGACCTAGAAGATGGACCAGCTGCCCTGGTTTCCCATCTGTGTTGCATTTTGAGCTTACCGCCTCAGAAAGTTCTCTCATGGCTCTTCTCTAAAAAAACCCCAGCTTCTTGTACTAAATACAGATGTGATGACTCCCAGTTTTCTTTTCCTGTTTTCTCAGGCATTCAGCTCTGAAATACAAATGGTGAAAGCAAACATGGTTTATTTTCACCTACCCTAGGACTTTCTCTGCCTTTACACTGCTATAATGTGCTTGAATTAACACATTTCTACTACTCTTCTAGTGCTCATAGAAGAACACAAGTTCTTCTAGGCAGAACTTGCTGGTTATGATTTTTGCAGCAAGACTTTTACCTGTTTCTCTTTTCTGACTAGAGAGAAGACCTTAGCAACTTAGTAGGCCTTAGGGCACCTACACTTCAGTTCCTTCAGGTTAGGTGAGATGAACCCCAGTGAACCCCAGGGTCTTTAGGAACTCTTCCCAATTCCACACATTGCACCAGACATGACTTTCAATTATTCCACACCTACCCCTGAAGTCCACTCTGTTCCACACCAATGGAATAGGTGTTACAGTAGCCTAGAAATACACAACTAGAATTAAAATTATGACAGTGGGTTTGATGTTTATGTTTCATGGTCCAGCCTAAGGACAGTTTTCTCACTGTGGGAATCATTCTTTGAGTGTTCCTCCATGACGTCCTGGACAAAGATCAAACATCCATGAGTTTTCACAAGACCTACAGTCATTTAGTTGTCATCTGAAACTGGAGAAATATATATTTTTAATTGGGTTCTGTATTCCCACTCATCTTTCATATATACACACATATATAATGTGTGTTTACAGGGATTTATACACAAGTTCACAGGACTGTTGGCAAGGCAATGCAGAAAACTACATATGATTAGCACTGCTGCTGTTGTCTGCTAAAGGCGGCTCATCTATGCTCAGATGGAGCTGCAAGTTGTCTTGAAAATGAGTCTCCTTTGCTGTTTCCTTTCCCTCTCCTTTGGATCTGTATCTCAGAGAAAGTGCTTGCTTTTGCACTCTGCAAATGAGCAGTAATGAGATCATTAAACTTTGATAACCATCCCTGTACGTGACACGCTTTGGACAGAGCTGTGCCTCGGCCTTGGGGGAGGGCAGGTTTTCAGCTCTGAGCTACAAACAGATTGAAGCCAGGCAATGCATTGCTGGGCAGAACAATTGCTCAGTGAAGCTGATTAGGAGTTCACCTGACAGGAGATTAGAGGGGAAATTCAGCATTTTGGAATGAAGGAGGGAAAAGAAGAAATTGAAAAAGAAAAAGTGGCCAGCAGCAAGGGAAGGAGAAGCAGAACATGGCACAGGGCTTTACTGTCAACATGAGAAAAGCCCTGGCCCACTGAGGAAAGGGTCAAAAGGAAATTTGCAGTGGTTTGGTCAAGATGTCTACATCTCCTGTGTTTGCTACATAGAGAATGGCAAAAATTTTGGACATTTTTCAGAGATGGTGTGTCTATCTGTTTGGGCTAATAACAAGAGAAGGGTAATAATGTCAGAGAAGGGTGGCTTGTGCATCAGCACATCAAAAATCCCAAGCTCTTGTAAGGACACGTGCAAGCAGGCAGGAGACAGGTGCATTCTATATACTGTTTTGAGGGGGTCACAGGCAGACAGACAGACAGACAGACAGTGTTCAGCAGTCAGCAGGACAAGAAACAAAGCTGTACAGGCTGCAGCGTTAGGGAGCTGAATTACCTCATTAGGTGCTGTGGATTTTCATTTAAAGCTCATTGGAAACAAAGGAACTTTGTTCTTTTTCCTACAGGGAGCAGAGGATTAGTTTCCATACATAAACTGTGCCTTTGACAAACGAAAGGAAAATCAATACCTCACACGACAGGTGCCTCACCAGCAGAACGTGAGCGCACAGTGTGCCCAAGCAGTGCTGCTTTCACAGAAATCATCAATCTCTGCCATCACACTCTCACTGCTAGGTAGCCTGTGAGACTTGAAGCAGAGGGTCACTAAACCTCTTGATTGAAATAAGAACGTTTATTTTTCTCAAGACTGAGTTCAGTGAAAAAGAGACTCAGTGTCTCAAAATGGCTGCAGCTTTCCTCCAGCCTCCTGCTCACAAACGTCACTCGTGTGCAGCTCACCCTGCAGCCATTCCACTCCTAATCAATTCTCCTTTTCTCTTCTGAGTGTAAATCAATATGTCTGCAACTGGAGCTAAAATCACAGCATTTCTAATGTGGAATGTGGGACAGGCTGAGTTCCTAAATCCTAATTCAGAGAATCCATTGAAAACAGCCTTTATTTTAGGTGTGCACTAAAACATGTTGCCATCAGTGATCTCAGTGGACTGTGCACCCTGATGGAAACAGAAGGATTTGGGGAAACAGACACAGAAGGGTCTTCCTGGGAAAGGGTGAGCATGGCCAGTGTGAGACTCCACACAGGTATCACAGCTGTACAGCTGATTCACTGGGACAGGCTCTGGGCCAAAGGGTTTCCCCTGACCTAAACACAAACATCCAAATGAGAGTCTTGGACAGCCAGAATTTTTGCTGCCTCTTGTAAATCACATGCAGGAGCTTGTGAAGACTCTGAAAAAGTGTGTGAGAGAGAGAAACAATTGGTATGTCCTCTCTGTTAAGGCTTTTCCCTCACTGATAACTGAGTGGAGTTCAAAGCTGATCTAAGTGGTGCAAAAGAGGGACATCATCCCAACACCAAGGAGTTGCTGTCCAGTTCATTAGTCTAATCACAACCAGTAATTCATCGTACCAAAACAACAGACACAGTCAAATAGCATCCCTCCCTACATCTCCATTCAACACCCACAGTTGAGTAACACTCCAATCTGCTTTTTCATATTTCAGCATCCTCACCTACAGGCTTGGAAAATTAGTTTGGCTGGGGTTCCTGGTGCATCTCAATCTGTACACTGACCTGAAACATTGTCCCACTACTGCAATGCATTCACACTCACATTTTGCTATGTGTGCACTGGGACATCATGGAAGTAACTTGTGGCAGGAGGTGCTGCAATAAGGAACATTAAGTGAGAAAACTATTTCCACTCCAGATCACCTGTTGAAAAACATTCAGAAAAACACAGGTGTCTGATTTGCAGACAGCCAAGTGTGAAGTGTTCAGAATTCCTTTTAGCAGCCTTAGAGAATGACATAGCAGAGCCAGGCAATGGTTACTGCACCATTTGGGAAATTGTGTGTGTCTGTGTGTGTGTGTGTCTGTGTGTGTGTGTGTCTGTGTGTCTGTGTGTCTGTGTGTGTGTGTGTGTATGTGTGTCTGTGTGTCTGTGTGTGTGTGTGTGACCCCACAGTGATGAAGAACCACTACAGACCAAGGAAGAAAAGCTGCTCCAGAGGAAGTAGAGGCCACTCCAGAACAAGAGAAGAGCTCTTATTGTGAGATGCAAAATTTTTATCAAAGGACACATCCAGAGGGGCCTTAACAGTGGTTGAAGACCACAGAAGTGAGCAAAAGAAAAAGGAATGTGAAGAATCTTTAATGTGAGGGAAGTGAGATGGTATAGCAGGTTGCCCAGAGAAGTTGTGAATGCCCCATCCCTGGAAGTGTTCAAGGCCAGGTTGGATGGGGCTTTGAATAATCTGGTCTAGTGGAAGGTGTCCCTACCTATGGCAGAAGGATTGGAATTAGATGATCCTTAAGGCCCCTTCCAACCCAAACCTTTCAATGAGCCTATGATAAGAAGAAAAATATCTGTATGAGACTAAAAACTAAAAATCACTCACCACTTTTGTATTTGATGTTTTCTGTATTCTTCGGAGAAACTGCCACATTTGACTGGAACACTCATCAAATCTGCAACCACATCTACATTTGCTTACTTGCAAATTAATTTTTTATGATTCCAGATGTTTTCATCTCACAGAGTCACACTCAGGGGTCACTAGTGAAGCTTCTGGTATGGATTTCCAGCACATAACATCTAACTATAACCTGAGTCTTCCCAGCCACCTCCTACACAGGGAGCAATTCAGGTGCTTTAATATCAGTAGCTAATGATACCATAATGTTATTTTTGGTCTGAGACTTTCAAATGGCAAATACAACAAGGAATCTACAGAAGGCCTGGGCTCTTTTTGAGCTAGAGAAGTTAGGTTATAGCACCTAAACCACATTAGGCCCTTTCTTACTATCAAGAAAATTCATTTCCCCTCTCAGGAGGAATGAGTTTGTTGCTAATTCATCTGACAGGATTTTGTCTATCTTTGCAGAAAAGCCTAGATTTAGACAGACAGAGACAGATGACACAGAATTTCTGTACTCTAGTCACCTAAAATGCTGATTAAAATAAAAGCAAAGAAATGGGAGAAAACCCCCTAAAGGAAACCAGAGTTTTTCAGCTGTCTGTCTATGTTGCTTTTTCTGATATTAACTGTGATGTCTTTAATACTGCCTACATGCTAAGCTTGCAGAGTGACACTGATTTTCTCCTTGATAAGATACACTTACATCTAAATTGTCTGGTGGAAAGATGTGATTATGTGCAGCTCTGCTTGAGACCATGTGCAGACATGAGAGGCAGCTCAATACCACAGGATGAGATAGATGCATCTTCTAAGTGATCAAAAGTGAAATAGCTCATCATGATCCTACTTAAGCTGCTATCCCTGAACTCAGGAGGTAATAATCCCATTGAGATGCATGAGATTGTTCACCTCCCGAGGCTGTGGCTTCATGCCTCCTGCAACTTCATTAAGGCATTCCTGTATTTGGTTTTGCTCAATTCCCAGGTAATCCACAGGGAGAGAGCTGGAGCATAGGTGCACAGAAAGGGAGAATCACCAGAAGCTCCTCCCTGTGAAACAAGATCTTAATAGAGATTTCCTGTGGTCTATCCTGACTGTCACAAAATGTAACATGCCGTGCCTGTCCCCAGCCCAAGGAGGCCCTGGAGTCATTCCCCACTTGCACAGAGTGGCATCAAGGCACAGCCAGGGCTTCCCCTGTTCCACCACACTGGTGGGTTTAGGATCTAGGAAAAGCTTTCTATAGTAATTTTCTGAAGATGGAGGACTTTTCTCAACAGCCAGATTTCCTGTCTCTGAGCAACTGGGGGAGGAAATCTCATCAAACAGCAACAACATGGATATCAACTCCATCATGAATTCTTGAGGGGAACTGCTGAACACAGATGCTGTGACAGTCCTGCTGCATCACTTCACCAACACTCTCCACCAGTTGAAAACACAGCCACAGCTAAGTCCAAGGTCATTGCTGTGGTCTTCTGAATGGATTTGTTATGACTGTTTGTTTTTGCTCCTGCTGTTGGCAATTGATTTTTCCTGAAAGGTGACTGCAAGACATAAATTTACTGTACCCATTAATTCACTGAGACTAGAAGGGCAAACATCCTTCTTCCTCCTTCATGCCCACATGCTCCATTTATGGTCCCTCTTTGCAACTGGTCCTCTTCTGTCACAGCCCTAGTATCTGTTCTTCCCACTACAGCATTTCTGATGTTTTTCTACCAAAAAAAATAGTGTCTTCATTACATGTTCAGGAAGATAACTTCTCATGTCTGCCACCTACCCAGCTTTTCCTCTCCCCACAAAGTAAATATGCCTCACACTCCCCCAGAAGGGCACAATAGCTGTGAAGAAACAAGCACTTTCTGCTGAGATTTGGCAGTCAGATACTATAAGCTCTCATGTCAGCTTTTCCACCCCAGTCAGAAAACAATTACAAAGTGGCTAAAGCTGGGTGCAGCTCATGGTTTACCTGCATCTCCAGTTCTAATTAGACAGGTTTTTCTCAGTGAGGTTACCCTGTGTCTGTTGGTGTATTTGTGGTGACAGGCTGGGGCTGTGGACAGGCTCAGTGATGGAGAAGGCAGCACATGGCATCACTTCTGTGCTTCTGGTTTGTCAGCAGCAGCAGCAGTGGCTGGGCAGGGTGCAGGAGCTGCAGCTGCATTCTCTGACACCTTGCAAGTGGAATTGCAGGCCTACAACATGACAAGGATTAAGCTGGTGTCCCAGACATGTAAAATGCAGGCTCTTGCCAGGGTGTTTGGTGCTGAAAGATCACATCCCTTCTTTCCTTTCTGAAAGGTCATGACTGATAGAATTAACTTTTATGATAGATAATTGCATCTAATACAAGGAAGAGGAAATGGTAGGGTTGTTTTCCCTCACTACATTGTTGAGTTTGTCCTAACATTTTATCAGCCTGGTTCATCAGCTATGCCTCCTCTGTGAGTGAGGGAGCCATCCCTCCCTGTGCCCACAGGACTGGGACATGGAAAACCACCTTTATGTACCACCTGATACTGCCTCTTAAAAAGGGAACACACAGGACTGCTGTAAAACTTTTAATTAACTTTTTGTGCTCAGAAATTCTCAGCTGATTTTGAAGGAGATAGGGCCAGTTTGCAAAAGTGGTGAATTTGGCCCTAAGAAAATAAAGTTACCTCAAAAAAGTTGGTCTTCAGTGATTTCTCTGGACATGCCCTCATAGTTAACCAGACAACACCAGAAATTATCTTAGCTTTTTGAATATCAGTGTGGGCGATGAATCAATTTTCAAGAATTGTACAAGCTTTTGTTATGCATAAAAGATTATTTACAGCAAGCTATTTTAAGTTTGAGCTGTAATGGGAACAGACTGACTCACGTGCACTGCCTGTTATAAAATCAATCCAAGGATCTAAGATGGTCATCACCTCTGTAGATGTTTTATGTGGAGGAGGAATATGTTTAAAACTTGGCAACAGAAGTTATTAGCTGCTAATATGATCCTTTCAGGAGTGTTTGTGTATGGAATTTATTAAGCTTCTTTTAAATACAGCATCCTCCTCTGTGTGCTATGCCTGTGTTTATTCAGGAATGTAGCTGTACTTCTCATCCTGGTATTCCAGCTATGGTAACTCTGTAATCAATAATCAAATCAATAAAGGTAAGTGGAGCTACAATAAAGCAGTATTCACATGATGATTCACAGTTTAGGGTATCAGCTCATTTACTTTGACAATGCCACTTTCAAAGGCCTTAGTCAAATGAAAGCCATGCCTTCTGAAGGATGAGAGATGATTCTACAACACTGTTTGATGGTTTTGAGGTTCATATTTCAGGAATTTCAAGTTTAATTTCAGTTCAGGAAAACAACAGAGGATATTTGGTCAGGGTGCAGCTTTGGGCAGTCCCAGCACCCTGCAGATGCTGGGCACTGAACACAGCAACAGGCAGCAAAGCTCAGCTCTTCTGAATTTCCTGCTCTCAGTGTGCTCAGCTGTACATGTCTGCTCTGTCCTGCAAGTGAATCATCACAACAATGAGCCTCATGGAAAGAGACCTGCCTTTATTGTAGATGGCATTTCTACTGACTTAGAGCAGAGAGATACAAGAGCCCTTCGCGGTCACTTATTTCAAAGGGAATCTGTAAGCAGGAGAAGAAGGAATTTTGCAGACAAACAAAGCCAATTTTGCTAAATTGCCTAGAAGCAAAAATATTGGCAGCCAAAAATATATTTAACCCCTTCATATTTTCCCCCAGTCCTTCCTGTTATTAATCCCATACTGATGCCTTAAGGTTTAGCTTTCATATTTTCCAGATTCTATACTGCATGAGTACATAACTCTGAACTTCATACAAAGTGTCAGCAAGTTCTCTGCACAATTTAGTTTGACAAAACAGTCCTTTTCCAGCCTGAGAACCAAGAACACCATTGCAACTTCAGGCCCAAAAAGTACAAACACCAGTGAATTGAGGAAAACAATCTGAGAGGATGGGACTTCATAACCTGAAGCTGTAATTGGACAATTAACTCCAGTACATAAATGCACCAAAACTCATAAAGGTGTGAAAACTCATGACCCATCATCCATCTTGGGTGTAGCTTCAGCCAGGCTCTTGTTCTGCCCAAGGTGCATCTTTTGAAGGCCTTTTTAACAAATACCTACTTTATTCCTTTAACTCTGTCGAGCCTCTGTTCTAGGTAGCCTCTCACGGCATCAATATAATGAAACACTTGTATATAATCCTGCAAACATCTCATATAATTCAAAACAGTATCTGTTTCTATTTAAGGCAAAGTGAAATATGTGCCACAGATGCAGGAGTAATTTCTTTTGTTGGAAAATGTCCTTCTCCCCAGACATGCAAATATTTTAGCTTTTTTTCCCCTGCTACAGCATGCTTGCTCAAGCCCAGGTATCCCTCTCTGTGTAAAGAGCATCATAACACTGGAAACAGATGATAATTCTGGCTTGCAACTGGTTTTCCTGTCAACATTTTAAAAACAAGGTTTCCTTTAGTGACCATCTCAGTCACCCAGCAGCACAGTTTGTCAGAACAGTGCTAGGTAATTGTTTAGTGAGAGTCATTTCTGTCTGTATGAGCGTACTCAAAATCACTCTGACATGCACTAGATAAGCCAAGGCATATGATTTTTTTATAATTATCATGTCAGTCTAAATGGCACTGCAAGAAAGATGCTGAGCATCAGGAATATTGCAGGCATGAGAAAGGATGACATTCCCAGTCCTAAGAGCAAATCAGCTGCAGGGCCTCTGCGTTACAGAAAAGGGAAATGCAGCCACAGCAGTGTTTCTCATTAAAGCCATGGCCCTAAGAATAGCTATTTACCATAATTTATTTTGGACAGGAAATAGAGCAATAACTCAGAAACTTCTATTTGCTGTTTTTCATGTCTCCCATTCAGTTTGTAAAAGTATTTATTAACCTAAAGCTTTTTGACAGCAAAAAAAAAAAAAAAAAAAAAAAAAAAAAAAAAAAAAAAAAAAAAACCAATCAAACAAACAAACAAAGAAAAAAATAAAGAAGGAAACAAAGCACACACAGGGGGGGATTGCTGTCAAGGGAAACATCTGGTTTGAGCTCAGGAAAGGCATGTGCTAAGCATGAGTGGAGCTTTTCAGTGTCACGTGACTGAAATGCTCCAGTTCAGTTTTGTGACATTTAACAGTTCTTGAACACAACACAACACTCCTGTTGGTGCACACAAACACAGAGATGACAATTGGGGTGCTCATAATGGGGAAGAGAATATATAAATTTTCTTTTTTTATATATCACAAACAACTCAGTAGCAAAGAATAAGGACTTGAAGAGAAAAAAAAAAAAAAAGCAGAGTTACATACAAAGAAGTTGCCAACAGAGCTGAGATAAAAGTACAAGTTGTTCATTCTCCAATGGCAGCTCCTTCTTCCACTATTAAGGGACAAGAATCAGAGCGGGCATAAAACACAAGATCTCATAAACCTCCTGGTGCAAATTACACGTAAACCTGGGCACTGTCTCAGCTTCCTCAGTACAAGCCAGATCTTTCCTCTTCCTATTTTAAAGACATCACTGGACTATTTACAAAAGCATGAGTCCTGCATGTTCTCAGTTGCTACAGTCCCTCTTCTGTTATGTATAATAAAAGTTATATACCCAGGCCATCTACTATTTTAGCCAAGTGAAATTTTTAGGAAGAAACATAACAAAAAGGTGCTTGAGAGAGAAATTTCACATCATGTGCAGGTGTGCGATTTCTTCTTTGAATGCTGGAAACTGCACATAGGGAGTTACTACTAGAAGAGCCACAGGCTTGAAAGCAAGAGAGCAGGAAGAGTAGATGTAAAGTTGGTTCCTTGTTCCTTTTCAATGACAATAAAAAATCAAAGCAGATACCATGAGAAACTGGAGTTACCTTGAGGACAAGGTAGATTCCATATAGGTACTGTGCCTGGGATGAGCAGAAGCACCTCTTGGTCCTCGACCTTCTGGTGATTGCCCACCCTTTACCCATCTGGCAGGGCTGGCAGAGGGGCACACACACCAGTGCCTCAGCCAAAGCCTAGTATTCCACTGCAGAAGCTTCATTGATTGGAACTCAGACCCAGATCCAGTGGGAGGAGACTTCCTTTCACTGATTCCAGGACAGTGATGATCTCTGGAAAAGAGCCAGAGCAGGCAGCTGGCAGGAGTCTTTCCTAAACAGGCACTGCAAGATCTCCTACTGATGAGAGGCCCAAACATACTCTTCCCAGTTCAGGCCCATGTCTACCTGCCTCTGTTTGAAGGGAAGGGCTTCTTACCTTCAGCATCTGAAGGCCCTACGCCATTCCTGAACAAAACCAAAATATTTGTTGCTCCAGTACAAATGTATCCTGAAAAGCCATACTGCAGATTTATCATGTTGAGTTGAGGTCTCTAAAATACCAGGTCCAGTCCAAAACCTGTGAAGTAATAATAAAGAGATCTTTAAAGGCTTTCACTTGGTCTAGAATGAATTACATGTTGTTATATATGGTACAAAGCTATTGGAAAAACAAAGGATTACTGTCCTGCAAGAACACTTTTGTTCTAGTAACCTGATTTCCTGGACTTTCTCAACCAGTTCAGATATATCAGCTTGCAAAAGATGAGATGACCGATCCAGCTGTTTGTCTCTGCACAGTCACGCATACGATGGCCTTGGGACAAGTCTGGACTCCAGATTTTCAGTCTTCGATACGGTTTATTATTTCTTATCTACAAAATTTTCTTCCAGCCCGACTGGCAAGGCAGCCAAGGGCACTCTGACCTCCCACTGGCCAGTCCTCTATTTTTATACTAAAAACTATGTACATCATATTTACCTTTATTTCCCAATACCTTTCACCCATATTAGCAAGTGCACCTTCACCAAGAACCAATCCCAAAGTGCCAACATCACCACAGAAAATGGATGACAAGAAGAAGAAAGAAGGACAAGACATGCCCTGATCCCTCCATCTTGTCTCCATAACCCCCCTGTACCAAAATCCTAAAATCTGTATTTTCACCCTCCATTCTTACGCCATTCATCCCCAAGTGACTCTTTTGTCCTCAAACAGGTGGCACATCCCTTGCAGGGTCAAAATCCAACCACTAGGCGCTTCTGGCAACATTCCAGGATTTCCAAGCCCCCCAAGAGTTGTCTCGGTAACTCTGGACATCCCGAGTGATGTGCTGAGTTCCCACAATGAGAGGCAAAGACTTTCTCTGCACAGTTCTGACTGTCCTGTGCCCACAGACAAACCCTGCCAGGGCTCCCAGGCACACCACGCAGATTCCCAGCTCTGTCAGGTGTCTGCCTGACACTGAATTTGTGGCTGTGGAGCCTTCTCAGAGCCTCTGCATCTGAGAAAAAATTATTTTGGATTGCTCAGTTGCTAAAATAAACACTTCCTCTCACCTCCCCAATATTCACTAAAATGGAAATTGGACCAAAGCCTGGTATTATGTATGATGTACAAAAGGGAAAGCAGATTTCTGAAATCATTACACATCCTCATTTTGAAGTGCTGTGCTTTATTTCACACCACAATCAAAAGTATTCTCCTACTTCAATTTTCAAGAGTAGGTTGGACAATTTAGATACAATTGCAGTCTATATTAAGTAGGAGAAAAAAGGAGAGGAGAATTTATACTTATTTATTCTTTTACTTTCATTTTATTGCTGGTTCAGTCTGACTGAATTCTAATATGTGATCTTATGCAATAGATCTTTTATTTCATTTCAGCTGCTCCATATTTGGGCTACATTTTTGATGTATTTGATGGAAAAAATTTTTAAGAACAGGCGTGTGTTCACATTGGCATACATACATGTTTGTATGCATCCTGTTCCCCACCTATTATTCTTCTAAATTTATGGAGAGGAAGAACAAACGTTTGGATTTTTCTGTGAGTCTGTACTAATGTCAAAGTTTAGCCCCAGCCAGCAGCCAAAGTCCAGGCAGCTGCTTGCTCATGGCCCCACTAGGGAGATCGAGGGGAGAATCAGAAGGGTAAAAGACAGGAGACTTGTGGGTTGAGATAAATACAGTTAAACAGGAAAAGACACACCCACTAGTAAAATAAAACAAGGGATTAATTCACTGCTTCCCATGGGCAGGCAGGTGTTCAGCAATCTCCAGGAGAGCAGGGCCCCATAACTTAACGGTTACTTGGGAAGACAAACACCATCACTCCAAACATTCCCCCTTTTCTCCTTCTTCTTCCCACCTTATATCCTGACCATGATATCAAATGGTCTGGAATATTCTTTTGGTCAGCTGGGGTCACCTGTCCCAGCTGTTTCTCCTCCCAGTCTCCCATGCATCACCAAGGTCCTCACCAGCATGGCAGCAGGAAAAGCAGAAAAGGCCTTGGCTGTGTGTAAGCCCTGCTCAGGGCTTAACAACAAAAACCCCTCTATGTTATCAAGCCTGTGTTCAGCACATACCCAAAACATTACCCCATACCAGCCACTGTGAAGGAAACTACCCCAGCTGAAACCAGCGCAAGTAGTTAGAGCTACAGCAATAATTGCAAATGAAATAGAGGATGCAGTCCTTTCACGCATCAGCTACATCTCTGACTGCTGTATGAGCACAAAAATAGCAGCCACAGAAAAACAATTGCCTTTTCAGCTATGTACAAGGCTATTTGTTTCTAGCCAGGGCTCAACACTCCTCTCTGCACAACAGAAAACAGTTTCTTCTTCCTACAGGTTTGAGCTTTGTCAGCCCCGGCCTCCTGCAAGACTAACACTGTTAGGGATAATTTCAAAGGCTGGGAGAAGAGGTTCAATTAGACAGTGGCTCATCCCTCTCTGCTCTACTGCTCATTTCTGTGCCTTGCCCACTTCCCTCCTACCAGCCTGAACTTCAATAGGACTTCATCAGATTTTGTCCCACACTCCAACTGCTAATTAAAAAACCAAAAAGGCAGATTCATAAAATGCAATGGATCTGCTTCAGTTTCTAGTACAACAAAGCAGTCTGCTATCAGAGCTGTTCCTTGGAGTGCACACACAAAGGGGAAGAAACACACCTGGTTTTACAAGGAGATTACAAAAACCCATCTGGGGAGGAGAAGCTGTGGGAGCTGTGTGTGCAGGTGGGTTTGTCAGGGCAGGGAAGTCCCACAGGGATGTTTGCCATGACTCCTCACAGAGCTGCTGCAGGACTGACTACCAAGCAGCCCAGATTGGTCCATGCTCCTGCTGACAGGCCAGAGCCACCAGTGAATCTCTGCAGTCCCACCTCACCTTGGCAGAGGAGCTAAAGGAAGCTAAGGGAGAAAGGACACCACACATCAGTGTCTGGCTGATAATAAAGCAACCAGATTGCTTTTTTCCAGTACCAGATTTGTTGAGGTAGCTCTTATTCCCCACTGTGAAGTGCAGGCAGACAGAGGTGTACAAAGCAGTGTGAAATATGCCTGTGAGGAAAGACTTTGCACTTGCTCTCTCTGCTGGCATCAGCACAGACATGTGAGCAGCACAGAGGTGACCATCAGGGACATCACTCTCCAGTGACTCTGAGCAGGTACCACACATATCAGCTACAGGTACAGGGTCACACCTGTCCCAGGCTGTAACTCTCCCAGTAGCTGATTCGTGTGAGGTGGTTTGGTTTCTCTTTCTGAAAGCCAAGCTCTGGAAGTATATGATGTAAATTAGCTTCTGGTTTCAGTTCTTTTAAGTACAGATTCTGTTTTGTTTGGAAGGTAGCTCTATCTAGAGTATGAATAATGGGGAGGGGGAAAAGGCAGCCAGGTACTGTTAGTGTGGGACAAACTGGGAACAGGATCTCCCTGGCGGGTGATGCTTCTGGAGGACACCAATGATCAGTCTGCCCCTTTTCCCCCAGGCTGCTCCTTCCCACTGTAAGTAAATCCCCACTTTTTCAGGAACCAGGCTAAGGAGTATGTGTTTTTCCAGCTCCCAGAAGGAGGACATCATATGCAGAACCTATTCAGACCTAAAGGATGAACAGAGTGCGTGTGCAGGGGATGTGGCTGAGAGAATCTGTCTGCAAGTGAAAGAGTGGCATGGCTTTTTTGGGAAGGACAAGGTCTAACAAAAAGTCTGGGGAAGCTAGGCCCACAGAAATCACAACATCATGCAGAGTTCTACATACACACACATGCAAAAATACACACAATCCATTCTATTCCTCCACTCCTTTTTTTTTGGTGCGGAGGGTGGGGGGGCATGGAAGGAAGGAAGCAAAAGCTAAGAAAGCTTATAGGCCTGGAAATATTGTAATAATAAACTGCAATAGGGAGTACTGCTTTTGTCCACATCTGTTTGTTCACTAGTACCACTCAGTAAAGTGTTGTCATTATGTTACAAGAGTTCTACCACCATTACATTGCAAGGGTTCCATATTGCTAGTTTCATACCTCCTTGATATTTCTCATAAGCATCTCCTCACAGCACCCAACCAATCCACTCTTTTATAGCACTCTTCTCATTGGCTACAGCTGCAGCCTGGTAACATCAGGCCTGCTCCAAATCCTTAATAATTGACTCAGCTGCAACTCTTTAGGGGGTAAGATTACTTTCTACACCACCTTTATTTACTTATATTCTATCCCCCTACAGATAAAGAGAATTTTTTATAGAACTTATAATATTTAAAAGGAACAACTGTTATTTGATTGTATTGGAGGGTAAGTTCATTATATGATTAACTGCTTACCTTAGTTATACGTTTTAGTGGTTGAGGCAATATGCTTGAATCCTTGGGAAATAGGCAGAGAGTAAGAACTTGTCCACTCTAAAACAACTTCTCAGTTTTAGGTAGCAAGAGAAGTCAAACAACCCAACAAAAGTATTGAAAATTAAATAGCAAAGTTGAGCATAATTTAGTTTAATTTGAATGTGACTTTCTACCTTTCTTTAAAAAAAAAAAAAAAAAGTATAAACAGTGTATATCCTAATCCAATGCCTGGACTTTAAAAAGGCTGTGGGCAAATTTATAAACAGTGTATATCCTAATCCAATGCCTGGACTTTAAAAAGGCTGTTGGCAAATTTATAAACAGTGTATATCCTAATCCAATGCCTGGACTTTAAAAAGGCTGTTGGCAAATTAAAAATATTTCAGGAAAGACCTACAAAAATGATTCCTGAAACTGTGCCAGATACATTAAGTTAAACTCGCTCTATTTACTTTAGACTTTGTAGATGGATGATTTGAGCAGGTGCACACTTACAGGGAATGGGAGAGGACTAAGAGGGATGGAGCCCACTTTCCCAAGTCCTGACTGCTTCATGGGAGCTCATGCATGCCCAGAAGGACACTGGGCCATTCCGCACACCTGAACATGGGGAGCTGCTTCCTGGCCCTGGGAACCAGGAAAGATGCTCTTGAACAGAGGAGCAGCAGAGACTGTGGACCCAGGCTCCATTGTAGCAAAAGCTAGCAGATAGTCTGAAGATAGAAAATTCCAGACCAGAAAGATTTCCAACACAAGTGGCAACATGCTATTGGGCAGCATACTTACAATAATACTGGATTTTCTACCCTTTTATAATCATAAATCAGGCTCAGGTTTTGTTCATTAAAGGTACAAGCACAATCAGACAAAAAGTGCTTAAATGAAAATCTTTGGTCTCTGTGACGCAGAAAGTCAGCACAGAGGGTTGTTCTGATCTGTACATCCTGTGAGTCTAAAGCATTCCTTCATAACAGCACAGGCAGGCACAGCCAGGACAACATGCAGCATATGACCAGAAAGAAATAATTTATTCTCTGTGATACAGGATGAATAGATTTTCACACCATTCAGATCCATTTTTTTTAACCATCCACCATATGCCGGGAGCTGGAGAGCAGTGTGCAGAGCAAGCCTGCATCTGCTTCCTCCTTCATGCTGTGCCTGCTTTTTATAACAGCCCTTCCCTGGAAAGCAGCAGAAGGCATCACCAGCAGCACTTCCAGGGTCTGGGTGAACCCCTGCAGGGGATGGACAGTGGTAGGAGCCAGTGTAAACATGCAAGAAAGAGCTGCAAGACCATGGCATAGGTGATGATGCCTAAGCACCTTCCAGCTCAACCGTGACAGGGAAAGCTGACAAAGATGAGCATGTTTAAAATGAGAAGAAAATGTTCATCTTGATAATTCTCATGTGTGGGAATAAGTAAGTGTGAGGCTTCACTGTGAGTTGGTTCTGTGTCCACCAGATCTTTCTCTCACTGCTTGGAAGCATGTTTTAAGAAGAAGAGATCCTGCAAGTTGTGCAAAGGTCAGCTTTTATTACAGGACTATTTACTGTGCAAACTATATTAAATTGTAGTCTCATAAACAACACTTACAACTCTCACCTTTTTCTTGGCTGGAGTATTTATCCAACTTTATCCAGGTCTCTGCTCAGGGTCAACTGGAAGCCATCAGACCATCAGACTGCTTTGTTTATTCAGCTTTTAAATTTCTTTAGCTTTTATCTCATGTCATTGGGCCTTATGTCCAACAATTTTCACAGGGTGCTTGCAGTCAAAATTGACACACTTGTACATGTCATAGTTGTTATGAATAATGATGGTATAACTACTGTGCTTATAAACATTAGCTTGCTTGTAAAAGTATTTCAAATTTTACTAAGAACCTGCCACCTCACTAGTGTTTTTTATAAAGTGATGATGGTATTACTAAAGCATCAGCAAAAGAACTGGCACATCATCCATAGCATTCACATTTAGTTCAGGTGACTAATTCTAAACTATAAATACTTCAAGATCAATTCATCACAGACTTCCAAGCACCTTGTCTCTGATGCTACAGCCCATTTCCCCTGGCACTTCCATAGCATCAGTGAATGGGAAACTCATCACCCAGTAAACTCAGTAATTATTCTTCTGCTTACTTCTTAAGTGCATTAGTATTGCCACACAATAGATGGGATTAGGTCATCAAGTTTGCTTTCTGTGTCTGGCGTTGCATGTATGACAGGGTTTCTTTTCCAAACAAAAGGCTGTTTGTCAGTGTTACTTTTGCTCTAACGCATGTAAAGCCAACTGGATAAATAGAGCAGCATTTCTGTAACCACCTCACTGCTCTGTGGTGCTCTGAAGCTCAGAGAAGATGGCCCTCTCTCAGCTTCTAGGCTGCATCTACTGAGACAGCAATTCAAGCTGGAAGGAACAGCCTGGCTTGTCACTTGTCATCCAGAAAGTATTTGAGGAGACTGTATCATATTATTGTGTCGTCATTTGTTCAGCTAAGTTTCTGAGCACAAAGACAGCCAGATGGTTAATTCCACTACTTTGTGGTGTTTTTATTTTAAAGGAGAAGCAGAGGGGAGGGAAGTCCCCTGGCACTGGGTTCTGGCACAGCAGGCTGAGCCACAGCACAGCAGTTGGGATTGTTGACCCAGTGAATGTGCCCAAAGATCCTTTTCAGCCACACAAAACAGTTCAGTTTTGCCATTAGCATATCAGAGGTGGAGCAGTGGTGGGAAATGGCACGGCCAACAAAGCTGGGAGCTTGGAGTCTTTGTCTGGCTGCAGCTTAGGGAGGCAGGAAAAAAAATTATAATTGGCCATTGGCCGTGCAGTGACAGACAGATGTTGACATTTTTCTCCCTTGGCTGATCAAACCCCACCCTCATCCCAAGGTCTGGAGGAATGCTGTTGGCTGCCCCATTCAGGCAGGCAGCTTTCTGCCCGCTCTCCAGAGTGACAGGGCCAGTATAAGCATGGTATAACCTGCATAGAGAAAACTGAGAGGGTGAGAGAAATTGCCTCTGATTTTTATTTTTTTGTCACATTGTAAATCAGATCGAAAATAAGGTTTTAATTCCAATTCAAAAGCACAGGCCACGTACATCAGTTAAATGCCACCGCCTAGACCACCTTTGAATCCATGCAATATCTATGGGAAGAGGTCAACCTGCCTTAGACAGCCTTCCTTTGCTTCCTTGCCAGAAAGAGATGTTTTAGGGCCCAAAAACTGCACAAGAGTCCCCACTCCCATACACTGTAAAAATCCCAGAGGAAGAGGTTCATGAGCTGTGTCAGACTGGCATCCGTGAACGTGCCCTGCTGCTTTCAGCTCCACTCCTCTTCCCTCCTCCTGGCAGCAGCCACGAGAGCAGCCCTGGTTCTGCTTCCTCCTGACCTGACCACACAGAGCTCTGGAACAGGAAGGAGGCCAGATCTGAAAGAGGTGACATTTCTTTAGACTCAGCAATAAAGTCAGCCTGCACACTCAAAGGGCAACTTTTCCACTTGTTGCCCGAATGCCAGACTGATCCCTGGAGGCAGAGCATCTGCCAGTTCACTGCACATCAGACTTTCCCTAGAGCCAAGCAATATTTTTTTCTGACATTGAGTTTAGTTGCACAGAATATCTCATCCATCACTTTTTGAATATCAAATCTATCACTTTTCTGTTCAGAGTCTGCCCACCTCCATGGCTGTTATTCTGAAAACATTTCTCTACACAACGGCCCTTGCTTCTGCAGCAGCACTGGGGCAACACCTGAGGACAGCATGTAGTCATCAGCACTGCCTAGGAAACCTCTGTGAATGCCTGGCAGTGCTGTGAAGACAAGCCCAGCTGGCCAGAGGTAAGACCAATACTTGCCCAGCTCCAAACCACTCACAGTGTCCTAATAGCCCCAGCAGGGAGGAGTGAAGTGCAGATGCCAGTGTCCATGGCAAAGGGTGGCCAAGTTTTGTGTTACTGCTGAAATGGAGCAATTTCCTCTGCAGTCATCACCCTTCTACTCTCCTTCATCAAATGAGCTTCCCACAGGCTTGGCTTTCACCCAGCTTTTGGCTTTTTCCAGTGACAAATCATGATTTCATAAGGTTTTGTTTCTGCTTTGAAAGGCCATCATGAAGCCTGTACCTAAAGCATCTGTTTAGAAAATGCAAATGAGGGCAATGAGTCTATTAAATGCTGTCTAGATGCAGACTGCAGCAGAGACTGTCGAGTCTGCATTTCAAATCGACAGCTGAGCTGGATTTAGAGTTTAATGCTGTCATATTTGGCTCCTTATAAGATCAAAGACCCTCAGCCAGTCCAATGAGGAGGATGCTCATGCTGGGCATGTTTCCTTATGAGTGGAAAAAACCTGGGCCTGCAGAAAGGGCCCTTTACACCAATCTGTACTTCAAAGCCAATTGACTCACCCAGCCTGGACAAAGCAACCACAGAGAGTGGTTGCTAACTCAAAGCTCTGCTAACTCTTGCCTCAGGCCAGGTTGTGCTTCAGAGGCTTAGAGAAGGCTTAAGTGGCCCCAAACACCCAGGGGTAGGGGGATCAGACCTGTCAGCACACAGTTCAGCTCCTAGCTCAACAGCTACTGGCCTCTTGGGAGGGTCCTGAGATTCAGGGTTGGTGTCCAAACCTACACACAGCTTCAAAGATACGTGCACAGTTGTTAAGTCCTTCATTTGTTTACAGATATAATGCACTAAGTGAATATAAAACTAGATTTCAATATGTTGGATAAATTATTTATGGCAAATCCATTGAAAATTCATGTAGTTCCTAGTAATTAGCCTAGCAAACCAAAGTGCAGTGGATATGAGGCGTCATCATTCTTATGCCGTGTCCCAAAGGAAACAAACAAGCATAGAGCATAGATCTTAAATGCACCTCTACAGTCACAGCTTGGAAATGAGTTTTTATTTGCTTCAGATGTAGAGGGTTCTCAGAGCAGATTATTCTGTTTTAAGCTTGGTTCTCACCCTTTTATTAGGGCTTTGCAATGTGAGCATTTCTCCAAGGAGGCATTACTGTGTGGTAATTGTTCAGCTCTTTCTACATCAGAATACAAGCTCTGTGGCCAAAAGGCCCCTTCTCAGCCCATCCAAACCCTGGGCAGGATCAGACTTAATGCTTCTTATCTCATTATAATGGCTAAGATATGTCTTGCTCTAGTCTATAGCCATGAGGGTTATTAGATCCTCAGCCCGAGTCACTCATTACAAGGGGCTCATAGCTGTTACATGGACACAAATTCAGCCTTGCAGGATTTTGGCTGTGGAGAAAAGGGATGGGAAGGAAAGAGCAGTTTGACTCAAACATCACAGAGTAATATGTAGACTCAGAAAGGAGTGGCAAGTTTGAAATTTAACCTGATTTTCAATGGTTATTATATCTAAATCAGATCTACTTTTCAGCTGTGATGGAGCCTACTATAATGAAGAAGACAATCCCCTTCACCACTGCTGACCCAGCAGGGGTATTTGAAGAGACCATCCCATTTCCCATTTAAATTCATAGCGTTCAGTCTAGGTTATATTCTGTGTTGGGATGGGAATATTTGTATTTACACAGTTTATAGATTAAGTTATTGCGCTTAGAAAAGTAATGTAAACAAGCTTGAAAAATTTCAACAAGTAACCTTTGGGATACAACAATTTTAAAGTGAATCATACAATTCAAATTAGCAATTATGGTGATGTGACACCTAAATGTAAGTTTTGGTAGAGATTTACAGATGCCTTCTGTTCACATTACTAAGCTAAATTTACAGTCAAGCAATCCAAACTCAGATTGGAGAGTCAATACAGACTCAGATACTGTAGCATCTACTTCTTTTTTCTCACAACAAATCTGAGAACTGAACAAAAGATGGCAAAAAAACCTTTTAAAATGATCTTGCAACTGCTAAAATTAATGCACCTTCATTTACGCCTATAGCCTATAGCAGGGAAAGAATACCTTACTAATTACTTACTATTTACTAAAAATGCTGTGCTCTTCACATTTTCGTGTCAAGGTTGTGTTACGATCCTCTATTCTTTGCATAGGTCACCTTGCTGCAAAATAATAAAAAATAATATTTTCTAGTGAGGGTAACAGAAACATTAGTAACTGGCTTGATTTGAATTCCGATTAAGGAAGGACATGGCTGATTTTTAAATAAGCAGGTGCTAAAGAAAACCCCAGATCAGATCCTGTGCTTGTATGTAATATCTTTATACTTGCTAAGAGGGAGCCTTGAAGGTCATTTGAAATGTGGCTGGTTTTCCAGGGCTCCCCTCAGTCATGCAGGGTTCCCTGCTGCTGCTGTGTCACACCCAGACCTGACTTCCTGTGGTCTCCCTCTCCTCGCTGCTGGTGTTACAGAATCTCCTGCTTATGGGCACTGCTCTTGGCAAGCCCTCCAGCAAATGCCCAATTTTGAAAGGGAGCTGGCTTGACTGTCCATCCATCCATTGTCTCCCTCTCTGCCTCCCAGCAGATAATTTAGGACTTCAAGCACAGCCATCCACAATCAGGATGAAAAATGTACAGAGCTGTTCTTTTTTAAGATGACCACCTCAATACGCGTTTTGACAGCACAAAAGTTTATTTTCAGCACAGGATGTGATCTATTGCTTAAAAAGCCTTGCATGATCTATCCCACTCACTTTCCTTGTTCATGGACATGCAGCACAGGGAGTTGAAATACCTTAACAAACAGCGCTGCAGGGTAGAAAGGCAGTGAGTACATTAGCATGGGAGAGAACACTTGCTATACTTGATATTCAATGCCCAAAGGCTGGTGGAAGACAGCTAAATTATCACACATGAAATTCCCATCTCCCTGGAGATGAGTTTTTCTGCTGAGGAGGTAGGAATGGAACAGTCACACTTTGAAGCATTTCTGGTTCATACATGGATGAGACCCAAATCTGCACAGGGAGGACTCCTGCAGCAGAAGGATGAGGTCTTCGCAGAATACTCTGAGTTGGAAGAAGCCCACAAGGACCATCAAATCCAACTCTTAAGTAAGAGGCCTATATGGGGATCAAACCCACAATGTTGGTGTTATTAGCACCATGCCATAACCAACTGAGCTAAAAATATTTCCACTGCCAGGAACAAGAAAGTTATGATGGCTTAAGAGGAGAGACCCAAACAGCCCTTCTCAGCCCCATGCTCCTGTGACCCTCGGCTAAAAGGTCTCCAGAACTGAGCTGCTGAAGTGGTGTGATGGTGGGAGGAGAGAGGTCTTAGTTTGCATCCAATCCACTGGTCAGCCTTTCTCTGAGAGGCTCCTGCTTTACAGACATCAGCCCTGATCTGAACCTCACCAGTGACCAGTGATGGTGACCAGTTTTCTTATCATGTCTGAGCAGCATTTTTCCTTTCCCACTTTCCATCATCTTTACATACATCTATGACAGAGATTTTTGAGACCATAATGTTGAACTGCAAAAACCACAGTCTGCTGGAAAAAGAAATCCCTGCCAGCATAACTGAATTATTCCCCTTTTGGCCAAATGGTTGAGAAAGTGAGAGCTTGCTCTCATTTTGATGACAGACATTCTGCGGATGCCTTGATGAGGACTGGATGACACATAAACCTTCCTCTAGCTCCATTCTGAGATCCCAAGCAAGAAGAAAGCTGCCTCATATGATTGGCGAAGCAAAGAGCACATCCAGATTCACTTGTCTTCATGGCAACATCTGCTAGAAAATACATGCAGAGCTGAACCTCAGACATGAAAAAATATTTTTAAAAGTTTGTGGACAAATGCCATACGTTCCTTAATGGCATTTGTCTGTTAGTAACTCCTGGAATAAAAAATGTTTTCATTCTCAGTTTCAGCATTTTCTTCCTCCCTTTTGAGTCAACAGGAATTGAACCTATAAGTCAAAATAGCTTTCTGTCTCCAAACAGACTGAGTCAGTACCATGGTTTAAAGAGATAGGGGAATGCTAGTGACTGTTATGAGGCAAGAGATAGAATTTCTGACAAAAACGGGTTGAAGAGTCACAAAACAAAACTTCAAATCTCATCTTCACTTAAAGAAAATGCTACTGCTGTTTGAATCAACTGGGCTGCTTCCACAGCCAATACTGCTGTGACAACCTTTGTCCTTAAAGATGCAAAATGCTTTATCACTTCACAAGCTCTTGCACATCACTACTGCAGGAGTAAAATTAATTAACCACCACCTTGGTGGTTTGTAATATTACAATATTTGTAATATTGTATTATTAGTTCCCCCTTCATTAAAAGATAGCTGTTTTCAAACAAACCTGCCTCCTGCCACATGTGTATCTACATTTGAATCTGCTGTGGATGTGGGAAATACATTTACACACATTGCATTGCAGTGTCATCTGTGTCTGTGCACAGCAGTGCTTGTGACATGTTACAGAAGGGACTTTGCCAACACCCAAAGCATGGCTCTGCAGAGAGAGGTTAATTTTGACACAGATCCAACAGACTGTGGAGTCAGTTGGTGTCTTGCTCATTCCAGTGTGTAAAATGGCCCAGAGGAGCAGTGCCAGAGGCAGCAGCCCATGCTGGGACAATGCTTATGGGATTGGTGTCAGCAGCTCTTGGCAGCCAGCACAGCCGTGCCTGGGGCTGGCCTCACAGAAATGACATTTCCATGGCCTCTGCTCACTGCAGAAAATAGGCTAGTTAGGTCAACCTTAAAAATGAGGTGGAACTTAGTGGTGAAAGCTGTATCTATTGCACAATGAGAATATTCAAAGAAGCAGTTTGGAAATTGGGCTAAAATGATTTATTTTTCTCCACTTTACATACTTTCTTTCATTTACCCACTGCCAAACCTCTCTGGAAAGCCAGTCACCCCTAAAAAATTAAATATTGAAAAAACATCAGAGATCAGGTTCATTTGGAGTCAGAAGAAATAAGGGCAACAAATGCTACACTGAGTGAACTTAGGGCAGTCAATGACAACTAGGATTACTTTGATTCTGTCTCCTTGTGCCTTGCTTGGCTCACTGAGCAAACCAGAAAAACAGCATCAATCCACCCCAAAAACCCCAGCTGATCTCAGAGATACGAGTGAAAACCAGCCAGAAGACTGAGCCCTCTGACCCCTGCCTGGGCAGCAGTGTGGCAGCAGCCCCGGACCCCTGAGTGAAGAGGCTTTTAGAACAGATCTACAAAGATCCCTTTTTAGCCAAGTGGGAAGGATTCCAGAAGAGCTCCCCATTGCCTTCTGTTCATGACCATACTCCAGAACTGTGTTCTCCTTTCCCCAGAAGTACAGCCCTCTTCTAATCAATCTAATTTTATCAGTAGTGAAAGAATTCACAGCTGGTTTAGATCTAAGGACCTCACGATGATGTGTTTGGAAGTCAGACAACATACTCAGGAAAAGAAAAGAAAAAACAAACCAACAGTTGTGAGAAGAGGCATCCAGACGTCCAGAAGCAGCAGAAATGTTTAGGATGCCTTTTTGATGAACAGACTGCAGCCTGGCAAGGCTTCAAAGAACTGCCCAAGGGCCGTGGCAATCCCTCTGTCTGCATAAATAATGTCACCTTTCGCTGTAAAAAGAAAGCTCAACCATTTCAATATTATTTTAAAAAAAGGTCCACATACTGTTTTAAAAAGAAATTTCCAGGATGGAAATATTTTCGGAGCTCCATGTTGATTACCAAATTGAACTTTGGATGATTGAATATATTAGAAATTTTAAATTTGACATTTTTTCATTATTTATTGTATCTACTTTTCTTGGGTGCCATGAGGTTAGGCAATTAAACAAAATAGTTTATCATGGGATTTCAATCAGTTTTCCTCTCAAGTTCTCATGCATTATTTTGAAGTGCTTAGCTTGTAAACACTGCAGGGTAATATTTATTTGTTTAAAAGTACTTTCATAAAACCCTGGAATGCTTTGTTAACCTTAGATCATTTATGAACAAACAACCATCCTCAGACTATGTCATCTCCCATATATATTATGGTTTAATCCTATACTTAAAAGTGATTTTATAGAAAGTCATATGATCCTTCAAATGCTTCCACTATTTTTTTTTCTTGCTAACCAACACAGAGAGGTCACTTCTCTTCCTTTGCAGCCACTTTTTCATTGAATCCACTTCCCTCTTCCCATTTATTTTTAATACTAGTGGTTTCATCCACAGGAATACATTTGTTATAGAAACAAACCTCTCCACTGTTGGTAACCAGAAATGGCTCTGAAAGACAGTTGTGGCGGAAGAGTTTCCTGACAGAAAATAGGTACCACTTTAGCAGCAACCACTACTTCACACTGGCTTTGATGTGTCTCAGTTTTGTTTGCTTATTTTATCTTTTCTTCATCTTTATTTATTCCACCAGAGCACTCAGCTGTTGGAGAGAGCAGCAGGGTTATGTCCATGAGGGCTGCCAGCATGGCTGGGCTTTTATCTGTGGGTGCTTTTATCTTGCTCTATGGTCAAGCCTTCGTGAGTTTGTCAGCTTGTGGGTAGATATCTTCTGGGCAGATCCTTTGTGTCCTAACACATCCTTTTCCACTGCTGCTGGCTTCTCTAATGCCAAAAGGTTTTGGGAGCAAAATTATGGATTGATTTAGCAGGCAAAAATGCTCCAATGAAGGTGCTGCTGCTGCTGCTGCTGTGCAAGGACCGAGGCTGAAGGCTGCAGCAGTGTCTGTGCGTGGGTGTTTGGGTGTTGCTGCTGATGTTCTGGTGAAGCAGACACAGCTCTCTGCCTTTCTGTTCCATTGGAAAGATGATTGATTTCCTCCTGAAACTGCTCGAATGCAAAGTGGTGCTTACCTGAGAAAGCCTCATTCATAAACTGTGGGTGGGTAGCAGAGGATGGGAGTATGGCCTGGTTTTTTTGCCCCGTGGGGAGAAGGCTCTCACAGTTTGGCTTTGTTCTGCACCGAGCAGAGCAGCAGAGCACATGTGGCCTTCATTAGTGACGCTCCTTTGAAATGCCTCCAAGTCCTTGGGTTGTAACTTTAGCACACAAAGGGGTGGGGGAGTGAGGAAGGGAGAAGGGAATGAGGGAAGAATGAGGCTGCTGGAGTTATCCCTCTGAAATCCACACTTGGACACACTTTCTCTTTTTTCCTTCCCCCTCCTTTATTTCTTGTTCTTTCCTCTTTCTCCCCCCACAGGCACAGGATTTTTCTTAACCTTCTGAACTGGGAAAATACATTAATTTTTTTTAAATCCACTGCTTTTCTGTCAAAGCAAAACCAAGATGAATAATCTCTTCTAAATTATAAGCACTAAATGACAGAGTGAAATAGTTATCATTTCATTGCTCTTTATGCATATGTGCCTGTGTATAGGCTTCTGTGGTCACATGAAGCCTGTGAGTCTCCAGCAGGCTGGAGTTTAAAAATGCTTTTGAAGGAGTGGTTAGAGAGCATGCAGGAGAATGGGGACTGATCTGGGAAGCTGAAATGATGGGTGTTGATCTCTGCTCACAAGGCACCATGTCACAGAGCTGCAGCCTGATCAACTGCCTGCCCTCCAACTGCATGGTGCTTCCTCATGCTTTAAAACTGTACACCTACTCCTTCCCAGGAGCTAATGAAGAAGTAGTTTAGAAACAGCCATACTAATTCTACTTATGTTAATTTTCCATGATTTTGCCCATCTAGTAATTACATTTGAATTTCAACCCTCTTAAATTCACATCAACACACACGTGGCTTTCCATATCAGAAATCAGTTAGAAACTGATGAAAATTAAAGAATATTAGCAGAAAAATAACCAACATCAAATTCCAAGTGTCTCTATTAAACTCAGGGCAATTGTGATTCCACCCTGCAGCCTGAGGGAAAGGGGAATATTTCACAGCGCTGAAAAAATGACATCCACATTTCTAGTACTGACAGGCTGCCCAAGTATCCCTTTAACTCCTGAGTGAGTTTGGGAACGTCAGTGCCTTCAACTGGCCAGAGGTAAGGCATGAAACTCTCTTTCTCACACATCCACCCACTTTTCCATTTGTGCTCCCTCCCCAGGGAGTCTGAATTTCCCAGGTAATGGCCATTCATGTGAGAAGTACAACAGCTCTATCAAACAGCCTGAAATAAAAAGGTGCTGACATGGGAAAGGCTCAATTGCCTAAGTGCAGGAAGGCAACAGCCCAGGCCTGCATCAGAAACAGCTGCACCTTCGTGGCAGGGCCAGAGGAGACCATCAGATCAGTCTGTAGGAAAAGCTTCTTTCTGAGGTTTTCACCATAACTGTTGAAACAGATATTTCTGCCCAACTGCAAACACGGCTGATGCTCACAGGATGGTGTGCTCAGAGCTGGGGGTAGCAGCTGTAAGCAGAAGGGTTGGTGCCAGGGCTTCTCCACACTCAGCCCCAGAAGGTATTTTGCCTTTTCATCTTTTTCCTTTCCACTGCTGCTGTAACACCCAGTGATATACCAAGGGTCTTGTAGTAGCTGTGTTACCAAAAGCACAGTCCAAACACTGTTTAACAAATGAGGCTTGTACAACAGAATGAGTGCTATACATAGCTATGAGCAGCTACACTTAACTGGAAAATGCTTCTCTCCTTGCCCACATAAGGATTTGCCATTCAGCATCCACATGAGGCTGTATCATTCAAAAATATCATTCAGCTTAGCATATAGAAATGCTGGGGCCTGGAGCCTTCAGCTAAACTGTGTGGTGTCAAAGGGGATTTTTGGCAAATGCTGCCTTGGTCCAGCTGTATTTGCCCAGGTCTGTGTACAGACCTGGCCTGTCCTCTGGTCTCTCTTGGGCACAGGGCAGAGGGGCTCCAGCATTAAGACAGAACTGAGCAAGAGCATCATCATCATCAACAGGGCATCTTGCTGACTGCAAAACAATCTTGGGGAATGTCAGAAAGTGCCAATGGGGTGCAGGAGTGGATGGTACAGGCTATTTCATCCTACAATACATTAATCCAGAAACAAGGATAGTTTGTTTGTCTTCATTAAGCACAAGCACTCACAGGCTAGGCATTAGGATGTGGGAGTTTCCTCCTCTTATTCCTCTTTCTGTATATGGTAATAAAATGCAGGAAGGTATTACTGTCCCTGTGACCCTGTGACTGTTTTCTACAGATTGAAATACGGAAAACCCTGTAACATTCAGGTGGGCAGATAAGTTCCAAAAAAAACCCCACACAAACTTAGAAGAATGGGTGTGGTGTTTTGAAGCATGATTATGACAAATTACATATTTTAGGAAAACAGCCTCAGTCTAATCTCCCAGCAAGTTCACAGCCAGGCAGCTCTCCCAGTTCATAACCAAGGAGATCAGGATCAAGCTCAAGACAGTAATTTCTATAACACTTGGTGTTCTAGTAATAACTGCAAAAAGGGAACTTAACCCTTTTGTCTCTATAAGTCTACAGATATATTTTCTGTGAAACTATTGCACTCTACCCATAGCTCTTTCTAAAAGCTTGGGCACACTCTTGTTCCTGTAGCTCTTTAAATACTCATTTGTGTCAGAGAAACAGCTCTGAACAATACAGAGTTCTATTGCTTGCTTCTTATCTCACCTTCCCCAGTCTAATCCTGTTATAATGCTATTGGCTCAATATTCACAGCCTTGATTAATGCCACTGTAAATAAGATAAAATCAGATATAGCCAATGTTGTTCTATGAGAAGACACAAAATAGTTGAGGACAACCAATTAAAATCTTACATTCAAGTACAGAACTAGAATTTTCTTTAGTCTAAGTGGTCAAATGGTTGGTTTAGGTAAATGCTAATTACCAATTTGATAAAATGGATTAATATCAATACACACATGAAAGTCAGCAAACAGATTAATACATACTCAATAAGTATGATGCTATCTCATTTCTGACCAGGTCACAAATGCCACAGATACAATTCCATGTTCCTTTTGGAGAAGTCTCCATGGACCATACAGGCATTCCTTGTTCCTTAGTGCCAGGTGAAATGTGCACATAAGACAGTGCTGCACTCCCCCTGCACAGTGAGAGCTTCTGCTGTCCCACTTCCTGATGGACACGTGCTCCTGCAAAAACCCTGTGTGTTTCCCAAGAGCCTCCTGGTGCAAAGACAATCAGCTTTGGTGAGAAAGGGCTTAAAATGTTTAAAATTCAGAGGTTATAAGGTAGTTCAGCATTTCAGTCTCTCCTTGGGACCAAAGCTGCAAACCATTCTTTTGATTTGTGTTCATTCCTGTTGTATGTAAAATAAACCAATCAAAATGGAAAATGTATATTAAAAAAGGCTATAATAGCAAGACCCTGAAAGTTAATAATATATATTTGTTACAAAGGTTCACAAAGAAAATCTGCCATTGCTGTTGCAAACAGCTTTTTTTCCCCTACTACTTTGGATTATATCTGTAGTGTGCAGAGGAACACTTTAGATTAGCATGCACTGAGTGATGAATCACATTATATTTCAGAAGAGCACATATTTTTTGAGCTATGTCCATGTTCTGTTTGTATCAGAAAATTGATGGTGTAATTTCTTCTCTGTGTTATTTTGAATATTTCTGTTGCGCACAGAGATTAGAAATTGCAGATGCAGGCAAAGTTTTTTTTCCCCAAGTTAAATAAACATTTTCCATCAGTTCAACATTTCGTTTCAGGTTTCAAGGTCAAACTTGTTCTTATGTTATCCATATGTTTGCCCACTCTTCACAATAGAGGCTTTCTAGAAACAATTTAAATTTCTTTCATAAATGCTCTGATTTAAATTTTTGTAATGTGATCACTGTTTTCACATGTCAAATGGAAAGTACATTATTTTCAGAAAGTAAAGGCTTAGCATATTCTAAAACTTCAGCAACTGATCATGTCTCAAGTGGGAAATCTGAATATTGTTAAGTGATTTACAAAAATTTCTTCTCTCTGTAATGGGGGTGTTCATAGCAGACACAAAAAAGTATTACTTTCTTCAGGCATTTCAGAGTCACTGATTTTTACTACACAGTTCATGATATGCCTAACATATATCCAGTGTTTATTAACCTGGAAAAAAATACATTTTTTATTAAGCATTTTGAGGCCCACTTATAGAAAGACTACTACAAAAGAGTCTGGAATTAATAACAGTAAGCCACAAGTACCAAGTAATCATTCAGATCTTACCATCCTAGCCATGAACATAGCAATAGCATATCTAATTCATTAATTGTTTTTATATTTCCATTGTATTACCCATGCTGACTTTTCCTCCATGATAAAAAGTCTCAATCTTTGTCTCCTCATTTGGATTGTAAATGTTCTTCTGTTCTCCTCTGCACTTTTCTTCCTTTTCCTCTTCTGCAGAGTCCTTTCTTCTCCAGGATCAATCAAGGTGTCACAGCTGTAGCCACTGCTAAGTCCAAACCCCTACAATATTGTCCCATCATGATTTCAGCTCCCCAAAATAGCTGCACTGAATTTGTACAGCTTTAAAGGCCTAGCTTTTTCACCTGCCACACTGCATGGCAAACTGGAGCAAGCCTCTAGAGAAGTAAATATCAATGTACGTGATTGAAGGTGTGAAAGACTGGGAACATGAGGGCAACTCTCCTCCTCCTCTCTGCATCTCTGAGGGAGATGCCAGATGAGCACACACATAGCAAAGCCCTCATAGCTGCTCCCATAGCTGCTTCCCAGGTAAACCACCAAATGTACAGAACAACACATTGTGGGAGATGATGTTGAAGGTGAGGAGAGAAGATTTGCAATGGTCTTGGCCTTGGTTCTCACTGACACTAAAGGGACCTTTCATACCCCAAGTCTGAGCCTTGGAGAGGGTCAGCAGAATGCCAAGGTTTTGCATGCATGGCAGAGCTGAAGGGGAATACAGATATTGTGAGAGGGAGCAAACATGAATGTGATGAGGCACTGCACTGTTTGCCTTTACAATGGACTGTCAACAGTGAGTATTCATACTCAGACACTAACAGGCTGTTTTCTAATACTGCTCAGAAATCACCCTTCAATTTTCCTGCTTCAAATTTCCTTTAATGTCTCCTGGCTGTAAGTTTGTTAACCCTAACATTGCCAACCTCTAGCTCTCCAAGGGCAGTTGAAGATATAAGCCTTGCAGGACTGACTGGAGCATGAGAACTTAAGGACCCCATATCTATGATAAAAATCTACTTTACCAGATGCTTATATTGCTTGATTTTATTATTGAAGGCAGCAAGCGTAAAAGAGCACAAGACCTTCTCTCTCCTTGCTTTACCAAGGGTCTTTCATAGTCAGTGCTCTGTCCAAAAGCTCCCTGCATCTTCCCAGCTCCCTGGCATGATCTAGGTGATAGTGCCAGGCCATTTTTTCTATGCTTAGTGGTGCTGCCTTCTCTTTCTAGCACTAGCCTTCTCTTTCTAGTCTGTTGCTTCATCTTCTTTCATTCTTTCCCATTTATTTATGAATCACCATTAATCAACAGCATATCCTGTAGAGGTGTCATTGCTTTGGACTGTGTTCTGCTGCTGGGGCAGAGAGAACACTGGGTTCTACTGCCTTGTTCCACAATGACTTTATAAACTTTCCTTTGCACCATCCTAAAGGACAAGGGCTGCACCTGTCCACTTGCATTTTTCCCTGAGGTTCAGTGTAAATCAGCAACATCTTCCTGGGTTTTGACATCCCTGTATAAGCAAATGGAATGTCAGGCTGCTTTCCTATGCTACCTCTACTGCAAACAGTGCTTATTCTGTTAACAAGCTGCAAAGTGCAAGACTAGGTTATCATAATTGGAACCTCAAAAAGTAGAGGAACTCTGGCATTTTGGCCTTTTCAAGATGCTGCTCACATTCATAGGCTGGTTGTTCTGGACAGCTTTTTGCCTCTCTTCTAATTAGCCTTCTGTGCTGTGCTGCAAAGCAACAAATGAGACATTTCTTCATTGCTGGTCACATTTTACTTGACTGGGTATTGCCATTTGGCATCATAAAAAAGAAATACAAAAATCCTAGAATCTACATTGGATATGTTCATTATATTTAATGATAAATTTTACTTTGGATGTCCTAGAACTCCAATTTTATAACAACAACTGCACATAAAGATCCTTCCCCTCTGTAAGCAATAGTAATTTTTATTTACAGAGTGTACCTTGGAGGAAAATATTTCCTTCTTTTCCATTTTTCTCTCTCTTTCATTAAAGACCACTGAAGACAAAAAGGCTAAAATGTTTAAAAGAGACATGTGTCAGTCTTCTTTTAACGAACAGTGAAGGTTCCTTTGTGGTAAAACAATTTCAATTATGCAGTAATTATGCAAGCTTCAATAAATTCTCAGTTCTGCTAAGTAATGGTGCAACTTTACAGGCAGTGATTTCTGATCCCTGAGAATTGTATTTGGACAAGTAACTCAAAATAAAAGGTCTCACAAGTAGATGGCTGGTTCTGCATTAGTATTTCCAGAGCCCAGATATATTCCTTTCCCTGAAAATCTATCAAACGTCATGGCAGAAATGCTTATGTGAGTATCAAACTGCAAACAAATGGTCTTAATAGAGAGGCAGAACACACATTCTACATTTGGAATTGATAGCATGCGCACAAGAAACATGATTCCAGATGTAAAGGCTATGCTGTGAGAGGAAGAGAAGTGCAGCATGAATGTCCACACCCTGTCAAATCAGCTCCAAACTGGACTGCATGGTGGCAACAGAGTACTTGAAATATTTGTTCTAAAGATGAAAAAATTTCATGGGGGGGGGGGGGGGGAAGGAAAAATATGCAATCATGAAAATCATGAATAAAGAGATTTAACATAAATAAAGGTTAATTTAGTGATGTGAAGGTTTTCAGAGCAGCTGAATAAAAACTGTGATTCTAAAATGCTCTCCTTCACATTTTAGTTAGATAAGGTTTAATACCAAACAGAAATGAAAGACAATTATTCACTATAACTTCCAGGGAGGTAATATAGAATATGTTCAGATTTAGCCCAAAGTACAGAGTATGTATCTTGTCAAAGGCTCAGTGTTTGGGCTAAAGATGCTTCAGAGCAAGAGGCTCAGCACAAATTTGTAAGTGCTGAAAACTTCCAAGCATTTTCAATGTGATTCTGAGCCCTGGCAGCCCAAGTGTGTGACAATCAGCAGCTGTGGCTATTTTGTGAGTGCTTTTATGACAACACCTTGCCATTCATATGAGAACTGAAATTGAAACTTTCTGTTTTAAAGGCCCTTTCAACCTGAGTGATGAAATCCCATAAGAAAAAAAAAAACAAGCTGGTACAGAAAATCTGAGTTCTTAAGACTTGTAGGGTGTTTATTCAGCATTCTGGGATGTTTTCACAATGAAAAATCAGTTGTCCTGATGCAATTCATAAAAGATAGAAAGTAGCCAAGACTGCAGTAGCCAAAAAATTTCCAACTCCAAAACACACCCTGGCTATAGTTCATCCATTCTTTCACCCAACAGTTAGAGGCAACAGTGATCCTGCATACAGAACAGCCTAAAACTGGCAGCAATAGCTGGAACATGTAAGAGGAGGGGCTGCCAGAGTCACCCATGGTGCCAGCAACCTCACAGAAAATGAGCCTGTGCCAGAGGCATCCTGCTGGGCTACACCTGTGGCACTGGTACAGCAAAACTCTGCTCCCAGAGGTGCCAGAGCACATCACATGTGGCCAGTGAATGGAAGAAGACAGAGCAAATTGTAGACAAACCAAAACAAGTGGGAAAAAGCTGAAATGTGTTTTGTGTGCCATCATAACCAATAACAAATGAATGGACAGCACAGACTTCATGTCTATAAAAGACTAAGGTCCTTACCGACCCTGAGAGTAAAGCATAATATACAAACTCATAAAAGGTTTATATAATGTAGCAAAAGTCAAAAACAGTAGCCATGTCGATTCCTATATTTGGAAGCAGCTCACAAGAAATAAATGCAACAAGTCTGTTCAGGCAAGGAACAGTCCTCCCCCCCTTGTTTTCCACTTTCAGGGAAACCTGTGGTGGTCTGGTACATACAGAGCATCCTAATCCTTCTCTGCAAAACCAGTACATTATCTTAGCTGTGCAGTGTATCTAATCACTCAGTAAATGCACCCTCCCACCAAATTACCTCTCTTCTTCCTCTCCCACACTTGCAGCCACATGGTCCCACCATATCTTCATAACAGCTTTGGGGCTCACTGGATCTTCCATAAGCCAGTCCAATTAATTTGCACAGTAAAAACTTGCTCAGACAGGTTATGTTGGAAGGAAAGAGGGAACTCAGATCTAACAGAGCTAACTCAAATCACAGGGAGTTGGGATAGATTCAAGTTAGGGGAAGTGACAGAATCATTAGGATGAGAGCAGAATTTGCCATTTTTGACAATGGGAGCTAAAGTTCAGTTCACTCTCTCTCCTGAAATCATCAGATAACCCACATAAAGTAATTGAGTAACACTCTAAAACTCAACCACTGCCTCCACTTTGAGCCAAGGGGCTGACTTATTTTGGGCTTCTGCTCCATATCAAAAGCATTCAGCTCTGAAGCTAAATTGGAATTTACCTGACTGCAAGACCAGCTTTCAATAGTAAGTGGCTTCCTCATCAGGTTACAAAAGCAGGCTTACATTTTCTTATGTAATCTTTGATTCCTGCACACTTTTATTCTTGATTACACAGTGCCCAATAGGCTTCCTCTTGCCCAGGTGGCATTAAGTCTCCGCTGGAAACCTCAGAGCCAATTGTCTTCTAAGTGGAAGACAGTGACCTAGACAGTAAGGTCTCTTAATTCCCATGGAGTTCCATGGTATTCCCATGCCACCCTTTGAGTGTTTGGAGTCACCTGGTCTGCAGCTTGGAGGCAGCCATCCATCCAAGGCCTTCAGGTGTCCCTATGCTTGCCTTTAGCCAAAGCTGGCACTGCATTGATTCATTCCATCAGATCCCAGCCCCAATGTTTCTGCATAGAGGTGCCCTACAAGATGCCTCTGCCCTTTTAATTAATCAATCAACATTATTACAAAGAATTCAGGAGGTTTTGAGCCTTGAGAAAAAAATTACTTCTTTTTGACAGATAGGTAAAACCGTGTCTTTGTGTTTTGCTGGAATGTCCCTGCCTGTTGAAACAGCACCCACTAAAGATAAGCTGAAGAGATCTGCTGTTAACAGAGACCTTTCTGTTCATCAGCACAGGCTAGAGGGGCTGCTTTTGACACCACTTCCCACGGACAATCTATGCAACTGCAAAACCTTCAAGGCACTTTGTGGCTCAGGTTGAGTAAATCCAAAAAACCAGCTCAAATTCTCTGGTGAGAGCTGCAGCTAACATCAGGGCTTAAGCAGAAAGGAATTCTGTAGCAGAGGGTAACTCTGCAGGAGAGAGCTCTCCTGGAGATAACGCACAAACCATGGAATGAACTTCCTCAGGAACTTAACAACTGACCACAGCAAACCACACTTTTTTCTTGTTTTTTTTTTTTTTTTTTGACCTTGTTCTAGCTAAGGTAAACACGTATCACCATTGAAAACAGGAAAAGAAAAACCACTGTAAAAGCCTAACTACCTTATTAAGCCAAATCACCATAGTGAAACATAACACCTCCCCTGATGGAGAATGGCCCCCACGACCGATTTCCATCACCAAACGCCCAAGTGCAAATACTCTGATATGACAGAAATGAAGGAGAAGCAAGAAAAAGTTTCATGCAATATCTCTGCATTGCAACATACCTGCAGTGCCAGATGTGAATTTCCATACATGTGAGATTCTCATACACTATAAATATCTGTAAGTTTTAAGTCACACAGTGATCACAAGGCTAAACTGGCTAACCTGGCTAGCCCCTTTGCCTTAAAAAGGGGTGCTTTGAAATGGTCATTTTCTGTACACAAGTGGAATGACCAGTGTTCTTCCCTAGTGCACTCTGGAGTAAGTATAAACCCTTTCTCAGGATTTCCAGTAATGACAGTGCAGAATGTTACGCCTAAGAGGAAAAACCTTATGTTTTACCAAGTTCTACTTAAAACACTAAAATAAAAGTAGTCTGCTTTGTTTGCTCATGGATGATGAGGCAATCTCTCCTTTGAAAGCAAAAAAAGGGGGTTTTGTTTGAAAAAAATAAATTGCCACACTGATAGAGGAATGACATTGTGAGAAGACTGGGAATTAGCATGTGAACTCCTACTCCTTGGAAGTTTTGTGTTAGATTGGGCAAAAGCATGTATAATAGAAATGTCCTTCTTAATTTGTTTGAAAATTAGAAGTTTCTACTTTTTAGGTTTTCCTTTTCTTGCCATTTTGGGGTTTTGATTTTTTTATCTGCTGCAGCTGCATACAAGAATTTCTTGCTTTCTATTGACAGGTACTGACTTTTACTAATGGATTTGTATTGCCATACTCTGTCAACACACCAGTATTACTCAGTGTTTAAAGAAATGGACTGAGACTTGGAGCCAGCCACATTTAGGGACATTTTAATTCAAACCTCCAACTGCTTTTAAGAAACCATATCTAAAAGCTCCCTTCCAAGACATTGGAATGTGAAGTATGTGGGAAATGTTATCTTATTGGCCTCATGTCTGCCAGTGATTGTGAAACAGCTTCACTATTCTGGGAAAAAACAACCACCATTCTGGACAAAGAGAGATTCAAGTAAGCCTGCTAAAAGCTTTAGGAAATACAAATAATACAGAATCTGGAGAAAATCTATAATGCTCCATCATGTGAAGGAAGGATTGGTGTGAAAAGATTGCCATTTTTAATCATGTCATATAAAAACATTGAAATTGAAAAAAAAAATCCCTTAGATCTAGCAGAGCTTGTTGGACCTAATTCACCTTTAGCTCATTTGTTCTCAATATGGTCTGTCTTCCCTGGAGATAACAGACCATTTCCATTGTAGTGTGTCACACAGCCAGGTGCAAGAGAAGAATCATCTGCTGAGCCATGGTGGCCAGATTTGCCCTGCACTGCAGCCCCTGGAGGCAAAGCAGGGTGGTGTCTGCCCAGTGGGAGCTGTGTGCAGTGCTGGCTCCGGATGCTCAGCACACATGGAAGCTCTCATCCAGTCTGTGGGCCTTCCCAAGGAAATGAGTGAAGTCCTGCACACACCTAAAACTAAAATTAAATTCTGTCTCCTTGTCTGCTCTTTATTTCAGACACTTCTAGGTAGTCCCAGAGAAGGGCATGGCAGGTACATCCACCTCATCATGCAGTGCTTGTGTAGAGACACAGGTGCAGGGTGAGGGTTGAAGGTGCTTCTCTCTGGGAACTCACAGCATCTTTCATCAAAGAAGAGGTAGATTTCCCTGGCAGACACTCAAGCAAATACTTTTGTACAAGTATTTCCTTTTCAAACCCGGTGTAAAGGAAGAAACAATGCATTTTTTTCTCAGGGAGTTAACATAGGTCTTAAATGAAACAAGCTTGTCTCTGGCATAATTTTAAGGTACTCTTAATATTTACACAATCAAGTAAAAATGATGTTATGCAGTGGAGTTATTTCCATTTCAGTAGCCTGATCTTTCCATGGTGTTAGGACACTGTTTGGGAAGTTTCCAAAGTTTGCCTTGACAATCAAGTTAAGCTCCCTATCAGCTACACAGAGTCAATACACAATGCATTGCATACATACTGGTTGCTGGCCAGCTGACATTTTAAATGAGTAGTTCAGGGAAAAGCAATTTTTGGTGAGGGCTGACCACAGCTGGCTTGACATTAGACTAAATTTTCAGGACTTAGCATTGCCAAGTCCCTGGAGACTTAAAGACTCACTTAACATTATTTTAAACTTTGTGTGACTCAACAGCTTCAGTAAACAAAGAGGGTGTGAGGGATCCTAGCACATCAAATCCCTGCATATGTGACTCTGTGTATTTCATTTGCTTATTGAATGCATATATTTTACACTGTATCTGTCTTTTACACAATGATTTGAGTGTCATTCTTGTCACAAAATAAGTGTGGTAGTTCAACTGCTTCCTTGAACATATGTGACTACCACGTAATGTAAATATTACCAAATGTTGCCTCTTGGCCTTTGGAAGACCATAAGGAATATAAATCTGCAGGGAATAATGCAGTCATGCAATGTAACTAAGCTTGTAGTACACTGAAAACTGAAGCTGTCTGAGAATAGTAATTGAGAAATCAGAAGGTAGGCTGTTCTAATCAGTTTTATTGCACGTGAATATTTCACTCCCAAATACAACAAAGCAAATACCAGTAAATTTTCAGTAATTTACAATATGTCTCTGCAGAAAATAGTAATTAAACACAGTTATAGACCACTGCTTTCTGGTAGGTATTCTGGATATAATTCCAGCTTCATCTTAATTTAATGTAATTTTTTTAATGGAAAAGTGCTATTTAAAACTATTTGACTGGAATATATCAAACAAAGTACAGTGTTGATAAAGACATAACATTGTTATAACTTTAAAATAGTATTCCTTCATTATACAAAACCTTCTGTAAGTCATAAAATACTGGAAGAAAATCAGAACTCTATTTCTTAAGAAATAAACTGTTCATAAACAGTTCAGTACAGCTCTGGGTGCATCATGTTCAAATTGCCTCTGGTGAGCAATAATATTTAAAAGACTTCCAAATAAAAAGACTTTATTCTCCCACACAGTTTATATCTTCAAATGTTAACTGATCCTTTTAAACTGTTAAAAGGTGATTTTTGAGAAATTGTTGTCCTTATCTACAGACTGAGAAACAGACATATCTTCCAGTTAATCAACAACCAAGCTGTGACAAGAACTCCCAAATTCTAAGCTCAGAACTTGGCAGATGCCTTCTGTCCAAAAGGACAGGACAGAAAACAAATCTGAAGAACATATCTGAAAATATATTTCAAATAGATTCAGGAAAAGATAAACATGACTAAGAAAGCAATTACAACTAAAGCATGTCAATAGTTTATCCTTATAATTAAAGTGAGGCTTATGAGGCTTTCCCAACTCTGCATCATAAGAATTCACAAAAATCAGTATATTGTCATTTAGTTAATGATGCAGAGAGCCTTAGTTATGACTTTTCCCACCTTTGAAGCTTGCCACCTGAGATTTTGATAGTCCTACTCCAAAATCTTCTAGTATAAAATGAATGAAGAAGTAAAATGGATTGATTCAGGAAGTTACTGGTGCAAAGGAACTGTCAAGATTTTAAAAATATGCAGTAATTTGCATTCATTAGAATAGCCATGAAAATTTCACAGAGGAATAAAAGTTGAATTAATTCTCACATGTGTGGCCAGACATGTCAACAGCAGCTAGGTGAAGAAGAGCTCCTTCATCCCATTCTTCCTCCAGTAGGACAGCTCACTCCAGGAGGAAGCTGAGTGATCATTGATGAACATTCTGCTTCCTCTCAAAGACACCGTGGCAGTGCAGTCTCAGGTATGGTAATAGAGCAGCTAGAATAATTGGAATTTTAGAACCTCTCTTACTGTAGGTTGTGTCCTTGTGCAGAGCTGGTATGGTGCACGCCGCAACTCCTCAGTGCAAAAGTTTTTCTGACTTTTTCAGTAGCTTCCTTGAGAAAGCAATATTGGGAACACAACAAAGAGGCTTTTCAGTTCTTGCAGGCTTGGTTTAGCAGTGAAAAATAAGGAGGAGAACCAAGACACGGTGTCAAAGTACAATGTTCTCTGCTCAGTCTATTTTTAAAATTAGGCACAGAAAGGGTTTAATGTTTAATAGTGCTTTTAATATCTGAAGATTTTTATGTTAGGATTTTGATTTAGCAGAGGGATACAACAATGTGAATGAATCAGAATACAGTAATTGCAACACACAACTGGATCACAATGCACATATCATTACCATTTCCTGTCTCCCTGTGGACTCTTTCATCATATTTGGCATCCTCAGTCACAGGGAAGGAATGCACAGGTTGAAGCCAGTTCAAGCATGTTGCTCTCTTTGAAGTTCATTTTATTGATCGTTCAGTTTCCATACTCTGTGCTGAGCCATGTGTACCCTTTCCCCACGCTGATCTTGCAAACTCAAGAAGACATTTACACTTTTTTGATTAACTCAGAGGAAACTCAATCAGTGAATCAGCTGATCCACTCAACTGATCCAGGAAGTTACCAAAACAAAAGCTGCTTTATTTGTGTTGAGATGAGCTCACTGAGGTGCAATAGCTGTGGTCACTCCCTGCATTCTTCCCTGAGCTTCATGAGCCCATCGCTTGCCTTCTGAGCCCTCTTCCATTGTAGGGTTGGTCCATCACTCCCAAGCATATGATGCCCAAGAGCTCATCAGAGATTATCAGCAATTTCTCCACAGACTACAGGCAAACCCTTGAAAACAGCAGAATTGCTCTAATGCCATAAAGCCAATTCCAAAAAATGGGTCAGGCTTCGCTTAAAAGTGAGTTTGTATGTTATTCTGGGGGATGGGGAGCAGAGAGAGAAATGTAAAAAGCAAGCACCCTTCTCCCCTGTCAAGTGGAAATAATTTTTTTTCTAAAATAGAGGAGAAAAACAGAATATTCAATTCCATTGCATTGAATGCTTCTCAATTTTTTCCCCTAATTTTTCTCACTGCATTGGTTTTCGGAGAGCCAAAATGGAGCACCTGGGTTCACTCTGCTGCTAACCCAACTTTCAGAAAGCATGATTTATGCATCATAGAGTCTCCTTATATATCACACAAAGAGAAGAATCTTACTTTGGTGGGTCTTATACACAGCTTGACCAGAGGAAAAAATAAAGAGGATGGTACTAAACCCATGCTCTCACATTTGCTGAGGGACTGACAAAATATTTGGGTTTATAGATCTAGAGCCAGAAGAAAATACGCAAGTAAAGCATTTTGATTTGGACCAAAATTAAATGTTTCATTTTTCTTGCCAAATAAAGCAAGAAAGAGAAGGTGGATTTGAATGTTTTCCATGCAATCTAAAATAAAATCCCCTTATTGCCTTTGAAAAGAATTTGAAAAAAGAAATACAAAGGAGTAGAAGGTTTAAGTGCAGAAAGCTGTTGGACAATAGCTGTAACCTTGTGCATTACCTTGTTCATATTCTGCCCGGGATTAAGAGATCCAGGTGCATCTTATTCCCTGCCTGTGGCAGTTTGCACTCACATCCCCTACCTTTGAGAAAAAGGATTTCAGCCACCAAACCATAGGATAGATGTTAGATTGCTCCCCTTCCATTTTACTCTTTTCAGCTTTGGTCATGCTCAGCCTTTTCAGGCAGAAGCAGGCAAGAATAGCACCTCAGGCTGCTGGCAGGAGAGAATAGCACCTCAGGCTGCTGACAGGAGAGAGAATAGCACCTCAGGCTGCTGGCTGGAGCCTCAAGGTGATGTGGCCTGGGCGCTGTGAGGAAACCCCAGCCCCAGGCTGCGTCCCTCTGTCCCCAGCTCTGCTCCAGCAAAAGGACTGTGCAAGGTGTGGGGCACCAGGATTCAAGTTCCTGGCCAGCTGCACCTCTAAGCAAGTGCACAAAGCAGATCTGTAACCACAGGAGAGTAAAAGTCTGTACACACATATTTACACAACTGAATTGTCCAGAGGTGTGGTTTTAAATGTACAAAAAGGATTTTAATCCAGCACTCCCAGAAAAAGAATGACTTGGTCCAAAGGGACATTCAGCCATTTTGTTGGTTTAGATAAATTTTTAATAACAAAAAGTAACGATCCTCTTCACCTTCAATTCATAACTTTTTTCACAAAACCACGTTTTTCAGAAAATCTTTGGGAAAGAGAGTAATTTCCTCCAGCTCTATGCCTGGCATTGTGCTGATATGCAAAATCACATTATACAATGCAATAGAGCAGAATATCTGATGGAGGAAAGAACCATAATGACAGCTGCTTTATAAGCTTCTCCTGATAAATATGAATGGTTAATACAAGACTGTATATATATGTATATCCTGGTTAGTAATTTGCATGACCTAGCTATCTGTCTCCTATCTGGGGGAATATTGACCTGGTGGTCTTCCACAAAACCTGGATATTGCTATTCTTTTGCATTGTTATCAAGTTAATTGGGGAATAGAGCAATTCTCCCACTGCAATTCTTCCATCTGTTTCTGCCTTACCAGTTTCACATATTATGAAAATGTGCCAGACAGCAGCTCCATCCAATATGTTTCATGTTCAAGTAGATGTATGAAAGATGGTTTAGTATCAGCAATTAAGCATTTACTGGCCTTCATTTGAGCTCAATATTTCTTCTGTGGAGGGGAAAAGCTCCAGCTCCTGAACGATTTGTCACAGTGACTCTGCAGCATGCATACAGCATAAGGAAAATTGCATTTCAGCCCCGCACTGGGGCGTGTCAGTAGAGAGCTAAATGATAAAATCCTGCTGCATGTAAAACAGCCGTTTTCATGATTATGTTCCTGGAGGTTCCAAAAATTCTCTAGATTACATTATGCTATATCTTGTCCAAATATTTAGTCAAAAGCAGCCCCTACCTCAAAGAACTTACACCCAGCATAGACAAAAGAAGGAGCAGAGGAGGCTGAAGCATGCAGGGCAGGGAGAGGCCAGGCAGCAGATTTTCCCCAGTAAGCAGGAGCTCTGGCACTGCCTCAGTCCCAAGGTATTGCTCTGGTGACAGAAATACACAGTGGCCTTCAAGGCTAACAACATTTCCAGCTATCCAGTTTTGCACACCCAGTAATAGTTCATGTTTGAAGGAAAAAAAGGGAGAAAACCACAAATTAAAAAATGGTCAATTGCTGCATGAAACATAAAGGAATACGCTGTCTTTCATAGGGCTGGGATGAAACAGCAACCCAAATCATTGCAGACAGAAGACACCTAAGCAAAAGTAGCAATCTGTGGATTTTTGGAGTTATTGGTCCCCAGAGTCAGGAGCTGTCCAAGTCTTACGGGTAGTTTTCAGTCATGAGTATAAATATGTATCAGAATGAGGCAAATAGTCCACAAGATGCAGTACATTTATAGGGTTATGTGGGGAAGCAGAGAAAATGCCTTCATATAACAATGAAGGCTACACTGACCAAATCAGGTGAAAAAACAGAGACCTGGTTCGGAAGGTGCACTCTTCTGAAACTCTTTTAAGTTACAGTACTTAGCAGCCTTGTAATTTCTATGGTCTCAAGACACTCACTATAATATTTTCAATGTTTCTGGCTCATACAGAATACTAAAATTCCCAGAATTTGATGGCAAAGTGTACGTTATCATCAGCTGATAAATCACACAATTCAGTCTAAATCATCTGATGTTCAATTTCTGAGGTTCTTAAAGTCAAATTGAGACATTAAAGAATCCTCTGCTTCTTCTTCCCTACCAACTTGGAATTACAGTGAATACTTTGAAAGTTTCTAGACAGCCCTGTGGGTCTGAAAACTCATACTCAATGCAACTGCTATTTGTCAGAGTACTGTAGTTATTAAAAGTATACATTCCCTGTAAGTGTCTCTTATCCATATAAGGAGCTTTTTTATCAGACAGTGGCACACTAATAAATATTAGGATTATGCAGGCCTCTAAATTGCAAGAGATCACCTGAATACCTATATTTACCAGAAGCTCACTCTGCAAGAAAATAACATTCATTGATATAAATGCCAGGCTGCTTCATTATGCAAGAGCCTGATGCTGCAAAAATAATTTATATGCATGTATTTAATAAAATATATTCAGAAAATGTAGTCAGCATCTGCAGACTGATTTGAATTCAAAATGTTCTGGTTTGAGGAGTGGAGTTTTCCACCTTTGTGTGTGAGACCCTATTCAGAAGATTTAGCCTAAGACACCTGAAGTTTCTCTCTTAACTTTACATTTGTCAACTACAGTCAGCAACATGTTAAAAAAAAATAAGCCAAAACACAAACAAAAAAATCAAACAAAGATACAAAATACCACCCACCCCCCCCCCCCAACAGCCCCTACAAAATGCCTACAGAAGGGCACCATGTCTTTTTTGCAAATACATATTTTATTCAAGCAGTCCTATTTTATCCTAGTGGTAACATAAGATAATAAAGTAGAACTTTTAAAACTGTGAATCACATGAGCACAAACACACTTTGCACTTCTGTGAAACGTGATTTCCTCCCAGCTGCCCCTGTGCCAGTGCAAGAAGTTTCAAACACTGCCCTTAGCTGCTCACCACTGCCTCTCCATGCAATCCATCAGCCAATAATCCATCAGCCATCCCAATTGCCAGTCCCACTACCATCTAAGATTTTCTCACCTGCTTCACTTAAAATCACTCAAGTTATTTAAATATATTTAAATACATGTTCCTATATAGGAATTAGAGTAATTTAGCCAGGCATCCTTCCAGTATGACAGGCAGCAGCCTCCAGCTGAAGAGCAGCAAAAAAGGAGCACCAAAGGCAGTATAGGCAGAGGCAGAAACAGAGGAGGATGCTTGCCCACAGCTGAAGTCTCCACTCCTGCATTTAAAAACCTTTAATTCATTTTCCTATCAGAAATCCTGGACAGAAGTAATGGCTGTAAGTCTCTTCTGTCACCTGACTTTTTGTATTAGATGCTTCATAAAGAGGTGTTTGATGCAGAACTAATTTTTTCTCAGGTCCATCAAAATCAAATCCATCAAAATGTAACATTTTATTTTTGAGTGGTTGGATACAATCAGAATGTGTTTTCAGTCTGAATTACTCCAAAGGTTTGCCTGAGTTTGGGTGGTTTTTTTGAGCTGACACGAATAAGCACATGCATAGTGACTTTTTCCTAAAGAGTTAGGACTTCAGGACTTCCATGGTCTACAGCTGTGGACTTCCTTTCTCTTGTTCTCTTGTGCTTTTGCTGAAGGGGTTTGCTTTTTTATTTTTTTTTTATTCCTTTTGTAACATGCATGACGCCTTTCTGAACAAAACTGTAGGATTTATCTTGGAAGCCCTGGGATTCAGAAGGCATTACAGAAGATGGACTCAAGCCAAGGACCCTGCTCACAATGTGGGAATGAATGAGATTTGGTACTACAGCTCCCTCAAGACAATACACAGTCATGATCTGCAGTTCGGTGTTGAAATGAATAAACACAAACCATTGTCATGCTTTGAACAGGCAAAAGAAAACATTTCAACAAACTCCAGTTTTTTTAATATTATTTTTTCCTAAGAATTTTATAATTTCCATTCCTTGGAAGGTTTGGGAATATTTTTATTTTGTCCTGTTGTGAAATGAAAGTAAGTATTGAGATGACAGAATACCTAGTACTTCTATGGCAGCTCTAAAAGTAACATGTACAGCATTTTTTGTACTATACTGGAACAGCCTCACTGGCATAATTGCAGATATGCAAGGACCCTTACAAGACTAAACCCCAGCTTTCCCAGTAAGCCACATGATGACTATGTATGTATACAACAAATCCTATGGGGGATATTTTATTCAATATCATCAGAAAGAGGTTTTCTCATTTCTATTTCTGGATCTTGAGTCCCATGTACTGTAATCCCAATTGTAAATACAGTCCACCTAGTTATAACAAAACGTCTTTGTGGAGCACACACAGCTTTTGTTTCAGGGCCTAATGTTAGAGGAGTATAAAGGCTACATTCAAGGCACTCCAGTGTGCAGCTGGAAAAATGGCTGGAAAATTACTTCCTGGCCCACAGCCAGCACTAAATTTGCTCAGGACATAACACAATACAGGACGTGCAAGGCTCTGATCCATATCTGGTGTTAACCTGAAATGGGGGAAAACCGCTACTTCTGTATCTGCAATTTGCTGCCAGTCATGCACTGACAGCACAGGATGAGATGGCCACATTGCAGGTCAGGATGCTGGGAGCAGCACCGTGCCCATCCCAGGGCAGTGTCTCCCCTCACTGCCACCACCAGGCCTGGTCCTGATGGTCCATCCATGGACTAACAATCCATCCCAGCCTTGGCCCATCCCTTTCCCCAGGGAGAGGCCCAGTGTCCGGGGCTGGGGCTGCCCCAGTGTGTCCCAGCATCCCAGCTCCTGGCTGGGGGCTCAGAGGGGCCCTGGCTGCTGGATCCTGCCCTGACATGGGGAGCCCCCAGTGCTCCCAGGAAGTCCCCAGTCCCTGTGGTGCCCTGTTACCATCACGTATAGCCCTTTTGTGAGGCTTTTCAAAATTTAAAAAAGGTAACTGATAAAACATGCCATTTTCATCTGTTCCTTAGAGTACCTATGAAATCAGTACTGAGAATTTAACCCATTTTCAACTCATTGTAGCCTGAAGAAATGGAAAAAAAATCAGTTCCAAAGCAAAACATACTGACTGCTTGGTTATATTTCCAAAGATAAATAGGAAAAACAGAACAAGAGAGAGGAGGTCTCATCCAAATATATTCTCTGGGTTAGAAGCATCACCTTCCTGTTTTGTGGGAGCTTATGTTTTAATCAGATAGTGAAGATTACTATAACCCCTCTACAAACAGCTAGGCCTAAACACTGGGCTGTGGGATTCATGAAGGGATATTTCTTCATGGCCTTCCTAGTGTTCACTAGGAAGTATCCTAGAATCCTAGTAGTATTCCTACTTATTCACTGAAGCCGTGATCAGTGGCCAGCTGCTCTGTTGACTTTTGCTTCCTCTGTTCACACTCCAAGGTTAACTTTTGGGCAAGAGGGTGGATGAGGTCAGTATCTCTCCAGCTTTGGAGAATCCACATCTGATTTTATTAAGCCCTCTCCTAGGCTTAGCAGGTCTTCATACATCCAGAACGAAACTTATGCTGAAAAAGGGGATCAGTAAATACCAGGGATGTGCACCATTGGCTGGCCAAGCACAGCCTCCTTCAGCAAGGGCAGGCAAGGTGGCCTGGAGAAAATAACACAGTGATTTTACATGATCAGGAAACTCTTCAGAGCAGAAAAGGCCATGTCCATCTCCTGCCCTCCAGCAGAAGGACTGATCTACTCTCCATCCCCCTTGTCAAGTGTGGCATCAGCAGCTGGGGCACCAGCACAAAGGAGCTGATGGCCCCAGAGAGGGCATGGTTTGTGTTTAACCTTGATGGGACTGTGAGGAAAGTCAGTGACTTCTGAGGATCTCCCTGCAAGCACTGAGCTGGAGACACACAGTCATATCCTAAGCTCACCCCCAGCACAAGCATGGGAAGGATGTTTCCATTTTCCACACCACACTCTCCCCTGCCTTCACATTGGACCCAAGGCCGCAGGTTCCCAACACCATAAAAGATTTCACCCTGAAAATAAATGTTAGAAAGATAGAAAGATCACAGAATAAATGCCATAAATGAATCGAAACCTTTTTCAAAGTATGAGATGGAATTGGAAATAGATATCAGTGGTAGGTCAAAGGACAGCAAAGAGGAAGCCTCTTCTGTACTGAGTGAATCAGATGAGAAAATTACCACCTAAAATAGTTTACATAATAGAGTGAAAACCAGAACTATTGAATATCCATGTCACTAAAGAAGATATTTGCTTTAGAATAATAAAAAAATTAAACTGCATTCATGACAGCATTGACAATATTTCCAAGGCAATGTTGTAGCACCTACATTAACACAAGCACAGAAAACATCTGAAGATGTCACCTGTGTGTTGTGTGTGTGTGAGAAGAGGGAATGACACAGTGGAAAGTTGTGTACTGATGGTGATCAGGCACAGCATCTCCACGGAGGGCATTGTCCCACTCTGCTCTGCACTGGTACAGCCTCACTTTGAGTCCTGTCTGCCATTTTCAGCACCACAATAAGAAAAACCAAATTAAGCTATTAGAGAGTGGCCACAGGAGGGTCACAAGGATGGTGAAGAGTCTGGAGGGGAAGCTGTATGAGCAGCTGAGGTCACTTGGTCTGTTCAGCCTGGACAAGACTGAGGGGAGACCTCGTTGTGGTCTTTGACATCCTCATGAGGGGAAGAGGAGGGGCAGACACCGATTTCTTCTATGTGGTGACTCAAGGAAACAGCATGAAGTTGTGTCAGGGGAGGTTTAGGTGAGAGATCAGGAAAATGGTCTTCACCCAGAAGGTGACTGAGCACTAGCACAGGTTCCCAGAGAAGACATCACAGCACCAAACCTGAAAGAGTTCAAGAAGCGTTTGGACAACGCTCGCAGGCATATGGTGTGGTTTTTGGAGTGTCCTGCACACTGCCAGGAGTTGGACTTGATGATCTTGATGGATGCTTTCCAACTCAGCATATTCTGTGGTTCTTTGCTTCTATGATGTGGAGCATATGAACTGTAATTTAATTTAGTAGCTTCTCTGCAAGATTTCAAGCTTCAGTGTGACTGCAGTGCTGAGTGCCTTCATTACTGTCTTTCCACTGCCAAACTTAGCTGAAATTCAATGGCATGCTGACACATTACCCTGAGAAACCCTCATAAAAATGAAACTAGGTGGGGAAATGTAAAAAGTAAAGTTAGCTGGGGGTAAGTTTTGTCCATCTTGTTTTCAGGGAACTGGAGCTCAGAGCACTGGAATTTCTTCCCAAGGCAAAAGAATGGAATTAGATGTCATATTGTAATCCTTTAACTAAAAGATATTTCAAACCTAAGGATTAATTTTTTTGTAGAAGAGAAGGTATTGCCTCTTTCAAAGTAGAATTAGCCAAGGAAAAAGAAAAATGGTTGTGTAAAAAGTAGAGATTCAAGAATATTCAAAAGAGTATCCAAAGAACAGCTATTACCCCAAGTCACAGACAGTTCAGAGAGTAAAGACAAAGATTCTGAAATACAAATAGAAGAAAAAATCGAGGGAAGTAAGCAGAGGCATGTGTGTTTATTATTTTGTCTAGTTCTGTATCCTTCCTGCACTAACTGAGCTGGAGGATAATTGTATTTAGAAACCCATATACATCTTAGGCATCTGTTAACTTTCATCTGTCCTGTATTACTGAAGAGTAACATATAAATCCAGGATGCTGTGGGCTAGATTTAAGGAATTCAGTGTGTTTAAATCACTGTGGTGTCTGGAAGCTTAGGACAGCCTAGGGGCCATCGAGCCCCCATTTCTGTGAAGAGATAACAGATATCCCTATGTTATCTAAGGAGTGTCTCAGAGGTGCCAAGGCTGGGACAAAGACCAGTGGACCAAGAAAAGATGGAACTCACATGTTTGTCCTTGAGGTCCCACGACAGCAACCTGGTTAGTGTTCAGCCAGAGTTAGCCACACCAGAGCTGAAACAATAAGCAAGAATAATAGGAGATATATATATCTATATAGTCATAGTAGTAACTGAGCTTGCAAATTGCATTAATCTTGAGCTCTTGCTCTCAAGGCACAACTTCTCCATTTAAATTTTGTATTGAAATACCACTGCCCTGCCCCTCTCCCCTCCCCCAACCACCACCACCACCCCTCCAGTTAATTAATCAAACCCTCATACTGAAGTGCAAGGAGTGAAGAGTTGAAAGAGTAGACTTATTTTGAGAGCTTTTTCCCCAGTTACCTCCTTTCTGCTTCATCAGAATTAGTTCTGAGTTTGGGAAATTTTATGCAAAAGTCCCTCTGAGCTTGCTTGTTTCTGCTTCCTACAAAGTGTTTTCCTGCTGGTTTGTGATCCCACGTCCCCATCGATTACACTTCTCAGTGATCTAAACTGGTTTAAAATCTTGTAATATGGGTATTGATTCCAAGGAGGATTCATCCATAGAGGAGGGGAACGTGGAGCTTTCTCTGAGTGCCACTCAACATTAGGTGTTTTATAGTTTTTGGTTTTGGTTATTTGGATTGCTTTTGGTTTTGGTATTAGTCTTAGCCTCTGGGCAGTAAAAGGAACAAAGAGGAGGATTGGAGGGGACAATGTTTATCTGAGGTGTTCATGAACTGCAGCACAGGTTCATCAGCTGATCACCACCTTGCCACTCGTGTTAGAGCTGGCAGTGTTTGCATTATATTACATTACAGCGTTTACATTAGTCCAGCATTCCCTGACCTTCTGTAGCTGTGAGAGAGCACACTGCCATTTTACAGGTGTGGAACCACAAGCTGGAAGTATTCCAAGAAGGAGGCACTTCTTACACATCCATCACCAACCATCTCCTCTAGATTGTCAGTTTCTCTTCATTTACTTAGTGCTTTCAAAAAGCCCACTCTTTACCACAGCAGCAAAATAGCAAGGGCATCACCACACCAATCTATTATTAAACTCAAACTTGGTTATAAAGAGATATCGCAGTCTAATTAAAGCTGTGGGTGCCCCACTCCACCAGTGATCAGGGCACGTATTGAGCTCAGGAGCCCAGGACATGAGTGGGTGACTCAGCCTAGGCCAAACAGTTAGTTAATGGTTACTGCAGTTTGCATTTGTTTGATCTTTGATAAAGTGTTTCAGATCATTTTTCAATCACACAATGACAAGGCCATTTGAAGCAAAATCAAGTACTTTTTGTAATATGAGGCAGTGCAAATCTTGAAAGTAGATTAATTACTTTTGCTTTAGGAGGAGGAGAATATAACTACAGTAAAACTAGTTATGGCTGGGAGGGAGAGGTCAAAGGAATGAAAAAGATAAAGCACTCTCCTTTAATTATATTTTCCTGCGAGTTCAATGGTGCATTTTTATATCACTGTTCTAATATAACAGCAAGGATGGGACATAATCCAGAGTACCAGTGACTTTAAAAGAATGTGACACCATTAAATGAATTACAGTTTTAGTCATGATGATATTTATTGTTTTGGATTTGTAAAATGACAAAACATACTCCCATTTTTAAATGATAGTACAGTTTTGTGCACAAACCATCATATGAAATATTGCAAGAACCTCATTCCAGAAGGGCTAAATCTGCCTTCAACAGACAAGCAGCTGGGACAGTTTTCAAAGAGCAGTATTGATATCTTAAAAAATTGTGGGGCATAATCATGGATATTTGTCATTTTACCTGTTGCAAATTGTCTAGCTGCAACACCTTGAGACCACAGTTCAGATCACAGTACTGAGCTGAATTTAGAGTAAAAAACAAATGTCACACCAAAAACATGAAGTTCAAATAGCAAATAGCCTCAAAGGAGAAAGGGCACCATTCAATACTGTGTGGTAATGAATTCCAACTGTACTTCTCTCATGACAAGCTATATTCCCTCATTTCTGCAAAGCTGAAAAAAATCTCTGTCATGTGATGTTTCTTCTATCAAATGCTCTTACAAGTTTGTTTTTGCAATTCTTGCTTATTTGTAGCTTTTCAGTAATAATAAAAATATTATTATTTCTGGAATGCTCATATTTATCTTCTCTTTTTCATACTATTAAAACCCCCCAGTAGAACAAAAGCAAGTGAAATTCTTTTGGGGAGAGATGAAGAAGGGAACTGGTTTGAAAATGGCAAATATTTTAAATATTATAATTTAAAAACAAGACAGAAAAAGCAGTTGAAAATATTACTTTTACATAGGAACCATGTAAAATATATACCTAGAGCAGAATAATCCATATTTTAGAGGTTTGTCAATAACAACATAAAAGAAAACTATAATTACATCTATTTGTAAGTAATAAATTACTGAAACCAGTCTTTTTTTACACTCTAGATTATTTTAATTTGGGATTAGCTTTGAAATGCATAAAAAGGCAGCACCAGAAAAGCTATTCTACCAGCTCCTCACTGTAGTGCAAAAGGCTTACGTCAGGGCTATAATAGAACAACCTATTTTTTATGGGAAAAAAATGTATCTACTTTTGGTAAAATAGATCTTTTTAGTAGTAACCAAACATAACATTTACAAGCCTCTGTGTGTAGGGGGGGAGGGAATATTTCATATATTACATCATTTCAAACTGTTAAATCACTGAAAAAATAAAGCATTTCTCTACTTTTTGTTTAATTGCAGCATATAAAGTGTTAAGTGTGTACTGGAAACACATCTTGTTTGCCTGTTTGCTTCAGCAGATGTGGTGGAGATAAGGAAAAGTGCGCAGAAGGATTAGAGACATCTATGCCACCTCCCAAGGCCTCTTCTACTGCTCTCATTAACTGCTCTGCTAAACTGGCTAAAAATGCTTTGGGAGCTTAATGGAAATGGCTTTTCATAATTATTCTTCTTCTCTAAACTTCCTCTTACTTCAAGTCGAAATAATTTGGAGTGAGAGGAGATCAGAGGCCAGTCATAGGTTAGGGATTATGGGATTACCGGGGCATCCGCAGGAGGGTATAATCCTCAGCAGCACCCAGCAGGGGAGATTTCTCTGTTGCTGCTCTGTGTGACCACACTGAAGCCCTTTGGGGTCTCTCTCCTGGCTGAGCTCAGACATTTCTGCAGATCCTATGAGACATCTGATTTTTGTTGTAGGGCCCCAGCACGATGTGTCCACCTGACTAAAGAAAACAATGACTGCAATAGACAAACTACATGGGAAACAGGACACAAAAGCAGGAAGTCCTGGTTTGTGTGTGAGTGTGTGTGCAATGACTGTGCCTCTAATGTCAGATGAATTTACGTGCTTTTGGACATGACAAAGTCTCCTTAGGGTATTTATTCCTATTCTGTGAAGTAATTAGATACTATTGGCTTAGCTTTACTTTGCATATAGCTCCCAGACTGATTAGACTCATAAAATTTACCAACCACAGACTATCGGCAGTAAAACTGATTTAGTGAGTTGTAGTTAAAAATACCATGGTTTCAAGCTCAGATACAGGACACAACAACCAGATGATGTGTAAAGAATGCTTTTGCATGACAGGCTCTGTCCATTGCCTCTGCACTAGCTGGTTTTTCTGCAGCTCAACAATACAAATTTGCCCTACATGGGCCCTGAGAATACCCCTTCCTTACAAAGGAAGAGTACCAGAACAATAGACACAACTGGAACACAATAAAAAAAAACTGGGTGGCTGAGATGCAACTGAGTGATTCAGGAAGAAAGAGCTGCTCACCTGACCTTCAGCCCAGTCATGGTATATTTGGTACAAAAGTCCCTATATTTGTTTTAAGAAAGCTTGCTTGGGTGTAGGATCAGCCCTAACATGGAAATATAGTTCCTGGCATGCTTAACACTCTAAAACTTAAATAATATATTATTTGGAATTCTGAATGGGGAGGTTAAGGCTCTTGGCACACACACTGGTAACAAACTATGATGTGTCCCATCTTGATGTCTAATGACACTAAGTATTATCTTGGATCTTACAATACAGCAGAACCAGATGGGATGTGTCACCGAAAGTACATAGCAGAAAGCAAACAAAGAGGCTTGGAAAAGAGAGAAAATATGCAGGATATGACCAGCGTCCATAGTTCTGCTTTCTTGCATAACCATCAGATACTGAAATATAAAAGAGAAAAGAAAAAAGAAAAATATAGTTATATCTTTACTGTCAAAAGTGTAAGACATCAGGCAACCCACAACTACATTGATGCATCAAAACTATCCAGGCTTCAGAATATGTATCCCTCTCACCAATGGCTGTCTCTGGAGAGGAACACTACCCAAGGTTCCTGCCTTATCATCATCAACACCTCTTTACTTCCCATGCATGAGAAATTAAAACATTTTGCTCATGTTGCAATTTTATTTACCCCAAGGCCATGCTGTGCAAATTGCACTGCAATCCTCATCAAGCACTGACAAACTTGCAAGAGGCCAAATCCTCCAGAATTTCTTGGGGATACAAAACACTTTTCCTGCTGTTGTTCTCCTTGCTTTCAGTTACATTCTGCTTTGTCTGTCCCCTATTTTTCCCTCCTGTTTTTGACCCATGCTTCCATTTTGCTTTCATAAAGCTGTTACTTTCTCATGTCCATTACTCCTAATACTCTTCATCAGCAACAAATAGAGTTTTGCAAGACCTGTTCAAACTGCGACAAAATATTAGTATTCACACAGGAATTAAGAGAATTTTCTGCATCAGATCCAAGCTTCATTGGAGAAAAAGAGAATGGCTTAGATTTTTTTGTCATAAATAATTGAATGTTTTTACTCTATTTTCTCTGAATTGCTACATGGTATTTAGCCTTGTTGTTCAGATTAACCATCTAAAAATAAAGCAATTCTCAGCAGATTAATGAAATCAACACATTAAATGAAATGTGCAGACCGAGGTATGTGTTATTTTGGAGTTTTTTTAAGATGATGGAATACTTTACAATGGCTTCTGCTGGTTCCCATTCCATGCAGCACCAGCAATTATTATGCAGGTGGACTGTAAACCCCTCAAGACCAAGATGACCTGTTTCTATGTGGCTATAAACTGACCACAATCCTCAGTCTTCATTTGGCTCCTGCTCCAAACCAGACCATGAGTCTGGAGACAGACTGAACAGTTCAAGCTCCTGCATGGTTTGATTTATCAGAGCGCATTTCTTTGGGAGTTGAGATCCTCGCTCTTTGCATTTGAAAATAATTGTCAATTTTGGTACAGACCCATCTGTTTCCATATAATATCATCCACTTTATGGGATCCAACAAATCTCTGTTTGACTTCCATAGATTGGCTCTGAATTTACACAAGTGATGAGAAAGGCTGTGCTATTATGTATAAATATCTGTATGTACAAGTCTTCATTACAGAGTAGAAACCAGCTGAAAGGCGATACTGTTCCAATTTGAAAAAAATACTAATGATTATTCAAAGAAAGTGATTTCTGAGGAAGTGATCATTTGACTATATTCAAGAAAGCACCTCTGAAGAGTATCTCTGTTTGTTTTGAATCATATTTTAGAACTAAATCATAAGACTGTAGTGTGAGTAGTGTAGACAGACAACTGATCTTAACGAAGACACCTTGCTATAACATAAGGAAACAGAACCATCAGACATCTTTTACAAAATATGTAAAAAATGATTGCATTGAAGTGATAAAAATGGATTCACCTTACTGAATATATACTTCAATTCTTGTTGAAGCCATACTAAACTTGTTGTCCTTGACTAAAAACATTTGTATAGTCTAATTTTAAAAGCTTTTAAGTTTTCATCTTCTTTCATGGGGAACCTCTCCTTCAGCCATATTGACACCCACTTGCTTCAGCCATTCTGGAGCAAGGCAAAGCTGAGACAGCCCTCACATCGCCTGTGAAGGACATGGCTCTCCTCTCCATGTGCCCTTCCAAGCCAGTGCTAGATCCTGCCACTCAACCTAATGTTTTTTCTTCTAAGGATTTTTTAGAAAGCGCTCTGTAAAGTAGCTTTTTTTTTAAAGTCTGCTCTTCAAAACAAAAACAAAGTGAAAAGGATTCCTGAAAAGTTAATGTAGGCCATATTTCCACATTTTTGCTGAGAGCAGCCATTTCCTCAGAAGTAAGGTTCTGCAATTTCCTCTATCTTCAATCTCCCTTCCTCTGGAGGAACAGTTTCCCCTGTGGAAAAATGAGTTATTGGGCTGAATTTTACCATCAGGTGAAATTTCAAAAATTTGAATCTCCAAATTCAACCCCTGAGGAAATAATTTACAAGTGAGTTAAAAAGTACAGATAAAGAAGAGCCCAAATTGCTGAAATGGTCACTTCATCCTACAGATGCAATTCTCTTTTCTTTGTGTCTCAGTTTGTATGGATTTATGTTCTCATGACCTTGCAGATCCAAAGTCCAACACAACTCATTAGCAGTCCTGCAAGATTCACCCTTAACACAACCATTTCCAGGGAAGTGGCAGGACAAAGGTCTGGGAGAAGATTAGGTTTTGATTTGCTCTCCCCAACATTCTGTGGCTGATCCTTCCCTGCAACCCACTCCCCTTTCTCTTTCTTCTCTGCTGATCTGGCAGTTCCTGAATATTAGCTCTAAAGCTAAATGCTCAGTGTAGCTGGAGAGGAGAAAAAATGAGCTTGTCTTTATCAAATGGAAGGAAAAAAATATAAATTGAGTCCTATCAGGCATACAACCCCACACCCTCACACACAGAAAACAAACCCCACAGAAATTAGGAATAGTCAGCCCCCACCCCCTGTATACAAACAGCTGAGTGAGCTTCAAGCTGACCCAGTCAGATTCCTCGTTTTATCAATAAATTGCATTATCTCTGCCTTGATTATTTCCACTACAGAGGGCATCTGCAAGGTTATCAAGACACAAGTAACTTAATAAGATCACAAAGAGATACAGCTGATAATTGTTTTCTGACAGGTTTATGTCCACAGCTGATGCGTCTTTTAGGAGTTTGATTTTTTGCAGACAAGACTAAGCAGACACATATGCAGTGCCTTCCCACGATGGAGTCTGGGGTGGGTGGGGGAGAGGCAGAGGGGGAGGTGGCACTGGTCTGAAGCAAGGAAGCCCCTTCTTGTCACTCAGCCTTGAGAACTTCTTAGTTCCTTGTTAAATATGCCGATAAATGCATTTCTCAGTGAAGCTCCAAGAGAACGACTGCCTGTTAGGAGATTTTACTTTACAGATTGCCCCATAGACAAGAGAAATTTGATTTCTGAACCTACACAAAAGGCTCGCTGTGCTCTGTGTATTGATCTGGCAGCACTGCAGCAGCTGTGAGCTCAGATGTCTGCGCTGCCAGCATAATCAGAAACATGCTACATGCAGGATGCAGCAAGCTTCAGGAGCTTAACAAGCCAGAGAGGGGACCTGTCAATTCCTTTCATGGTTAACAGCAGGGTAAAGGAGCAGTGTGTATGAGGAACTATCAAAGCTATTGCAAAAGAGAGATCAGGGAATGACAAAAGAAAATTAAAAAGCACTGGAAGATGCAAAAGTACCCGATTATTCACCTACCGTACAGATATGTTAGCTTTACAGTACTTAAACAAATCCAATGTGCAGCCCAATTACATACAGTCTGAAAAACAAAACCCCTGTTTCAAAATGTCTGGGTGATATCATTGTTCTGTGTTTACCTTTCTCATATTTTCCAGCCGTCCTGAAGCCCTCCTGTGCTGAGCAATGCTTTTTATGGTAGGAAAGAATCTGCTTTGTTATTCTTAATGTTTTCCAAGCATCTTTCATCATAATAGAGCATCGTATTTTTGGCCTGTGGATATATTTATACATTATTTTTATCTTGATTTCAGTACATACACGTTTTCTCCTAATGGCTTTCTGGTAAATGTATGAGCTGCCTTTCCACAGTTTGCATCTTGATATAACAGTTGCACCTGACATTTTCTGAAATTATGGGTTTTGTACAGGCAAGAGCACAGTGCACAAAAGAAAGGTAATAGCTGTGGTTGATAGCATGTGGATTTGGCTGTGAGGCTGGTGAGTAAGTCATTAACATATGGTCTATTCTTGCAAACGCTCCCACAGCGAGCGCCTTCAGGGTGCGAGGGAGCACAATGAACCGGGAGCACTTCCTCCGCATGACTTTGCAGAATGCCTCTCGGCTTTCATTTTCCGGAGACCCACCGTGGAGGTAGAGCTGAAAACCTGTCTGTTCTGGTCAGGGTGAATGCTGCTGGAACGATGAAGTGTGCTTTTTTTGCTCTTTATGCTTGTTATTTGTGAATCATGTTAAAAGTACAGCAATCTCAGTTCTGCTTTCTCCTCTAGCATGTGAGTTTCCACTAAGAAGGCTTTGTTAGGTGACTGCCCTCACTACACTGTCAGAGTGCTCAGAATCAAACAGGCTTTTAAAATAGCTTCTGTTTGTCTTTCTTGGTGTAGTTAAATGTAGAAACTACTTTCATAATTTTTAATTAATGAAAAGGAAGGTTCAGAGGAGGATTAAATTTAAACAGTAAGTGGCCCTGACCGCAGTGGTAACATCTGGAAACCAGCAATTATCTTTCTTGGTAGCTGTGCAATTACAGAATGTACCTACAAGTGAAAATGCTCAGTAATGCATTACTCTTCTCCAATGACTGTGCTAGGGAAAGCATCCATTAACAGGAAGACTGGATCTTATTCATCCATCAAGATGAATCAGAACTAACTGTGTACTAAAAACATATCATTCCAGTATCTTTGCTTTGGTAATCAAGGATTTAGAAATGTAGATGCATTGAGCATTTAATAGAGATAAGCATTCACCAAGCAGCTAAATATACCATTCAGATCTTCATAGATTTGCCTGCATTTGTGGTGTTTGTGAGGGTCCCCAGGATTAGGTGAGAGATGAGAATCTGACTCCAAGTTCTCAGAAGGCTGATTTATTATGATATCTATTCTATTCTATTCTATTCTATTCTATTCTATTCTATTCTATTCTATTCTATTCTATTCTATTCTATTCTATGATACATCAGAAAGCTTAACAAGAGTGATAAAGAAAGACCCATGACTCCTCAGAGACTCAACACAGCTGGACCATGATTGGTCATTAAATTAAAACAATTCACATGCTGGGTAAACAATCTCCAAATCACATTCCAAAGCAGCAAAACAGGGAGAAGCTGAAGCATCCCAGCTTCAAGGAGAAGAAATCCTGGTGAGGGGATTTTTCAGAAAATATCACAGTGACATGTATTCACTCTGAAAGAGAGGTTTGACTAATTTTAAAAAGTATTTTCAAGAGTTAAGTGTCAAAATTGTAGCTGTCAGCCACAGACTCTTTTGAGCTAATAGAAATTTCTCCCATAAGTTGCAGAGCCCACAAACCCAAGTCACCAAACCTTTCTGTTCTCTAGAACTCAGCTGGAGAATATGACCTATATTAAAGACTCATTCTTTAAAGGGTAAAAAGCATGGGTAAGGAATGGAGAAGGCTCCTGAGTTCTGGGGGTCCTTGCTTAGAAAACACCACATTTAGAAGTAATTCAGACATCTCTGAACATACCATGTGTGCCTTCATTATAATTCTTTTTCACTTCAGAAGTTAGCTATAACAATATCACAGAATCACAGAATAATGAGGTTGGAAGAGACCTCTAAGATCATCGAGTCCAACCTATGCCCTAATATCAGTTTTTCCAATCAAGAGCTAGAGAAGGGTGGCAAAGCCATGGGATTTCTTCATTCCTTTTGTAACAAAGAACTCACAACCTACAGCAGGCTGGGTTCCTGCAAAGAGGAACCTGTTTGCCTTCGTCAACTCAGTGTGGAAGTCAGACCCTTGCTTCAGGAGGACTGCTTCATGAGACACTAAAATACAGATAACCTCATTCTCATTCTTAGTTCTCCTTTACTTCCACTAATGGAAAAGTAGCATTAGCTACAGAAAAATCCTTTCTTGCTCTACATGGTCTCACTCATGTCCATGCTAATTAGACTTTGGTCAGAAACAATGGATGCAATATTTCTTATTGCAAAATCTGTGAAGCGCTGGTTCAGATTCAGGCATGATTGAGCTGCTGACAGGCAGGAAAACGATGCTGCAGTGTCTCCTCTCTCATGGGACTGGCTTACAAGTAGCTCTAGGCAGAGTTAAGGGGGGGACTGTGCCAGTGCTCTTCTTCTTCTTCCCTCTGATAAGCCTGAACCATGCAGTTGCAGTAGCTACCTACTCACTTAACACACTGCTTCATCTGTCTCTTCTCCTTTTCTGTGCCTCACTGCCTTTCATCTCTCATCACATGTTGAGAGCACTAGGTCATTGACAGGAGGATTGATATTTATTTTGTGTTCATAACATCTATTTTGTGAAGTGTTAAATGGCATCTGTAGGCACTTTCAAAAAACAAGCAAGCAATATAATGCCTTATGAGCAATCACTGTGGCAGTGTTAAGATGTATTTGCCCAATCAAACAAAATTATGCTTACAGAGCAAATGAATTTCATTCTGCAATGTGATGGGTGGTAAATCAAAGTAAGAGGAGATAAATATTTCAACTTACCTAATCTTCCTGACTCAAAAATATTTAAGTCTGCTCAGCTCATAGTACAATTGCTGGAAATTATTCATGTTGCTTTCTATCTCTTCTCTATTTTTTTTACTACTGAAATGGATTTAAAGCAGCCCTGAGAAGAAGGACATGGGGTTATCAGTTGAAGAAAAGCTCAACATCAGGTAGCAATGTGTGGTTGCAACCCAGGAAGCCAAAAATATCCTGAGCTGCATCAAAAGCAACGTGGCCAGCAGGTCGGGGGAGGCGGCTCTGCACATCTACTCTGCTCTGGTGACACCCTGCCTGCAGTGCTGCTTCCAGCTCTGGGGTCCCTGACACAGGAAGGACCTGGTCCTGCTGGAGTGAGTCCAGAGGAGGGCCACAAAGATGCTCAGAGGGCTGGAACACCTCTCCTATGAGAACAGCCTGAGAGAGCTGGGGTTGTTCAAACTGAAGAAGAGAAGGCTCCTCTGGGGATACCTCATAGCAGCCTTCAAATTCCTAAAGGGGTTTTTATAAAAAAGATAGAGAGAGACTGTTTTCTAAGGCTTGTAGTGACAGGACAAGGGATAACAGTGATAAACTGAAAGTGGGTAGTCTTAGATTAGATATTAGGTAGATTTTTAGTGAGGATGGAGAGACACAAGAGGAGATTGCCCAGAGAAAGTGTGGATGCCCCATTTCTGAAGTGTTCAAGGCCTGGTTCACTTAAAGGTGTCCTGCCAATGTCAGAGAAAATGGAATTAGGCAATCTCCAAGCTCCCTTCCAATTCACACCATTTTATGAGTCTGTGATTGTGTGAAATACCACTGATCACAGTACAGTCTGCAAGAATGAAGGCACAGTCACATTGTGCTGTGTTCCTACTCTGTTTGGGAATTAAAATATATAATTACCAGATTAATCTTAATAAAAACATGCCTTTATGCCTTTCAAGACCTAACCAAGATCTGGAACTCAGCTCTAATATTTAAGGAAGCAGTGGGTAAGCCATTTTATCTTGAAATCATTAAGATCTTTCACAACACTGAGAAATAGAATGCTTTTGTTCATGTTGGTAACTTAATAAAAGAATTAGGATTGCTTTTTGTTGTTGTTTAATTTGATAGTAAAGTTATATTTGGGACAATGTAAACTGGGAAAATTCACAGGCATGTCAAATTTCATATCTGTGAAGGCAGCTGTAGCAAGAGAATGTCTTTAGACTAAAACACAGGTTTGGCACCCATATTTCCTAATACCTCAAGCAACTAGATCTAAAACATCACCTTAGAGAGCACTGTGACTGATTACATCTATGACAATGGCTGCAAATATGTAAAGAGAATAAAAAACATTGATGAGCAAACTTCTCTATTTTTCTATGACTATTCAAAAATGCATAAATGTGGAGACAGTGAAAAGGATGTATCATCAATATTTTAAGTGATATCTTTAGCATATATGCTCAAAAGAGTAAAGTGACTGTCCACTCAGTGAATCTGCTTTAAATCTTGCACTGCAGTGATCTACACAAACATACTCTAAAACCACAGTCTGTAATCATCACCTTTTTTAATGACAGGCATTCAGAGAGAGAGAGAAGCTTTTCTAGTCAAGAAAAGCGCTTCAAAAAGGTAAAAATATTTATTTGATTCACTAGGATTTAAATGCTTTTCCAGGAGAACAGTTTCCAATTACTACTCTCAATTTGCAGAAATGGGACTGTCATTCAGGGTTTGCCTGTGATTTTGATTGTGTCTGCAACAGTGATCAGGAAGTAAAAGACTTCTAGTGAAAACACAGATATCCTTGGCTAGCCAGCTGCCCTACAGACCTTGGGACAGTTTTTTATCTGGTTGCTGCTATCCAGACCTTTTTTGTTCAGATGTCAGCATCTGTTATGTTCCCGCACAAGCACACACTAAACTTCTCTTCCTACAATATTTAAATAAATTCTTTTGCCTTTCAGAGCTTTCTCAGTGTTGGAGCTCAGATACACACAAAATATAAGGTGAAGCTGAAGACTGTGCTCTGGAGTATTTGACAGTATTTATCAAGGTCTTCCAGGTCAGCAGAATTCAGGGCTTCTTTTTCTTTGCCAAATTAAGGATCTGGTCACAATGGTTCATAACCAATTACCAGACATCAGTTAAGTCATACCTTTTAGGTAATGGCAGTTGATATGAATGGATTTAATCTAAGTTCTGCCCCTTGGGTGTTATCCCTGAAGACTTCAGTAAGAACTTGACAGACCTATTAGTTAACAGTGCACTCATGGTTTCTAAATATAATTTTGGGTTATTAATTAATGAACCATGTAAATCACATGCACTACAATGATGAGGTGGCCTCAAATCAAATAAGTATGAAGGTCAAGGAAAGAAGGTGAATAAGCTCCAGGGTTTTGTAGGCTTTGGTTGTATATGCTTTCTCTAATCCTTTGACACATCTGACTATTTCATACAGCCAGCACTGGCAGAGATGTCTCTATCAGCATGGAAAAAGCTAGGAATCAGCTAGGAATCTTTGCCTAGCTCAGAGAACAGCTCAGAATGAGTCCTGGAGCAACCTGCAGAAATGTCATTATAAGAAACCACCTTTTTCTTCTTTCCAGATTGCAAAGGATTCATTGTGTATGTGACCACTTGGGCTTGAAGGAGATCCAAAAGCTCTCTCCTTGTGTTATTTGCTTAGCCTAGGGCTGACAACCTAAGAAAAAACATGGAGTTGGAGACATTGTACTCTTCAGTCATACAAAACAAAAAGTCCAGAAATATCAGTTTCAAAGGGGAATAGCATCTTCATGTATTGCAGGGGACTCAAAGATCTACCCAGGCACACCACTAGTGAGCACAGGCTAAAAGATGGAACCTGAAAAATAAAGCCATAGGAGGAAAAAAAGGGAAGAAAAAAAAATCAAAGAAATTAAGTACAGATTGTGGGTTATCAGACAAATTACAGCAAAGGCTCCAAGGATTATCACAAGTACAGCAGAAAAAACAGTTGGAGCTCTGAAGAGGTCTCCTGGTGGAGGGTAGCTCTGAGAAGGGTCTGAACTCCATGCCACAAAGGAAGGAGCAGCACTGCAAGGAGGGCTCTGCTGGCTCCCAAAAGGCCTCCTGCCCAAGATGCTGCCTGCACCCTGGTGCTCCTTGGCACTGAAAGATTTCTTGTGGTGGGAAGAGATTGTGAAGCCAAAAAGGGAATGTTCCAGGAGTGTGCAAAATGGGAGCACCTGCGCCAGTCCCAGGTAAGCCATAGCAGGTAGGAGCAGGAATGTAGCTGCTCTTGTGCCAACATTTGTTTTCCTGAATGCATCATCTAACAAATATTTTCCTGGAGTCTGTCTGTTACTCTGTTCTGTCTGGGCACCTTCAGAGCACACAGTGTGACTCACAGCTGCCAACAGGATCCACGTCAGCACCAAGAAACATCAGCAGAGGCCATGGGAGGGAGGGCCATCCCTGAGAGTGATGTCCCCAGCAAGGCCATAAACCCCAGGGAGCTCAGGGCATTCCTGAGATTTCACTAGCTAGGACAAGTCCATATGTATTGAAAGAGTCCTCTTTAGTCTCAAGCCATTCATAGGGCTATTTCACCAGGATAAAACAATCTCAGCTTTTCTTCCCTTTTTCTGGCGTTTTGGCTTGTGGATGAGGGTTTGTAGTTTTTTGGAGAGCAGTGATGAATAACTGGACTGGTAGCAAAAGCCCTGAGTTCCTATATTGTCTTTAGCTTGCTTGTTACTCTGTGTTTTCATTTGTTTCCATGATCAACAAATTAGAGCACAAAACACACACCATTACTCATCCAGTCCTAACAAAATAATTGCTTAGCAGAGTTGTGCACGAGGTTTCAGAGTCCCCAGAAGTTGCAGAGCATGGAAAGAGAGAAAGAGGGAAAGAGAGAAAGAGGGAAAGATAAGGTTGCAGGGGAACTCTAATCCAAAAACCCAGACATTTTGCAGGCAGTAAATTCTTAAGTATCACCGTAGTAATTGACATCACAAATGCTCCAAACTGAATGTATTGATTGTCAAGATCAGCATTTTAGGCAGCAACAGCAGACATCCTCATCCATTAGCCCTGAAATATTGATTTCAATCAGGAAAATAGAAACCAGAAAAGGAAAAATACTCAAGCAATAAAATGATCTTTCTCTATCTTTGTCTCCCAGACATGGGAACAGACATTCTATTCAGAGTATATCAGTATTTATAGGATTGCTGAAGACCCATATGGATTTCTGTTCCTCAGCCTATTAAACATGCACTTGTATTCAAAATGGTTTTAAAAAATCACTTCAAATATGAAACCAGATAACAGACAAGAGCATAGCTTTGGCTTTACCTTGCTTGATAGAGCAGGATGGATCTCAAAACTTCAAGTTTTCTTCTTAAAATAATTAGAAAAGGTACAAAGTGTTTTTCAAATGAAACCTGGTATGTCCCAAATGCTTAATTATATAGCAAACACTAACCACTAAGAAACTCTCCTAAGGCTAGAAACTCCCATTAAAATTACTTTCTCAGTGATTATTGCTTCATCTTTCTAAGTGGTATTACTTAAAATGAAAAACAGTGCAGTTAAACACAAATAACTAGATTTTATACAACTGGACAGAAGTAAAAATAAAATTCCCAAGCACTTAAACAATTCACATTATGTATTTTTTTAAAGACAAAAATAACAGTCAATGCCTTTCTGGCTAGATGTGTAACCAAATGTTATTCAATATTATGTCATACCATTGTGTGAAACCATGTTGTAGAAAGATGCTTTATGAAGATGGCTTTAATTATTTTCCAAATCCATATGTGGCAGGGAAAAGCAAGCAAAATTCTCAGAATAACGAACTTCCATGAGCATGTTGTTTCTTTTTTTATAAGTTTACTTGTTCCCTACTAGAAATACTCTTCTTTTCTATCACATGACAAATTTTCAGTAGGAATGTAGTGAGGCTGGAATGAAGCTGAGAAAACTGACTGCTAGATGCACATGTGTTCAGTGGCCAAATGCAGGTGGACAAAGCACAGCATGTGCACTTAAGAAGCTGGAACCTGCATGAATAGAGCCATGCTGCAAGAGCTGCAGCACTCACTGCTACAGCAAGCACTGCACAACTGAAAAGTGGTGGTTTTATCCCAGGAAACTTGAAACACACAGCAAAATACAGCACAGCTGGAAGCAAAATTGCTGCCTTTCAGTGCAAGGGCACAGTAAAAGAAAAGGTAGCACAGTCGGTGGCTAAATAAAGTAACACTGCAATTGACTTGACTATTTTTGGTCCCAGCATTTATGTCTGTGAACTATCTGCTGGAACCAGAACAATGTACACACTGCATGTTTTCTTTTTACTCTGTTCCAGCCACAAAATTAGTCCTGATTCAACATGTTGCATTACATCTTGGAAACTTTAGTTCTAGTAAGTCTTAAATCTACGTTGTCTCTTTCTTCCTGTAAGTTTCCACTGTGTCTTAGCAGACTGCACATGCACAATGCAGATACAGCTCCTTCCTAGAGAAGGACACAACAACTCAGTATGATCACAACTTGGACAGAAGCAGAGGGAGGAAATTTCTGCCAAGAACACCAGGAAAAAGCACCATGGGAACCATTAGGTTTACGCAGAGGAAAAACACATCATTAATGTGCAATAAAACACTGAAACATATTCCTTTATCAGTTTGTTCCCTTGGGAAAGTGAAGGAGTGAAGTCATTCACTTAGACTTATATGAGCTGTTCTAAGGCTTCCAGTCCATCTGAATCTGTCTTAAGAAATTACTTGTTTGGAAAAAGGGAGGGAGGAAAGGGAAGAAGAGGGGAAAAGGAGAGGAGACAACTAAATCCTGTTTTTTTCAGAGGACATCAAACTTCAATGGTGTAAATAGAATAAATTGCAGGAGTTGAGTATGAGGATAGGCACAATCAGCTCAGTGGCTGCTCTACCTGTGCTCCAAAGGAGCCAGCTGCAAGGCAGATGTACTCTGCATATTCCCAATGCCCACACATACAGGCAGCTGAGAGCAGGGGTGGAAGAACCACAGTCATTGATGTGCCAAGGCCCAGTGGCAGCTGGTAGCAAGCTGCAGTGCCTGGCACAGACATGGAGACAGCAGGCAAGCTTTAGCCTGGGCCATGAACATAATTTATTTCATCCTTACTGAGGGCCAGGCTCACCTACTGGAGACCAGGAACAGGACCTAAAGGGGTGGGAATTACTGAAACCCTTAATTTCAACAGTCTTTAGGACAGACTTTTCCATAGAAAAGATGGGGTTTTTTCTGGTCTTTAGCATTCACAGCCTATCCTATGGCTCTCAGCAGTGAGGCAACTATCTACCAATCTGGTTAAACTGACCATGGAATAGTGGTAATTGTTCAAAAGTGACTTTTAAGAAAGAACTTGAAAATGAAGAGTGATGGATCAGTAATTAAAGCAGGATTACAACATCAGTAATTAAAGCAGGATACCTTACAACATTCTTCCCTAATGTGAGCAAACTGAAAGGAGCAATAGAAAACTGGCAAACCACTATAGCTGGCCCATATGTTAAATTCAAAAGAGAAGCCCCTCAAAATGCAAAACTACAAGTGTCTGTATTATTATGTAATCTCTGTTATGCATTGATTTCCAGTGCAACTGGCAGGACTCAGTTCAAAGAAATCAGGCCTGCTTCTTGCACATAGGGTCAGCAGCTTCTCTCTTCCCTTCTCTCCAATTGTCCTAAATTAGATAAAGCTATCCAGAGTTATTTTGTTTCCAGTTTTATCCTGCCTGTCATGGGCCAAATACTCCTGTGAAAATCATCCATTCTGCTCTCACTCCATTTTTAAAGGAGACACTTTGGTGATTTTAGTTATACATCTCAACTGCATGTCTTCATAAAGGAGAGCAAAATATCATCCACTGTATAGAAATTCCAGTTAACAACAGTCAGAACCTAGCTGCCCTCTTTTATTAAAATATCTGCAAAACATCAAGTTTAGCAGTTCAGCATGGGTGGAAAAAATCTTACAAGGCAATTTATGAGTTGTTCTTTGTCTTTGGAAAAAAAATTTAAGAGATTTTAACCACATCTTATTTTCAGAGAGCCGGTTTAGATAAATACAGCCATCAGCAGTACTTGCAAGTGAGACAAGTAACCAATTATTAAACAGTCAATGTCTTTAAATTTAAGGAATTTTCTTCAAGACAAGAGAACATTCACTTCTCTGGAGAAATTGGCTTAAACAGAAAGCTCAGCCTTATCAATATTGTTAATTATTTCTACGTCTGACTGCAAGGTGTTTAGAATTAGTGGAGCCCATAGCCTAATTTCATTGAGTGCATATTACCTAAATTTTCAAGGACAGATATATAAAACTTGATTATTTTTGTGCACATCCCAGCAGGCTGAAAACCCCAGAAATATTGTCTCTAGTCCCCACTACATTCCTGGCTGGTTAAAGGCCAGGGCTGATTGAAGAGGGCTCTTTTGCCCTCTTGCATCCTGCTCTAAACCAAACACTGTCCAACAACATAAAACCCTTTTGTACATAAAAAATTAGGGGAAAATTAATTGAAGTAGAGTGAATGACAAATATTGGAACTGAATGAAATCAAAATCTAACACTCAATCTATGTAGCTGCAGGTTGATCTGCTCCTGGGGTGGACTTGGAAGAACAAACAGCCTTTGAGAAAGACTCCTGTGGAGATTCAAGGACACTTGAGGAATGTACAAGGACTGGAGGAAAGAGCTGAGCAGAAAGCACTCCTAGTAACCACAGATTTAGCTGTTCAGATGTACAAATAAGAACAAAACATTCCAGGCTGGGGTTCTGCCTGCTAAAAGAGAGGTTTTTCTGTCATGTTTTGCACAGAGCTAGATTTTTATGTCAGCAGTCACGTATAATGCACATCCTCTATAGATATTAGGAAATGTCTGTCCTTTTGACAGTCATTATGGACACTGGCTTTTTGCTTCTAGTTTAGGAAAATGCTAAGCACATATTGAAAAACAATAACTTGGGAAACAAAATACTTTTTCAGACATACAATGACAAACAAACCATGACTCAAATCCATTACACATTTACACCAATATCCATATATAGATATGGATATTGATTCCTAAACTCTTATTCCCTAGACCAGACTGTTGAGACTAAAGAGACTACATGGGGAATGTTTAACCCAAATCCTTTAAAGGACCAGCTCCGGCTGTGGCAGCACCTAAGCAAAAATGTAATCATAACCATGCTGTTATTCATGGAAAACAGAGAGTCCTGTCCTGCCAACGTGGAGAACCACTGTAGATGCAGAATCAGCAATTCTCTCCCCTTATGTAAACGTGTCATTTGTCAGCCAGATCCAGGAGCAGCTTAGTATTGTGATCTAGTACCACTTTCACAGCTAAAACAGAACAGGAGTTGAAAAAGACCCCAAACAAATAGAAAAGGGGCTTGAAGTATTGGACGACAATTCGTGTCTAGCCATGGGATTTCTCTGCTGACCCCCTCAGACCAACATAAATAAATTATTTCCACAAGTATAATGTCACTGAACATCAAACACATGCTATGGCTGCAGGAACCAGGCCAATTCTTTCCACATTGCCCTTTTGCATCAATCCCATTAACTCCGCAGCACATCAGGTCTCTAGTGCAGGAGATGAGATGAGTATTTGTTCATTACCATGAGCCTTTGTCCACCCTCCCTGACAGACTGGGATTTCATGGTCTCTGGGAATATTTCTGTTTGCTAATCCATTTTGGATTGCCTCTCCTTTGTTTTACATCTAAATATGATACTCCCATGGAAACTGGATTAGTAGGAAAATATCTTTTTATAAGGGAATTAAATAATTCCACTCTTTATTGCTTAGAAAATGAGAAAGCCACAGAAACAAAGACATTGGTTATGTATTATTAAGGGTTTTATAGTTCAATAATCATCTGTTAATGAATGCTTTTTTGTGTCAAATTTTAAAAAGGTGGCAATTAAAATTTTAACAAGTGCTGCACTATAGATTGTTGAACAGAAACAGCACAAAATTGTGCTCTGTCCCCACATAAAATTGTGACAGTTCATGTGACACACTAGGAATATATTTCAATATCAACAATATAAGCTATAGTACCTGACCCAGAATCTAAGTGGAATGACTCTTTCTGAGTTATTTGGCTCTTGGGTAAGACTTCAACCCAACTGATTAGCTGTCAAATAACTACACTGCTGGTTTTGATGACTATAGTATCCTAAATTGATATTGAAAAAAATGCAAACAAACAAATCAACATCCCGAAAGAGCTAGCAGTCAACAAGTATGTTAATCTCATACGAGTAAAATAAATCACCTCCAACGTAAGCAGGTGATTTTGAAATATCTTTGTATGAGAGGGTGGTGGCATTTTATCTATTAAATATAAATACAGATGCACATCTGGTCACAATATTTTATGTAGTCTTTGCAGTAGCACTAGTATTGAGTACTGGCCATTCTGCTATTCTTCAAAATAAATTCCTTTCCTTTTTATTTCCCATTTCCTTCTTCAGGCAAACATAGGCTTCCTCTGATCTGAAGAGCACTGCTGGCAAACTCTGTGCTTTCCCCAGCTTTGCTTCAAACACCCTCAGTTCAAGTTATGACAAACTGCACCTACAAATTCTCCACGATCTCCACAGTTCCAAGAATCTCATCAGCAAGAAGACAGAGAAAGTATTTTAGGCAACTGGAGAGGAAAAAAAGCAAAATGTTCTGCAGGGAAATCAAGGCTCAGAGCCTGATGTGAAAAGGGTTTCAGCAGTTGTGATAATGAACAGCTCAACACCAGCACTCAGGTGCCTGGCCCCGGGAGCAGCAGCTTCTGTGGTGAGTCAGATGTTTATTGTTTGACACAACAGGACAAGCATGAGGAACGTGATTCAGCTGTGAAGACTGTGTTAACAGTTTTTAATTAGATTTTCTTTTTCAAAACAGTTTCTTTGCATGCTGGTGCAAGGAAAAGATAAAGCTGTACTTCTATTTTATTTTTTTTCCTACAAGATTGAAAGGATCTCTCCTGGAAAGGCTTGGAATTCAATATTTCTGAGCATCACAAGAGCTATACTTCTACACTAATTAAATGCAAGAGTATAGCACCAGCCTTGTTCTTTTTCTCTGGTATCACCCACTCGGTTGCAGGGTTGGAAGAGGAGCTCACAAACCCAGGTCACTCACAGCGTGCCTGCTGGCACCAGACCCCTCTGCTGCTCGAGGTGTGAGCCATCACTGTGCTTGTGGCACCTCACTGTCTGTCAGAAGAAGTCAGTAACTAACATCTGAAAGCCAGTGAATTAGGGTTTGCAGGGCTCTTTATTGCTGAGCTGAATGACATGGCTGGCACAGCCCTGCACCACATGGCAAAAGGCAAGAAAACATCATTGTCAGCTATCATTGTGGAGGTTTGAAGATCATACCCTGCATGAAGTTTTGAAAGATGTATAAGCCATCTCCAAATCTGATGCATTCTGAATGCTTTAAGAGCTGCTTAAATAAATACTAATATCAGCAAATTATTTTTATTTGATTTTAAGTTTCTTTGAGAGAAAAAAAAAAAAGTATTTGCAAACAGATGGCAATGAACTTCATTTTAATCAACAGCTTAATTCAGTGCTTCAGCTTTTGACCTCCTAACTCACATGGGCTGTCACTCCACAGCACAAAGGCTGAGCCCTCAAGGCTCTTGTGGTGCAGAGCAGTAAGGTGATTCCTCCAAGTAAATTCCCTCCCTGACCCAACTTACCATGCATCAGTCCAGTCTGCAGAATGTCCCTGATCCATGTACAGCAGATTCCTTTCAGAGGAAACATAACCTGAACTTCTGCTGCAGATATCTCTGTGTATGTAGGTTCCTGCAGCCCCTGATGGGGACTCTGAGATCTGGACAGAGTCAGGCACTTCACCACTTGATCTTGTAGCATTTATTAAATGTGCACAGATCTAAGAAGGGACTCAAAACATGAGAACCCTCCTGCAGTGAGGAGGGTTCCTCCTATACTGCATAAAGTAGAAGTACATGTGTTTTCCATTTGCTGATGACTGACAGTCCTCACATCACCTCTACTGCTCCTTCCCTCCCCAAGAATTAAAGTGGAGGGCAGTCTTTATCTAATGCACAGCTCTCACCCCTTTGCTGGACCCCTTTGTTTCTCCTAATGTTCTTTTTGTTTTTCTGCTTTCTATTTCTTCCTTCTATAATAATGGCAAGTTTCAGCATCCCTGAAAATGCAAGCACAGCCTAACTCCAAGATTCACTGTAAATCTGCACTCTAAGTGCACTGAAAGTTTCTTGAGCAGCTGCACAAAGCTGTGCCAGACCCAGAAGGCTGTTAAGCTGCAAGAGGATTGGCAATCCATGCCACAATAAATGAGGTAATAAAGCAGTTTTCCTGAACCTCTGTTATACCACCTCTCCTCTACCCCCTGCAGCAGGTGGGGCCATTCCATTCCCAATTTTGGCACAGAGATCCAAGCACCCCATACCCTGACTCACTCCTATGGCACCACAACCTTTATTAGCACAGAGTTTGCTGCTCCTTGGCTGCAGTCTGCTCTTAAATTTGAGAGTGGCTCAGAAAATCAGAAATAAGGGGTTCTGAACCATTGCTTCTTCAAATCCCTCTTAGAAAGGCAGCAGATTTTGGAGGAAAAAGCAGTACAGATTCTGAAACCATTTGGATCAACATCAGATTAGGAATATGTCAGCAGCACAGATAAAAAGATAATTAGGTCTCCCAGAGAGCAGCTTGAAAAAAGTAATTAATTTTGTTCAGGGTAGTCAAGAAAATTCACAAGAATTTCTCCTTATGGCACTGGAGGTAAAAAAGACATCTGCCTTATGAAATTTTAATCTCCAGCACAGTTTGCAAAATTACATATTATACAAATACATTAATCAGGAGAGTTCTGTGTATTCTTTGACCTCTTGACCATTCTTACGTGCCAAAAATGTAATTTTTTCAAAAATATAAAAGTGTTGGCAGAATGCATAAGGTGCTTCTAATGAGATAACAAGAGCTCAAAAGTGAAGAAAAGATGGAGAATTGAAATTAAATAGCCAAGAGTGTTCATGTGAGTCATGCAGGCTCTCATATACATCTCCCCATGCCTTTGGCGATAGATTTAAAAATTAAAGCTTGAAGGCATCTAGCAACTCATCTAAACTAAACAAACAACAGCAGAGAACATGATCTCTACTCCTCTTTTCTCAGATTAATCTGATTTACTGCATCCTGTTACAGATAAACAACAGCTAAGGTGCAGATAATTGTTCCTAATAAACCTGGGCTTTTTCTTATGGTTTTGGCTAGTAAAATATGTTAAGCCAGACTTGAGATTTGTTTTATTTCCCATGAAAGCAAGTGAGGACAAGGAGCTGTAGTCAGATTTTGTGGGAAGAGCGAGGTTGAGATTTGCAGATGGTGCCACGTTCCCTCTTCAGCCCCCAGCACTAAGCCCTCTCGCCAGCGCCCTGTCCCTCCTGCAGGCCCGGCTGGATATCCTGAAGCTGCCACCCCATCCCCTCCTGAGGCTGGGCACAGGCTGCAGAGCTGGTCACACACACAGGGCGTTCCTAATTAGCCACTGCAGCCTAATGGGGAGGCAATGAAAGCCTTCAAGGAAAGCCCTCAATGAAAGCACTCAATGAAAGCCCTCAATGAAAGCCTTCAATGAAAGCCCTCACTGGCTCCTTCTGCAGGGTGCTACTGGTGAGGGGAAGGAGGTTCAGGGTCTGCTCTGGGAGGGCATGCAGAGTGCCCAGCCTTTGAAGGTGTCTGTTAGATTGCTGTTTGTTTGTTTGCTAAGTATCAAACTAAAGGGAATAATGAAACAAAAAATAACAATAATAGTGGAGTAAGAATAATAAGCCAGTACATGCCCTGACATCATGGCTAATGAGAAGAACAATTCTTGAAAATGCTGCTGCTTTCACGCTGATCTCTGTAGCTGCCCCTTTTCCCAGCAGGTCTCCTCTCAGCTGTGCTGAGCCCAGGCTGCTGCAGCAGCCCTGCCTGGCCCTTTGCCTCTCGGGGGGCACAGGGCTGCTCCCAGCACACCTGCAGCTTCCCTGCGTGATGCTCTGGTGTGCCCCAGCACAGCCAGACCATTTAATCATTTCCACAAGAAGTTTTTGTTTCATTTCCACGATTTCCTCCACTTGATGGAAGACAGGGATGATTGCTGCTAATGTTAACATGTCACTGGGGCCTGATGTTACAAATCCTTCCTTACACATAATGTTACGCTTCAGCAGCAGTCCTTAGATGAATAATGAAAATTTAACCAAGTAAAGGAATTACAAGATCAGGCCCATGGTGAGATTTATAAACACAGTAAATGCCTTAGATTTTCTGCACTGAGCCTGCTGGTTTTTTTTTTTTTTTTTGCCATGGAAATACTGAGATCACATAAGCCAGGGCAAACACAGGTCACAAAGATTAATATACAGATTTATCATGTCTACAGTACACAACTTACATGCTGTATCATCCAAAAAATAGTGAAACCTAAGATGAAAGTACACACAATAAGGGAATTTTGATAGTTTAAACAGCTCTGCTTCATTTTATAATGTTCCGTTACCCCACAAATAACGTAGCTGTCATAACAAATAGTAACAGTGATAGATACTGAGGAAAGCTGGATGGTGTGCAAGACTGTGGACACAGCTCCAGTGTTCAGATCTGAATTTACTTTAAACTTAATGTTTCTTGGATTGCTCAGCCCTGGCAAGGGCTGCTACAGTATTTCTCAATTTACAAACCTAGTGTGTATCAAATAACATATATTAAAATGTAACATTGCATTGATCTGAGCTCAGTTGCCCAAGGCTATATATGGCTTTTACAGATGAACTTTGGTAGTTTCTATCTGGAAGACTTGCACAGACCTCAAGAGTTTCTCAAATACCTTTAAAAAGCAAAAAGGGAAGAATAACATGACCTGCCATTTGCTGGTTGGATGCTGTCCATCACATCTGCAATGAGTGCTCAGTGCAGCTGCTGTCAGCTTGGCAGCACTGCCACTTGTTCAGTGTGTTTAGAGCAGTGGTACCCCATTTTCAGTTGGTTAAGATCAGAGGATGATAGGTTAAATGATGCTGGGAGAGACCCAGTTCACCTTTCTGCCCAAAGGGGTAGTGCTGGAATCAGAGCAGGCTGCTCAGGGCTTGGACCAGAAAGGCCTAGAAACCCTCCAGGGATGGAGGCACCACAGCCCCTAGGGTGACCTCAGTGGCCTCCTCATGGGGAAAGTTTCTCCCTACACCAGCCTGAACTTCTCTCATTCCAACTTGAGGCCATTGCTTCTTGCCCTCCCATCCTATAGTATTGTGAGAAGTCCCACTCCATGTCTACCACAAGCCTTTGGTGGTGCTGGGGACTGTCAAGTACCCCAAAGCCCTCTCTTTTCCCAGCTGACCCAGACCAGCTTCCCCAGTCTCTCCTCATGGGGCAAGTGCTCCAGCCCTACCACCCTGGGAGCCCTTCCCTGAGCTCCCTCCAGCTTGTCCATGTCTTTCCTGTGCCAGGCCCCAAAACTGAGTATTTGGATGTGGTGTGAGTGCCACACAGAGGGGTTCAGTCTCTTTTCTTTAAGCCATACCCCATGTCACACAGTTCAGAAGCTGCTGGCTGCCTTTGCTCTCAGAGCACACCTCAGTGTGACCTCAAGGCTGCACTGCAGAGCTGCTCCCCATCCTCTGACAGTGTCTTTGAGGGGGATCATCATTTCTAGGTACCAAAAAAGTATCTGCAGCAAGGAAAAATGCTATAGAACCTTTTGGGTATATAATTTAAACTACTTCTGTGAACAAAGAATGAAGATGTATTTACCAAGTTTAAAAACATCCAGCAACATTTTCTTCAAGCAGCAGTAATTGAGATTCAATTGGTATTCAAGGAACAGTCTCTGGGATTCAGGGAATGCATTTTGCCATCTTCTGGAGGAGAAAAATAAAAAGCCTTAATTGTAACAAAGCTGTCTGTGAAGAATTGCAGGCTGCAGAAGGTTGAAGGGTAACATGATTGAAATGCCAGAAAGCTTTTGGCAGAACAAGCTGTATCATGAAACAAAAATGTTTCAATGAAACTTGAGCTCCTGCACAGCTCTGCAGAAAAGCCTCACTGCTCTGTACCACTGTAGCAAGACAATCCCTCCTCATCATTCTCACCGCAGTGTTGCAAAGTGCTGCAACCTGGGCAAAACCTAATCCAATTATTCCTTTAAGAAATATGGATCTGAAACTTGGGTTTGGAAGGGTACAGTTCAGGTTTCCTCATTTTCACACAAACTAGATTTGTCTTGAGTAGAAACTATCTGTTGCTTCTGGTTTCTATCATTTCATATGACTGAGGGCTCCTGATTCCCTGCAGCACCCACTTCAGTGGTAATTCAGCCACAAGACACCATATTCTATTTATTCTTGAACATAATCATGGGTTTGCTTGCAGAGATTTGAGTGTGATTGGAGAGAGGAAAACATCAAAATCTGAGAGGAAATTGGCTGGGCATTGGCCAAACCTGGTCCAGCCAGCTGGAACTGAGGAACATCTGCCCAATATCAGCAGAAATAGTGCAGACCACAGAAATTAGACCTCTGGTGTCAGGAGCTCACACGTGCTTCAGAGATTGCAGTGAACAGCTCAACTCGAGAGGGACAGATGCATCTGGCTGAGGCTGTTGCCTTTGCTCAGGGGAACAAAACATTACTGTGTATTTAGAGTCTGTGAACATTCATTTACAATGCTGGGAAACATGCACAGATTATCCTAGGGGTCTCCTTCTAGTATTACTTCATGACTTCCACTGTGTGTATACCCTGCTTACATTGAAATGTTTGAGTGGCCAATCCAAGCTCTCAAAAGTTAGGAAATGCCAAAATTCACGCAGCTCTCATTCACCTCTCTCATGCTTGGGGTCATGTTGTTTTACTGCCTACACATCAACCAAAGCACTAATTAGTTCAAGCTATGCAAATTGTTTTAAAAAGCTAAAAAGCCTAGTTTGCAATTTAAAATGGGATCCAGATGCCCTCATCACTTCAAGGGAGGAAAAAAAGGCATTAAGTGGTAACTGGATTTTTCTGTTACATGGCATGCATCCAGGCTGAACTTGCACATAAAAATAAACCTCATGAGTTCATTGTTCTGAACTTACAGCCAAATGTCCTGTTTGTCTTCTGTTGATTTTAAATGTTTTGTGACTAAGTTGTATAAAACATACTTTTCAAAAAAACCCAGTAACAGTAACTAGAGATATCTAAATAATGCAGTTATTTGTTTCTTTGCACGCTTCTAGACATTGCACAACCTCTGGATGATCTGATATAATTAATGTGAAAATAGCCTAAATATTCACTTATTTCTCTGTTCCCATAGAAACTCTGACAGCAATGATTCATACCTAAGAATTATTAAGTCCCTGACCAGGCAATTTGTACTGTTCTTCTCCACAAGGCTCCAATAGCTCACACATTGTACTGCAGAGAAAGCTCACCTAAAGGACAGATCATCTATTTTTGTTTGTCAGCTTCACTTTCTTGGAAATGCACAGCCTTGTTTTTTCACCATGGGTGATGTGCAAAAAAAACCAAAGCAGAAAAAAACCCCAATCACAACTAGTGTGTTCTGCCATGGAGAGGAGAGGAGAGGAGAGGAGAGGAGAGGAGAGGAGAGGAGAGGAGAGGAGAGGAGAGGAGAGGAGAGGAGAGGAGAGGAGAGGAGAGGAGAGGAGAGGAGAGGAGAGGAGAGGAGAGGAGAGGAGAGGAGAGGAGAGGAGAGGAGAGGAGAGGAGAGGAGAGGAGAGGAGAGGAGAGGAGAGGAGAGGAGAGGAGAGGAGAGGAGAGGAGAGGAGAGGAGAGGAGAGGAGAGGAGAGGAGAGGAGAGAACTGGATTTCCTGTGCCAAACTGAAGCATGTGGGCTGAATGTAACCCTGCTGTAAATGGAGAGGGACCCTGCAGCCCAGCACAGCAACCATCTCATGCACCACGAGAAGGGAGAACACACCAGCTGGGGCAGACTGAGGGGGTAGCGCCCTGGCAGCCTCTCCTGACTCAGGCTGGTCCTTGCCTGGCTTTTTGTACTCTGCACAGATAGAGTGTCTTTCCCAGAACAGCTGGGAAAATGAAAACAGCGACTGACAGAAAAGTGTCAGGTAAAAAAATGGACCCCTCAGTGCCAGTCTGGACACACGCCCTATGTAATTAACCCTTCATACTCAATATTTCCCTAGAATTTGGACTTTCAGACCTTTTCAGTCCTTAGTCTTTGTGCCAAGACCATCAACTGAGGTGGCAGAGACACTGATTTTGACAGTACTTTGGTATTAAAGCACTTGCTAGGAGAAGCTCCCTAAGAAAACCTGCTTTGTCCCATGGCACAATAGCTGAGGGACATCACTTACCTCCTCAGCAGCACAGTGCTTGCTGAAGGGAACACAGTGAATGGCTTCTCTGGCAGGAAGAGGTGAGGTGGGTGCAGCTCATGAGGGGTGTTCACCCTCAGAATTACAATACAGGAGCAGAAAAAGATGCATCAGCTGTGCTATTGCAGTCATTTTCCACTATAAGGATGTGGTAGCATGGCTGGGTCAGTAATGCACAACGCACAGTTGAACTGAACAACTATTTTTGCTCCCAAGGTTTATAAAGAATATGCAAAAAACACCCCACAGCTGCTACCTGCCAAGTGATTATCAATCTGTTGTGCAGGGCTGAAGATCAGCTCTGCCGCTGACAATCATAAAGGAATTCCAGAGGGTTACAACGGTTCCTGGGCTGCATGGACAAGTCAAGAATCATAAAAACAGTTACACTGGAAATTGGGTGATGGAAAAGAAAGTCATATTGGTTAAAGTAATTCTTTTCCAGGACAGAAAATAAATAATGTCCTTCCATCATAGAGCAATGGAGAAGTCCTGCTGCAATGCCATCAAATAAAAGGACTGTACCCACAGAAACTTCAAAAGTTCAATTTTTAAATGAATGCAAAATGAAATTCAATCATACAAAAGAGAAAAACAAAACAAAACAAACTTTTAAATTTGGTAATGATGCTCATAATCATGCTACATTTAAGCATTTTTTATCAACAGTAAAGTATATTTTTGGCTAGAGAGTTGTGGGTAACAAATGATTAGTAAAACATATTTCCATTTATACATGCATAAGAAAATTAATCTATTGTATAATAGAAAATAATATATATGCAGGGACTTCCCCCACTTCAATATCTGTAAATGCAGTTTGGTTGGCAGATCCCAGTTAACACAGTGGCCCACAAGTTCTGACGGGATTGTGCCATGAGTAACCACCAGAAGCACAAGACACATAGAGCATCACTGGAGTTCATTAATGACCATGGGACTGAGAGTTCACCAAGCACAGTGAGCTCCTAACAAGCACGTGAGCTGTGCACATTTGGTCAGACCAGTAAAAAACACCTGGTAAGAATTATCCTCAAGCAGAACTGGAGCATCATCAAGAATCCTCAAGATCAAGAGCAGGAGTCAGTGAGCTTCATTAAGCTTACAAATGATATACAGAGCTGGTTTGGAGTAGATTTTGCTCTTGCTATTATTAGCCCTCACTTATGTACCATTTGGGTGTACAAGATAATTTACAATGAGCAGAAATTTTCAAACACATCATTCCCACCACACAGTGCAGAGAGCCCAGGAGAGGTGGCAGTTTCAGTACAGCAAAAATAACTCAAGAAGGCACCACATGGGCTCTGTGATACACGATCAGACTGTGCTGCTCATGGCAGCAGATTGCATGGGTCAGGCAGAAGGAAAGCGTTTTCACTCAATGACCAATTGCAGAAAGGGAAGGCCCCTTGGGTGTGAACCTGATGAATAAGTAAAGGTAATATCCAAGTTGGAAGCATAATTTAAAGCATTAACACAGTAATTTCAGTATCAAGAGTATAATTTAAACTCCTTGTGGACTGCAAGCACTGCTTTTGGAAACCAAGACTAAGTGGAGGGTCAGTTACCAGCAAGGAATACCCAACACAGATCAAAGGCCTGCTTAATTATGTGGTGTGTTGATGTGGCAGCTTCTAGTGTGCCTCAGCAATCCAAAGTGAGGGTGTTTGAGATACAGGATAACAGTTACTGTAGGCTGAAAATACAGAGCTTTTTGTCTGGAATTTAGGTGCTTGGCTATATCTACTGGAGTATATCTATTACAGTGTCAAGGTATGTTCCTAGTGCTCGAAACTTAATCATGTGTATTGTTAATTTATTAGAACAGCTACTGGCAAGCCTTCAGAACACCCTACTATCACAATCTGCAGGTGTGGTTTGGGAGTTAGCAGAGCCTTGGGACCATTCCCAGCTGCTGCCTCCCTGCAGCCACTCTGTGCTGGTGGGAGAGAGAAGGTGATACTGTGGGTGGAGGTGGCTAATCCCTGCCAGCTGCTAAAAACAGTCCTGGCTGTGCTCAGGCCACCACTGGGAATGTAGCCCTTGCATCTTTGTGAAAGAGGAGCCAGCTGGGAAGAACTGGAGTCAGATCAAGTTTCATTTCAGGGTTTATTTCGTCACAACTGATTTTTCAGGGAGCCAAATCTCTAAGGAAGAATAGGCTCCATCTCTTCAGTGGGGACTGATGCATCTACCAATACATTGATCATTTGCAGTTTAATTAAGTTAAGATGGTTGGACTTAATGATGCCACAGAAATGGTTAGTGACTGTTAGTCAGACACAGGGAAGTACACAGAAGATGGTGTGGCCACACCTTTTTTCATCCAGCCTAGATTTGCCTAATATAGGACAAAATACAACACATTAACGCAATCACTGAGAGAAGTCCATCAAGAAACTGCTCACAGGATGCCCATCTCTTGTAGGAATAACACTTGGTATGGCCAGTCACCATGTTCAGCATGGATCACAGGGTGGACACATGGTGTCCCTTCATATGTTTCTAGTTCCCGTGACTCGGCAGGATTTGCTTGTGGGAGCCTGAGAAATTCAAAGCTCAGCTCACACAACACAGAGGTGCTGCTGGCAGGCTTGGAAAAGAGCTCAGAGCTGTCAGGGTTTGCACTGACCATCCAACCAAGATTGTGCATCTGCTCTCTGTTCATGGTTTACAGAATTTTATTGCTTTTTATAGCAACAGATGCTTTTAGTGTCACTTTTAGTCACACCAGCACTTTCTCACCTCTCCTTGGTCAAAAACCTACAGACTTTCCTTCAAGGTGTGGAACTTGTTAATGATGCCCAGGCTGTAGCCATCTCAAAAGAAGGTCACTGCAGCACTTTTGGCAGAGGAGGAAATACACATTGCGTTAAAACTATCTGAAGATGGAAACTTACAACTGGTTGATGATAGATGTCTTATTAGAAGCATGAAACCAGTGATCTGCAAGAGAGACCAATTACCTTTTCATATAAATTATTGCCTCCTTCTCCATCCATGCTGCAGAAAGCTGAGCTATAGATCTCATACGGCAGGAAGTAAGGGAGAATGACTGGCAAGCTATGATGATGGAATTCAACCTGATGCTTCATGCAAAACCAGCTACTCCAGTATATACAAGTCTGCAACCCTTCAAAACATATGATTTTAAAAATAAAATTTGGATTAAAATTTTTGGATAAAATTTGGATAGAGATCTGGAAAAAAAAGGGGGAAAGTGTGTAAGGAGGATGGGTTCTTCTACCTGATTATCACTAGGGTTTTTTAGGGTTCATCTTTGTAAACTGTTGTCTTCTGTTTTAGAACCAAACACAAGTCTTTAGAGGATGAGAGGAAACTTCAAATGATAGCAGAGATTAGAACAGGTTTGGGTTTTTGGGGGGTTGTTTTTATTTAAAATTTTGTTTAAATACAGTGAACAACAATAACAACAGCTGGGGCTATACTAGAGGCCATACCAGACTGAAATCAGGCAAGGCTAGCAGTTTCTTAGTGTTTTTTCATTTTTATTAAGAAACCTTGTCAAATCTGCTTGAAGGAAAGATATCAGTGACTTCAGAGCATCAGATGGTTTGAGCTAGATAGACAGATGACAGAATCACAGGCTATGCTGAGTTGGAAGGGAATCACAAGGTTGATTAAGTCCAGCTCTTGACCCTGCACAGGATCATCCCCAAGAGTTACAATCGGTGCCCAAAAGTACACAAATGGCAAAGCTGCAGTACCCTCACAGTATCTCACACTCCAGCAAACCAACCCTCAGGCAAGAGGCTCTGAGGCTGCTGAAAGCTGTCAGGATCACCTGACCCCACTTCAGTGGCTGGGCATCCCTCAGAGCCAAGGGCTCAGCTCTTAGCTTGGTGTATGAAGGATGGAAGGGGACAATCCAAACACATATCTGTGCATGGGGACTAGGCACAGCTTTAGGATAAACCATAAAATAATTAAGAAAGAGCAATTTTAAAAGTTAAGTTTGCACTGGCTCATTTTAATTTGTCCATCTTATTTTTTCCTTCATCGTTTCTGATCAGTAGTAATTAGATACATAACTATTTTGGGCTAGAGCTGCTAATCAGCTTGCCAAACAGATTTGGATGAAGGCTTTTCAGGCACATCGTAAATATAGAATTACTACTAATAAACCACAAAAATTAATTTAAGGGTCTCTTTCCTCTTGCCATCCCTTTCCCTTCACACAACAAGACATGCCGTGCTTGCTATCCTCGTGGCCAGCAGCTGCAAGCAGCAGGGCACTTCCCGTGGAAGTTCCCTGTACAAGGCACACAGGACATTTCTGTGGTGGGGTGAGCAGTTACAAGCAGCTCCCTGGGGCAGCCACAGGGGTTATTGGATTTTCCAGAGCATGGCAGAGGAGCATTACCACAACTGGGTCACTGTGCCACTGGTGACCACAAAAAGTAAAATATGGCAATTTAGTAAATTATCTGTAATCCAGGATAAACAAAAACACATTTTCACTTAGCATATTCCCTGAAGTCTCTAATTGCTCCTTTCCAACTTTTTACTAGAATAAACACTTTTGTTATTAATGTAAAGGAAGCAATCTGTCTTTGAGTGCGCTTTTTTGTTTTCTTCCAAAGGCTGTCCACAGGGAGGAATTAGCATGATCCTGAGCTAAATGGTGCCTTCCTCTGCAACAGTGCAGCCCCACTAATTTCAGAAGCCTTCAATTTCCCTGCCTCCCCCATGTGGGAAGGCTGGAATAAATTATTAAAAGTGCCATCCCTCCTCTTTCCTTTCCACTGGTGTGGGAGAAATGGGTCTTGAAGTGAGCAGACCACGTGGGCTCTTCTGGAGCTGTAATTCTGTATAAAGAAGGGAAGGAAAAGGTTGGAAAAACACTCATGGATGGGGGGCATGTAAATTAGAATCTGGGAATCAGGAAGCATTCACTGGATGTCACAAACTTTGTCTCCAATGGGGTTTTTCCCTTCCAACGCACAGAGACAGTAACAATGGTCAGTAATTCAACTAAGGTGTTGCAGATGACTGAGAGCAAGAGTCTTTGACCAAAAATAGCAAAGCAGGACAGCATTGCTATATATCCTTTTAGGTGATCAGTGGAGCAGTTCACACAGCCCAGATTGCCTATGGATGGGGTGGGGATCATAGGCTCAGGAGCAAAGCCAGCCACCTTAAGATCAATATGCTAATTAAAACATTAAGATATCTTGTGTCCTTCATGTAATAGTTCCCAACTTACCCCAGTTACTGCACAGTCTGTTGAATTCTATGTAAAACATTTTAAGGCCAGTTTCTGATTATTTACTATGTTGTAATAAAAATTTTAAAAATCGCTAACATGCTTACATTGGGCTGTAGATTATTAACAATTAATCAGGAAAGATTCTTTCTCATCCCATTGGAAATGAGGGCCAAATTCAACTTTAGAGATTCACATTTGTATTTCTGCTTGCTCCTAGCTTTGCTAAAATAATTTTCTTAGGTGAGTGCTACTGAAAATTCTTTTATCAGTTTTGCTAAGGACTCATCATCATCCGTCCAAACTACCCATCTGCACCTCTACTGGGATCACAAAAGAACACTAAGGCAACTGAAAAACAAAAGCAGTACTGGGAGAATAATGAAGTTCTGATCATTTGCAGTCTGCTTCGATTTTCCTTTTGTTTGCATTTGTCGGGAGACTGGGATATGCCCCTGCCAAAGGGGAGGTGTGCTGTGGGTGGAACAAATGTGAGCAGGCAGTGATTGGATGAGGTACACACAGCATCTGCTCTCAATGTGAAGCCAGTTTCCTCCTGGCCCCTTGGCAAGAGGCTGCGTTCTTAGCCCATGCCCATCATGGTGATACCTGCAGCCTCTCTGAGGACAGGCCACTGGCATGGCTTCCTCCATCCCATCCTAGGTGAACACAGCCGCATGTAAGGATCTTAAAAATGCAGCACAGTCTATAACCAGTTTCTTCCCAAGGTTAAGTAACTGAGGGTATTTTCACTACACGATGCCTCTGTAACAGGCATGTGGTGAACCAGCCTCAGCAAGAGAAAAGAGAGACAGAGAAAGCTTGGGAAATGAGAGTTTGGAAAGGAATGGAGATGCAGAGAGAGAAAATCAAGCGGAAAAACTGTCTGTCATTTCTCTGAGAGATGGATGCTGCTCAGCGACAGCACTGATCCTCATGCAAGCAGCTACTGCTTGCTGAAGGAATCTGTAATTAAGCAGGCAAATATGTAAAAAAAAATCACAAAACTTTGTACCATTTTTTTTTTAATGTACAGGTTTTGGGATGCTTTTAAACAACTGTGTCAAGGCCCTTGTCTGCAGGCTATTGTTGACCACAGTGACTCTCCATCTGTCTCAGATGCACACAGGGAAAAACCACATTCATCATTATTGATTACTTTAGGTCTTGAAGGCCTTTGTAATGGAAAGGCTGATGTCAGTGTAAGACAATAGATATGGCAAGACCTTTCCCAGGCTTCTTTGTTTAAGCTCAGCGGGTGCCTCAGGCACTTTGTGTATATGTCTGAACCAAACATCAGTCAGAAACCTGTCATGTCCACGGGATACAAAAGCTGGTATCTCAGTCTTCAAAGAAAACTTGACCCTGGCTATGAAATTCTCTCATGCACTGTGTCATGAGGGGAGAAACGTTTTGGATTTTTAATAGGACAAAAGTCAGGGTTGCTCATTTCCAGGGTCTCAGATTGTCTTAAACTAGAGATAGGATCCAGAGTTGTGGTGCAGCTGGGACTTTCACATCATGAACACCCACAAACACTGGAAATCACGCATACTCACAGCTCCACTGCAAATCTTGCCCATAAAATCAGCGGGCAAAACTACTTCTGTTGAGAAAATCGCCAGTACTTCAGCCTATAGGAACAAACTGGGATACAAAGAGATTATATGCAAAACTGAACTGCAATAGCAGTACCAGTTTCTCTGGACATTTTTGTGTCATCTGCTATAAGAACCCAGAAAACAGCTGTGGTCAGATACCCTGCACTGTTAACTGATGCAGAATAAAGGTTAAAAGGCTTTTTACCTTTTGCCATGTTGTTTCCATATAAATGGTCATTCCATTTTGGAAAGGCAAAGTGGAAAAACAGGAACAAATACTTAGAAACATACAAAGAGATTTAGCAAAGAAATTTTTTGCAAAAAATTTTTTGTTTCCTTTTTTCTCTCACATTGTTCTTTATACAAATTAACACAGTATATGTGTTCCATCTAACTTCACTATCAGAGAAAGTTTTTGACCATTTCTTTCTTTCTGCATCTGATTTTATCTAAAAATAAAACATTACATTTGCTACATTGAAATTTCAGCTTGAACTACTCATACAGAAACTAGGGAAAATGTAGAAACAAAGAGAAAGCTGAAGACATCCCTTAAGTCTACCTGTAGGACAGTCAACTAAAAACTGCCTTTGGAACACAACAGGCTCTTAGTCATGAGAAAACAGCTAAAGAAACTAAGAGTTGCACCTTCCACGATTTTAAGTAAACAGTGTTTCACTAACAGCAGCTCCATGATCCAGAATTTCTCCAGCTGGATTCATCAGATGTTACAAAGGCCTATCTCACAGACTGACCAGGAAAAATCCCATATTAAAATGCCTTGTTATATCATGGCTGGCTCACAGCCATGTCCTAGCCTCCCACTGAGATGAGGGATGCAGCCTCCTCTCATAAAGTAAGAGAAGTGATCTACAAAAATGGAAAAACTTTGGGGTAGTTTAGTGTTCAATAGTGTTCATGCAGGGTGTTCTCCTCTGAAACACCATCTATGCTGCATTTGGCTGAGTGCTCCTACTGACACAAACTGACACAGACCCCACAGCAGTGCCAGCATTAGCAATGCACCATGACCCTATCTTTAGGCTTAGTCATTCCTTTTCAGGTTTTCTGAAGTGCTTTTCCCTACTGTCACTGTGAAACTTTGTTGGGAGAGCAGTGAAGCCAAGGACTGCTAGGGTTGCATTTAGGTACTTGCATCCAAGAAAGAAATTTGTACTAAAAAGTATCCTAAAGTCCATTTTTATTTGGAAGCGGCTAATGGCAGGAGTTTTTGTGACCATTCCTGCCCAAAAGTCATCTTGCCTCTGCAGGGCACCTCAGCACATTGGGGTTTGCTTGCTTTCACCCTCATTTTCAGGGTTTTCATTGGAAAATGAAAGAGTGCATGGGAACATTTCTGGTCAGTGGGATAGCTTTGTCTGGACTCATAAACTCTGAGGATGGCCCACAGAATTAGACATGTCCACATCAACCAACTTTGTCTCAACCAATTCTTGAGCACAGTTTGGGAGCTGGAGGGCTATAGGGACCTTTCCCCGTAGGCACCATGCATGTGATCTCCCAGCTGTGAGGTGAAAAAAATTCCTGCCATAGATGTGGGCTATTCTGTGAGCCAGCTGACTTCAGCATCCCGGAAGATCTTCATCCATTTAATCTATTAATGCAGATCTAGCTGGAAAGCAGCAAAATCCAGCCTGTGCCTGGGTTTACACTGGGGCTGGTGCCAGTGCACTGGAGCCACAGTGTGCAGGAAGGAGTGGAAGATCAATAGTCACAGAGAGTAAGTAAGAAAGTGTCTGCATTCAGCTGTCCCCCAGAGTGCTCCATGCCTGGGGGAGGTGAGTTCTTGCTCCCACTGAGGAGTCGATTGTGAGCTTTTAATGACTCTTTAATGGATATACATTCCCGAGGAACTGGAACAGGAAAACCACTGTAACTGTGTCACAACAGGACAAGGTCTATGGAGCTCTATTTCCATTTAAAGAGAGGATTTTTAATGATTTTTATGAAGGGAAAACCTCATGCATGCCATTAATTGCTCTAGTCAATCACTAAAGAAAGTAGTACCTAATTCAAACATACATTTGAAAAAAATATGGGTGAATCAGTACTAAATTAATTTTTAATAATGGCAAACATCCAGAACTAATTAACTGCCTATATACAGATATACATGATAACAAAGACTGGTATATCCAAACTAGAGATGGCTAAAATTTGAAAAAAATAATTAGAAAAATAATTCCCCCAAATACTGATTCAAGTCAACTAAAGTCAGAAAAAAAAATGCTGATTCAGGAAATATTTAATCTCTTTAATAAGAGGATGGTGTTTTTTTTATTTTTATTTTAAATGCAATGGCTTAAAATAAATGGTAAATAAAGATGCGTAATCCCAAGAGAAAGAAAATTAGGTCTTACTTATCTGCTAATTGATTAATTATTTAAGCTTATTCAAGTTTTAATTTTGGAATTCAAGCAAATGCTAGAATTGTAAAAAAATATTATGTTACATCATTTTTTTCAAACATGCTAATGTGACTTTTCAAACATATGTTTAAAGCTCCTTTGGGAAGACATGGGAAGACTAAAACAGGGGTCATGCTATATTCCATTTCAACATACTCAGAAGTTTGTATTAATAACTTATATTTTCCCATCTTTTTTTTTAATGTTCTAATCTTAATGCTTTTTCTGGTATTATTTTTCTAGGCTGTTGATCAAACTAAATTTGTGCACTCAAAACCCCACATTTAGTTCCTACAAAAAATCATGTCTGTGTTCATGGCACCTGCTACTGTAAGATCAGACACAAATAAATATGATATCCTCATTCTTAAAAGGCTGAGATTTTAAGTGGTAGAGCTGTGAGAAAATGATTGAGACTCAGAGTGGAGCTCTCTGCAGACTACGGCAGCAGTCAGGGTTAAAGGAGGGCAGAATCCAACAGGTGAAACATCTCTGAGGACAACTACAGAAGAAACACGAGGGACCACAGGGTTTCCAAATCCAAAACTGCAGCTGCAGCTATAAGATCATCTTTCAATCAACAATACAATGTTTTTTATCCTTCCTTTTTTTAAGCACAGACTTGAAATTCCTACCTTTGTCAAGAATTCAGGTTTGAACATGTTCACCTCAAAATTATGACAGCATTTATATGATAAGATGCTGCTTGATAGAAACAAAGAATTAAAAAAACCCCTTCTAACAGAGTGTCTGTGATTTTAGCTCCCACCAAGTAAAAAAATGAATGAAATCATTTAGTTTTCACGTTTGTTACCTAGATGAACACAAACAAGCATTAACACTAATTTCTGTGAGCTATTCCAGCATAAATAAAACCAGAAGGAAGCTCTAGGTGTACTCACAGATGAATCAGTAACTGCCAATGAGGACAGAATCAATTTTTTCTGAGTTTGCCTCATGGCAAAATTAAAGTACTTTGTCTTTACTGATTTTTTTTTCCAAACTACAGAAAAGCACGTTATCTACCCTGAAGTAAAAATACATCTCTCTTGGTAAAAAACATCCCACATGGATTTTACAGTGAGTTCTCAAAATTATATATCCCTTCTCACGCTTTTCCAGCCATTATATTGATTGCTACGTAAAATTACTGAGTTATTTCTGCTGTCGCTGTCTTTTGAAGGTTTTGCAACTTAAAATAGTTAATCTAACCTTTAGTTTGACCTTTGTAAGCCATCAAAATATTATTGGAAGCAGCTCTGTTTAACCATGGATGATTTTTAGGTACATTTGAAATAATATGTGAAAACTGAAGGCCAGTGTCCCTTTTGGGAAGATTAAAGTCCACTTCCCACACAGTATTTTCTAACATTTTAAACTTACTTTACTGAAAGTAAATCAGTCATTCAACAAAAAACATTTTCTACTACTCATGAAATGAACAAGCAAGCAAAAACTTTTAGATTGCCACAAACTTCCTCATCCACTTGATCCCCACAAAGACAGATTATTTTCTAAGGAATTTAGATACTATATGGCCTCAGAAGCAGCTTGGTAAAACAGTTGTGAATGTATATAAAAAAACATGAGATAACAAACCACACTGTGATGGGGGTAAACTGGCTGTCAAAATGCAAACCCTCATAGTTTCAACAAGCTCTGAAAAAACAAGCAAAACTGAAGTGAGTACTACTTCACTTGTGGTACCACTTCACTTATGAAGGGCAAGAAGAAGGGAATCCATCTGAGAGGCTGAATATTTTGTTCATATAAACAAGTTCACTGCTTATTAGATGTCTGGTAGTCATAATACATTCTTGTAAAATGGAAAAACCCCAGCCAACCCTTTTAGCTTTGGTCCTTTGTGCAGTGATTTAACGGGAAGGGAGTGGTGACCCTGTGCAGAGCAGTGATCTGGAACTGTGGACCTGACCGAGGGAGGCTGGCAAGGGCTGTGGGCTGAACTCATTGCTGCCTGACAACACATTCCTGGCTTGCCTTGGGATTTCTCACTGGACTGACTATGTTCCATTTGTCAGAATTCCTTGACTTGTGCAGCAACAAACATATGTACAGTTAATCATCTCATATTATATACTTAATCTTACAGTGGCCTAGTTTGTCTTGTTCTAGTGCAATTGCTGGTAAAATGCATTTATTTCACTTCCTATCCATAAGAGTGAATGTAAAGGATTTTTAAAGAATACCATTAAACATTTTAAGCCTTGATATACAAACATTTTCAGAGAGGAGGCTAATCATGAGTCTTTTTCCATTTTCTCCAGTCCAAAGCTCCCATGTCTCTTACAGAAAATATCTCAAGGTTGAACCCTACCTGCACTGAACAGGAGAAAATGTCTTAATGAGATAGATATTATAAGGGGAGGAGACACATTTTTCATCCTTGTTTTCATATTGAAATACTTAGTTAAAAAATAGAGCTATGAGATTAAACTGTCTGTGCTAACCACTCCTCGGTGATGATAAACATAAAACAGTCTCCTTGCTCTCAGATATGTCCCACAAGGTCATCCATATCTTCCAGCAAAGGGTAACCAAAGCTTAAACAATGACTTTGATTACCCCTCAATATAAGTACATTTGGTAATTTTAAAGGACGTGTTCCTTTCGTTTATTACCAACAAAGAAGATGTAAATGAGTAAGAAGATAACATTTGATCCAGTAAGGTATAATTGCCATTTGCTCTTTGTTCTGTGCAGGTGAGGAGAATTATGTGCATCAGAACTTGTCAGTTCAAGTATGTTGCAAGGAGTAAGATTGCTTCTCCATGCTGTTCCCTTGCATACATTAAGCTTTCCTGCCAAGAATTGTAGAACTGCGGATTTGCTGTCACGATAGCTCAGGTGGACAAATAGAGCTGCATGTGCAAAGCAGCCATGGGTACAAAGTGGCACATCTTTTGGCTTTTTGAACCCTGTCCTACAGTTCAAATATGGAAACTTATCTAAGAAGATCCTACTTATTTGCTACCCAGTCTCTCTCCTTCACTGATTAAAGTCAGTGTTTTAACTTGGACTCAAATTTCTACAGAATGCTCTTCACATAAAACTGTCCACATCAATGAGGCAGTTTTCTGGTTGGTGGAAGATAAGGAGACTGAGACCCAATATGCAACCACAGCATGTAACAGACTTTGTTCCCTTTATTTCACAGAGGAGTTTAAACTTTTTTAAAGGACAGACACACCCTTTGGCATTTAATACCTAGATGGCCAATGACAATAGATATCTAATTCAATACTCAGAGGCATTGTATTTGAAAATGTTAGCCTACTGGCTTGACTTGTGTACTTGAGTACCTAGCTATGGTCAATGGGGAAGCTCTGGAGACAGGGAAGTATTTTACTTGGTAAAATAATTTAGTTTATACAGAGATAGAGCAAAAAATGTACTGTGACAGAGGGAAGTTAATTCAGCTTTGGGTGGGAGTAATTGAGTTTATCGGGAATTCTATTAGTGATGAGGAAGGGGAATCAAAACACTGTGTGAATTATCTCAGGTTGTAGTCCTGCAGCTCAGCTGCTCCATTCTCCATTCTCTGCCTCCAGAGCTGCAGTATTAACACTAAAAATCCAAATACAAAACAGTGATTTTTTCACAGATTTGTCTGCAACCAGTTACTGTGGTAGCCAAGTAATAACTGCAGTAGCTCAAGTGCATTTCTCTTTCTGCAGAACAGCTTCTGACATACAGAAGCCTTAGTGCTCAGGCCTCTGCTAGGAGGGTGGGAGTCATTCTTTGTACATCAAAGGCAGAGTTTCAACAATGGAATGAATGGAGCTGAACTATTGAAAATGAGTTTATGCCATCTGAGGAACAAACAGGTTGACTTTGGTTTCTTATTATTTTCATTGTCTTTTAAAGAACAGGAGGAGCACCCTTTAGTCTACAGAGGTTCCTCAGCCACAGGCAGAAAAAGTGGTGCTCTAAAGCAGCTGGCTGCCCAGTGAGCCACGGCACAGCCATGGCCACCGCCCGGCGCAGGGCGTTCCGGCTAACTCAGTCCCATGGAGCAAGGAGGGCCAGCCTCTGCCAACATCACCCAGCTGTTCTGCACCCAGCTGTCACCCCAGCATGGTCCCATCCTTCACAGAGTCAGGGGATCCAGGGGGAACCATTGGCAGGGGATCACTGCTGGAGCAGCCCACAGGATGCACCAAGCCAACCGTGAAGGAATTTTGCTCTGTGGCCATACCATAAGAGCAGGGCAAAGGGATGACAGGTTTGAGCCTCCCACCTACAGTCATCCTCCTTGCCAGAAAAGCAGAGCTTGAAGTCACAGCAGTGATCAACATGCTATGACTGACCAATCTAAATATGTGTCTATTCCAGAAGACTGAACTTGAAAATGTTTCTTCTGACCTTTCTCAAATGCCGTTCTTTATCGTTGCCAAGCAGAATTCCAAGCAGTTTAATCAGAGAAAGATTTGAAGTGGTGATGGATGTGTTTGGGTGTTATGAATGTTTTTCAGTTTGGTAGATGTTTAAAGCATAAGCTGAGCAATGTTTTTTAAGTCTCCTAGACCTCTGACCAACTCTGAAAGTTGTTTCCCTGCACCATGCCATCCACATCATGTCATGGAAGTTGCAAGAGGCTTTCTCTTTTATTCCAGGCCAGTAGCACACATTTAATCTTGTCACGCAAAGGAGAGCAAGCAAGGCAGAGAAGGAGGAGGAGTGTGAATTCCCTACGCTTGTCTGAGCTCACAGCTAGGTCACGAACATCGTGATCACTGGAACGTGACCCGACATGGGACTGGAGTGAAGCAATGTAGCAGGTGGTGGAACTGTGGTGATGTGAAGCAAACACTCTATCAGTGCTTTCAATTTGTGTCTGCATGCACAGGTGTCGTGGTTAAGCCCTTCCATTTCAGGAGGCACTTCTGATCCTAAGCACTCTTCATTTATCAAAGCTAATGAGTAGAAAATGTGAAATGCAAGTTAGAAGCTAATTGCTGTAACAGCCCTTCTTATAGACAAATTGCCAATGACATAATCTGTCTTCATCAGGGCAACAGAACAGACCTAGTTGCAGACACAAATGCTTTTCCTACCAAAGAGCCATCAGACACATATTTCACCCCACAAAACTGAGAGAGAATAGCTGTTTACACTGTTTACAAATGAAGTGTACATCTTCTCCCCATAACTAACTGGGTACACAACCACAAGGTTGCCTTTGCTGTCCTGGGCTCCAGAAATGACCTCTGGATGTCAGTCAGCACACTCTTGAAAAAACTGTGCACTCCCATCCAGAAGCCCATTGATATGCTCAAATAAGCAGCTCATGACACAGCCCTTCTAGCTCCTGTCTGCATGCCTGTGTTGGGAAAATCTTTTTTATGGAAGATGTTGGTGCCCCTCTCTACACCACAATTGTTTTACTGAAGTCCCTATAAGTTTTTACAGCAAAACCTCTCTTTTTTTTTCTCTGTACTCACAAAGGCTGAGGCAAGACACTTCAATTGCAGGCAGGTATCTCACTGTTCAAAATCACTTCAAAGGTATCTTCTTCCTTTGACTTAAATCTGAATCCCAGACTTGTTAGGCACTTAACAACCTAGGAGACAATTACATGCTTCCCAGCTATCTGTCTGCTATCAAAGGCAGACAGAAGGACAATCACTCTTACTCTAGAGCACTGGGAGCAGCATTATTATTTACAGACAGTGTTAAGAGCAGTCTGCCTTGTGAATTCTGTTCTGATCGTGTCCATCAGTCATTGTACTAGCAGAGAAATTGTGCATGTGCCATCTCTTTCAGGCAGACTACTCTCCCACAGTATGTTGTCTTCCTGTTGTGCTACTATAAGAGAAGGTGTATTAAGTTGAAAAAATCTAGGAAAAAAAATGTTTACTTTATCACTCTTGCTCCCTCTTGGAGACCAGAGGGAAAGCCATGACAGTAAGAAAAAATATATTGGGATTATGAGAGCCTTCATAGATCCTTATTTAGGAAAATGAGTGTGATTCAATACCATGGTGTATAATGTGCTCCAGTCTCATTGAGAGCCACTGGCTCCAAATGAACAGCAGCAATTCTGCTGGCTCACAGAGGAAGGAAAAGACTACTGGTTAATGCTAAGTAACTACTTTTAAAGGAACCTGTATTTCTTAAGGAAAAGGAACTAAAATTGTAAATTAATTGCATAACAAATTGTAGGCATTTTACTGCTAGAGCTTGTACTAGTTTCATGGCTTATGGCTCTGTTGTCTATGTAAATTACAAAAGAGTTGAAACATACATATTTATATATAGTAATAATATATATCTCTTTCTTTTAATACATATCTAACTACAAAGAAACAACTAATAAGTGAGCAACATATGATGTTCTCTTAGTAGAAATGGCCTTTCCAGAGAAATAGAGTGAAATCAAGCTTCCTCTATTTGAGACCAACAGTTAAAACAAGTGTTTTAATCACAGTGCTTTCTTGTGTAGGTTTCCTTGTATTTACACACACAAGTCTTTAAGAACTCACTTTTAAGCATACAAAATGAAATATTCATCTTGCATCAAGTCCTTTATGACCAGGCACCCTCCAAAACCATGTAGCAATCTCCCAGCATCTCGATTCGCACTTGTACCTAGCCCGTAGTGTGGAGCCAGAGCAAGGAAAATGCAAGCCAGAGGAAGTATTAAATGGGGAAGTTCTCCACCTGGGCCTCCCCTTTTTCTTCTGTCTTCTCAACAAGTGCCAAACAAGCATTTCAGAAGAACTTAGAGAAATGGAAAGGGGGTTTATTCTCCTGTGAATTAAAAAAAAAAAAATTAATTTTCTTAAACACCACACAGCTATCACTCAAACTTCTACAAATAGATAATAATGTATGTGATATTTTAGGAACCAGTGATCCTGGCTCCTAAAAAACCTCCCACCTTTTTTTTAATAGCTTTTTGAAGTGAAAATTGTGTTTTGCCATACTCACACTCTTGTCTGCAAAGTTTCTGATTTTACTGGTGTTCTTCATATCAAGTCTAAAAATACCCATTTGTTTTATTCACACCCCCTACTTTTTTCTTTCATTCACCAGAAGGAATTTGCATTTGCACCAGAACAACTGATATCTAAGTTTTCCCTTTTCCAATCTAATTCAGGGGTCAAAATAAAAAGTAAAGAAAAAAAATCAGTTTTTATTGATCAGTGACTCATGATAGAAATTTTTGTGTGCACTCTCAGAATAAATTCATGAGCCACAGGAAAATCAGGATTAAACTAAACTATTGGAATTAAACTAATCAATGGAATGCCCAGCTGTGCTGTGCAGTGGTTACCAGACCAAGAGCAGCCATAATTTAAAGGAAATCTACCAAGTGAAATCAATCAAGTTTTGTTTTCAGAAGCTGCAAGTTTCAATCAAAAAGCAAGTATGAAGGCTTCATACCCTTAGGTAACTGCCCAGCATGTAATTTCATATTCAACTTGTGCCATTCTATATTAACTGTAGAAAAAATGCAATCTTCTAGCAGTTACTGGAGGATATGTTAGGTTAAACAAGGACTGGCTGATTCACAGACCTTTACAAAACAGTGGGGAAGGTGCAGAATCATAATTTTCACTAATCATCTAAAAATACATCCAGAATTGCTGAGAAAATACATAGGTATCACAAAGTTTAGAAGAGCAGCCAGAGCAATTTGTCTTGCCTGTACACCATGCTCAGTCAAGTAAAATGTGTTTTCAAAATAAAAGCTTGGGCAACTGGGAAGAAAGAACTGAGATGAACTCTCCACAATGGGGAACTGCCTTGAGGCTCTACAAGACAGATAATTGAGCAGAACACCTCATATTTAAAAGCTTAAAAGATTTTTGGGTGAAGAAATAGGGAAATAATACTGAATGGCAAAGGGATGGCACTTTCTCTTCATATGGCATCCATAAGCTCACTGCTAGAAGACAGTGTCCTTTGAGGAGATCCAGCTTCCAAAAAGGAGGCTGAAAATCTGCAAAGAGCTTAGGGATGGATGGCTAGAACAGGAAAATACAGCTGTTTGCTGGAGACTGAAAAATCTTATCTATTTATGTTCATTCAAGCGGTTAAGAAATTACTTGATTACAGCCTACATACATTTACAGTGAGGAAGGGCTTGAACAAAAATAATGCCTAATGAGAAGTACTTGGAAGATGAAATGCAACAAATTCAAGCCTTGTACTCTAAAGTACAGTGACAATAGCAAACCAGTAGTTGATAGATGTGTACCAGCTTTAGCATCTGTTAAAGTTTTGAGGACAAAAGGGAATGGGGGTCCAGGTTTCCTCGCCTACCCCCCTTTGGAGCATGGCATTGCAGAAACACAAGAGAATGAGCCCAGAAAAGGGTTCCTGCTTGTCCACACCATCAAACCCTTAACTCACTTCCTGGCCCTCCTTTAGGCCTCTGCAGGCAGCTCTCCCTGACACAGTTACACATGTGTTGTGGCCACTTCAGACACACTGCAATATCCTCAGGAGATGGAATGATGCAAATTCCCCACAGCTGAGGAACTACTAAAAAAAGCAAATAAATCCATCGGTTTGAGCCTAGTTTCCCTTATCTCTGCCCATAATAACACCTCCACACTATTTTATGCTATTGTACCTTTCACAACTTTAGCCTACAGCACATTATATATCAGTTCAGGCTACGTCCTTACAAGCATTCTGTTAGCCATTCAGACACAACAAATTCAGAATTATCAAAAATGCTAAATGAAAATGCCACTGTAGCAAGGAACCCAATGCTATAATATACATATATAGTACATAAAGTATATAGTAATATATTATCATGGTATGATATGTTCTAAATTTATTTCATATATTTATATTTTTATTTGTAAGATGGTATATATATAAAATATACATCTGTAATATTATGTGTTAGACAAAACCTGCCAAAACCCCTTTTTCTGTTGCAGGAAACACAGCTCACCTTTTCACACGATATCAAGTGCGCATTTCCTTTCATGGCTACAAAATTTATTAATGAGCTTTGAATCAGCCAAAGCTTCTGCACATAAAAATATAGCTTCATATATACAAGGCCGGTAAAAGAATTTTTCTCTGAAAAATGCAAACACAAATGAAATATATATAGATACCTGTAAACTGTCAAAAATAACAAGCAAGCAATTTTTACATTCTTACTTCTTAGTCCATTCCCAGGTGCATGACAGTCATCCCATGAGCTCCCTAAATGCTGATCACCAGCAACATGCCCTGACCTCTACACTGCACTGTATCATCATTAACATTTATATGCAAATCATCTTGACCTCAGGTGGCAATTCATCCCAAAATCACTGACATGACAGAGTGTGAGAATTGAAACTCACCTCTTTCAGGGAGCACAGAGCCCTTCATCTTCCAGCTGACACACATTGACCAGTAACTGCTTCCTCCAAGAGATGACAGGCTATCTCCTGAGTCCATACATTTACAGATGGAATTGGTGGATTGTCATTGTGATGGGGCAGAGGGTATCAGAATTTGTGTTATTAATTGCTTAAGGCAACAGGCAGGACAATAATTCATAACATGGCAGGGACAGTAAAAGTCACCACAAAATGCATTAGTTACCAGAGGTGGCTGACTGTCAAAGCTGGTTGGAGTATCTTATTCTGTTGTTATGGCAGATACACAGCATGACAGAGAAAGGTCTTGAAAGTCTCATCCTGAGTGGCTTCTATTCAAAGCACTGTAGAGTGTTGTATAATGCAGAATTTCTGGCCAAATGATCATAACATGTTTGCTAGTATTAACAAAGCCCAAATTCATACACATAGAAATGTAAAAAATCACAAAAGAGAAAATATAATTCAAACATGAAAATAATGATTGACACAGATGGCATCTTTAAATTTGTAACATCTACAAATTTATATGCTTTACAGGAAGGTCTCTTCTGAGTGGGGAGCACTGCATCCAGCAGTGATGCCTGAAGTTCAGGACTAGTTCTGCAGCTCATGAAACAATTTAGGAAAGTTGGTTTCCTATGAAATTGCATTTTTAGTTTCTTTCTTTCTATTTATGCAGTAGGAATTTCTGCCCCTAATGTGTTTGCTGCTGTCTTCTCACTATGGCCCTGCTCAGCAATGCTGGCTCAGCAGCCCAAGGCACAGGCTGGGCAGCTGGCTGAGCTCTGGCTGCTTCTCCTTTCCCAGTAGCACAGATGTGTATCACCTCCTCACAGTGCAACATTTCCATACAGCTCTAAATGCACAGACTGGAATGACTCTGAGACTGTCGCCCCTCTGACAGTTTGGACTGAAAGCGGCCAAGGACTCAGTAAGGTATGAGGAAAAGAGTGGGAAGGTGTTAGACAGACACTGTGATGAGGTAAGTTGCATTTCCTTCAGAAACCATTTAGTAATTCCATAAGAGTGCTTTAAAATGCATAGAAATTATTTCTCAGCCTCACTAAGACACCTACAGAGCTCGCTCTGCTCAAGTCACCAAAATGGAGACTAAGAGGTAACATGGTTATAGGTGAATAAATGCTCTCCCAAGAAGATTTTTTTTTTAATTTAGTAGAATGAACTGCAAAGACAATTAACCATTTCAATGTATAAAGACAGATACATCTGAAAAAACCCAAGTAGGTTAGCAATAAACAGAATAATTTCTGGCATGTAGGGGACCAGTTTTGGGTTCATCATGCTCAGTGTGCTCAGATGAGGGACAGTGACTTTAACATAGGACACGACTTGGTCAGAGACACCACACCAGGCTCAACATAAAGATTGTCTAAGTAATAAATGAGTGTCCAAATAACTGAAAATGCCCTTTTGGATGATCTTACGGACATTTTTTTACTTTAAAAATCATCGAGTAAAAAATTAAATGTCAAGTTAAAGTTGTCTGAAATCAAGATATATAATGAAAGTGACAATATGCACTTAGGAGTACAAGGATTAGTTGTACACTGCATTACTGAATTACAACAGCATGCCTTCCTCTCTTCCTTCTTGCTGAAGTATTACTTACAAGGGTTCATAAAGTGACTGATGTATTAAAAGCTTAAAGCTTTGGTCACATTAGTCATAGAAAGGTTAGAGTGAACATTGCAACAATGGCCATATTAGAACATAACTTTTCTATTTTAACAAATCATGATACTGCAGCTCACAACAGCAATAAAACTGCAGTGCTTATAAATCACTCCATAAAAGAGAGTGATTTTTTTTTTCATGATAGCAAGGCTAGGAATATTTCAGTCCCAAATGACTAAAACAATTCTTTGTTTAAATAGGAAGGAAGCTTGGGGAAAAAAATGAAGGAAAGCTGGATATGCTGTGCTTAGAGGGAGAGCCTTATAAGTCACTAATGACAATGTGTTATTTTGAATGAGGAGAGGGAAGGGGAAACAGTGACATAGCAAAGAGATGTTTTAACAATAACACTTTGGAAGTCTCATGAATAGACTCCTGACCTTTACTGCAAAACACTGAGGCACAAGGCTCCTACAGAGGTCTGCATTCATTTCACAAAAATAAATAGTATGAAGGCATTGTTTTAACCAGCCGGAGCAAACACACATATAAGGATTTGTGCTTTAGTGTTGTACTTTGGGCAAACACGAACCAGCCCAAGAAAAGAAAGAAGTGAAGCACAGTGGAGGGAGCTTCATTCAGACCCCCCTGATTCTTTTTACTTTAATTAACAGGTTTTCCATGTTTTTTGAGATGGAAAGAGTTTTAGTTAATACTGTTTCCTGAATGTGGCTTGTGTGCTGTAGATTTCTCCCAATAAGCCTATCCTACTTTGCCAGAGCACATGGTGTCTGTCTAGTGTGTGCTACACTAGATAAGGTGGGGAGCTGCATAACAGCAGAGCTGAATGGCACTTGCAGAAATAATGAGCTACATCTCCATATGCATGTGAACACCCCAGTCATAGTGCACTGTGGCCATTGACTTGTCTGGACAAGTGTCAGTTCCATAGACAAGCTTCCCCTGCTGCCTTCTAGATGCAGGCAGTATTAAACTGTGCAGCCTCAGGGACACCACAATATGCAAACCTTACAGGCCAGACCAGCATGTTACAAACAGGAGCTGTTCTCCTGGTATGAAGTAGCTTCCTTGGCTGAGGTGCTACCAGCTTCCAGGAGCTACAGGGCCACACTGCTGAGAGAATGGGACAAAATGTAAAACAGGAATAATTGGCACTGAACTCACAGCTCGTATTCTCACATCTGGTAGCCCACAACTATGAGTTGTGATCTGCTATGAGTTGTATGGTCTCCAGCCTTTAGCAAAGATCTGACTTTTCAAGGTGAGAGAAGACAAAGCAAAAGGTGATATTTGTAATTAGCAATACAGTCGCAGCTGACACATTCTGTGTCCTTTAAAATAAATAAGGGGCCATAGGGGAAGACTTTGTGGAAAGCAGAGCATTTGTTTTAACCACAGCTGAGGGGCAGTCTGGCAAGCAGCAAAGCAAGAGCATCCCTGCACAGGGCACAGAAAGCTCATTGTAATGACAGCAGGAGTGACTCAGGGCACTGGAATGGGATACTTCACCTCCAGGTCACCGGTTTGCATCCATCTGCAGCTAGCTGGGACTAGAAGTTATTACCATCAGAGGGGATCCAGTGAAATGGGCCAGTTGTCTCCATGCAGCCTGGAAGGGCCAGAGGGCCAGCTGCCCAGACCCCACACACCAGCCCAGTTATTACCCTGCAATAACACATACTGTTCTCCCAGGCTCCAGCCATGGCCATCCAATAATCACCCAAATGGCCTGAAGCTCTGAGGGCCACCAGGAATACACTGCTGCCTTCTGTTTCACACAATAACAGGCATGCTCACCCCACTGAGAAAAAGACAAAGACCTTCTCATGTCCTCTTTGTTCCTCACTTCTCTTTCCCTAGCAAGATCTGCAAGAAATGTTGTCTACACTTCTCTGTAGTTTTTCTGATTTCGCCAAGTCTAAGCATTGAAAAGTGATTGGCCATGCCACAAAAATCATGAGCATTAAAAAGCATATATCATTTCCTATTGTTCAGTTCTCTTTCAATTTTTACATTTGGTTCATATTTTCTTTCTTTCTTTCTTTCTTTCTTTCTTTCTTTCTTTCTTTCTTTCTTTCTTTCTTTCTTTCTTTCTTTCTTTCTTTCTTTCTTTCTTTCTTTCTTTCTTTCTTTCTTTCTTTCTTTCTTTCTTTCTTTCTTTCTTTCTTTCTTTCTTTCTTCTTCCTTCCTTCCTTCCTTCCTTCCTTCCTTCCTTCCTTCCTTCCTTCCTTCCTTCCTTCCTTCCTTCCTTCCTTCCTTCCTTCCTTCCTTCCTTCCTTCCTTCCTTCCTTCCTTCCTTCCTTCCTTCCTTCCTTTTTTCTTTCTCTCTTTCTTTTTCTTTCCTTCTTTAAGGAATTTTGAGATACTCATACAGACCCAGAAGCACAGACTTCAAGGAAAATCGTGATTCTTTCTTCATAAAAAGCAGGAGCTGACAACGCTGTATGCTGGTGCTGATTTAACACACTAATTCTACATTCCATGCAGTGCAAATGTCAGTAACTGGCTTCCAGTGGAGCTCAGAGGAGGTTAGTAAGATGGAGAATCAAACATAGCATGCTTGGTTTGGGGCCAAAGAGACAAATATTGGGTCTTTCTCTACTGCAAGTCTCAAAAAAAGCCTGTAAAGAAATTAAGATTCTCTGGTACAAACTCAACACAGCTGTGGTCCCAGTTGCTTCTCATCTCTCCCTGCAGAAGCCGTTGGAGGCTGAGTCTTTGCATTCTCTAAAAAAGCACAAAAGCTTCTTGGTCATGACATGAAAAATATTTCACAGGTTTTGTTTCTAACTCTGAAAGTTAATTTCCCTCTTTGTGCCATTATCCATACTACCAGAGAATTAATATACAAGATCATGGTAAAAAGCACTTCTTTAGTGTCACTTTCTTGCATTTTCACATATCCCATTCAATTTATTTGCCCATTACCTGCTTGCTCCATATCCCTGTGCTTCCTGTACTTGCAGGCTGCCCACGGCAGCCTCCCAGGGCTGCTGGCCATGGGCCAGCACCACAGCAAGTGACTACATCCATCACTTCAGCAGTTTAATCACAACATCCCTCCAGTTTCCCCCTTATATCAAGGAAATGGCCTGCAAATCTCACAGATGACACATTCAGGAATGAAAACCTAATCACTGCTCAGCCAGGCTGTGACAGGGCAGTGCTGAACCCTTCTACTCAGCACTGCAGGGCACTGCTCTGCAGAAATACACCAGGGAACAAACCCACTCCTGCTAGTCTGGTCATGCAAGGTCCCATCTCAGATGTCCTTTGAATTCAAGCCCTGAAAGTTGTTCACTGAAAGCTTTGTCTGATATCAGAGGAAGCAAAAACATTTTACCTTCCTTTTGACTCCAGAGACACACACCAGGCAGGAACTATAAAAAGCTTTAGACATTGGATGCTAGGAATGCAAGTCATAGTCTAAAATCCCTACACAGTGTCAAGCACTTAGATATTTAGTTCCATAATATGCAACACTTGTCAGTGAAAAACAGAGTGGAAGGAGGGATGTAATTTCTTTCCGCCGCCCTGTAAGAGATGCCAGTGCAGAAGAAAGATTCTTCACAAAAAGATCTACAGATGTGCTCAGATACTTGTTATCCCTCTGTCCATGCACATTTTTACATTTTAAAACATGGCTCAAGGAGGAACAACTGCCATTCACATTTAAGCTCCCTCTACCACCCAGGCAAATGGTATCCAGAATACTATCTAGTACCTTAGCTGATATACCTTAGCCACCTCCTTCTGCACTCTTTTGGGTAAAGCACAAGGAGAAAGACAGCATTCAATCCTTTTGAAACTGGGCAGGAACGCAAGATTAAAAGTATCATAAAGAGAGGATAACATCAGCAAACCTGTAGCCACAACCAGCAAGGAACTGGTGTGTTTTATGGGCTTTAGTCCAGGACTCCAAGAACTCTGGGTGGGTTTGCTGGTACTGATTTGAGGTGATAATGGAAAAAAATATCTAAGGTATTATATGGATTTTTTTAAATAAATCACAGTCACAGAGGTGTCTACAATGAAATTTAAATCTTGTGTCTGTGCCTCAGTCAGTAATAGGCCTTGTATTTATCACTATATTACACATAAACTGTGCATTAATGGACGTTTCTGTGCTCTCTCGAGGCTTGAACAAGCACTTGAACCAAAATTGCTAGGATTTTGCAGTCCAGTATCCTGCTTGAATTAATTATTTCAGGGTGACCAAACCTGAATACTTTTTTCCTGACTTTCCAATAAATGGAAATAACTAGATTTCCAGCTGACTTAGATAAAGCTCAAAAACTTAAAGTGTTGTTAATGACATTCTTCTGGGCTGTAGGACACTTCAATTCAACTGTTTCTGCTCCCTGACTGATTAATTGGGGAAATCAAATCTCTCTCATTTGAACAAAACAAGCAAACAAAAAGAGCAAGCTAAAATATAACCCTACTTTTGGACTGAGATTCTCCTACTTAGTTTAAACAGAACTGCTGTGTCTTTTGAGATCCACTTATTGCTAATATTAATATTGAGGGTTTTTTTTTTTTATTGTACCACAATGGCTTGAGGCTAAATTATTGTTTCTAATAAAATGAAGCTTTAAATATAGCAGGTTATTTTCTCTACCCTGTCTGACATAAACTATAATCCGGGGGTTTTTTTCTTCTTTCATGGGCACCATCTGTTTGTGACCATTAAAATCCATTTTCCATGCTGAAGGGATGGGAATTCAGAGGGATGTGTTCAGCCACTGTCCAAACAGTACTGTCATTCCTAAGGGATCCATTACAGTCTGACACACCCAAGTATTTATGAGCTATAAACTGCCGGCCTAAAGTGGCCATTAATCACCCTGTGCATGGGAGACACAGACAGTGACAGAGCATCTTGTAGCTGAAGGGAGAGGGGCTGGAAAGGTTTCAGGATTTTTTTTTTTTTTTTTTTTTGAATGAGCAGTGTTATATGGCATCAGGTTTTTCCCCCTACGGCACCTCCTCGTTTCCAAGCCATTTGCTCGACAGTTCTCACAGCCAATGTTAAATTAGCAGATGTCTTGGAACTGGACACCAAATGAGACAGCTACAAGGCCACCACTTCTCTGCAGCATTGTGTCTCTGGAGTCACCACCCACTCGGTGTCAAAGCAGAGCATCCAGCTGCTCCTCTTGGTGCAATGCTCCCTTCAGGGCTGTCGGAGGGACTGGGTGTAGCTCTGAACCCGCCTTGACTGAGCACTCTCATCACATCCAGGCACAATCAGAGCAAAACAGTCATGTGAATGAGAATTCCTGCAGACTTTGTTTCCTGTTATCTCTGAGGAAAACTGTAACCCCCCATTACAAAACTGATGTTGTTATAAAACTGATCAGAAGCAACACTGTCTCTGAAGAAGTCAGAAAACACAGCAAATGGTGTTTTTCAGCTGAGATTTAATACAGAAGACAGATCATTTCAAAACTTTTGTTCCATATGGCAGGGGAACACATCACATAGTTCTCACACCCACATGAGAAACAGCATAAAGGAAAAAAGAAAAGGAAATACAAAAGCTGGTAAAAATATAAGTGCAAAGACAGTCAGAAAATTAGCTCTGAACACTTCTGAGGCTTTGTGAACTCAACAGAATACTGTAAAATTTAGATTGAATTTTTATCAAAATCCAGAAAAATTACAACCACTGTAGAAACCATCTTATTTTTATACTTGCCAGCCTAATATTGTAGTTCTGTGCATGCCCAGAAACTGTCTTGTCTAAGCTGTGCTTCTCAGTGCCCACCACCCTTTGGAGATTTACAAACAAGGCTCCTGCTGTTTACCTGCCCAAGGGACCAAGCTCACAGGCATGCTCAGTGAACACCAACACACATCCACAGCATTTTCTTAAGCAAGGCACCACAGACACAATTCTGCCTCATGAAATACAAAATAAAATAATGGGAAAACCATGGACAAGCTGGAGGAGTAGATCTTAATTGTGATGGATTTAATAACCATTGTGCATTCAGTGAGGCATCAAATGACAGATGTGCACAGATCTGGGACTGAAACTGCACTCCCCATTCCTTGCTAAGTGTTCTCACCAGTGGATTGCAGGGCCTGAACTATTAAGTCTGTTCCCATGCATTCCTCATCTCCAAATCTTTAGCTGCTTTTTTTCACAGTAGGACAGCCTCATCAGTGTCCCAGTGGCAGCCTGGGCATTCCTCACCAGCCCCAGCTCTCCCACTTTCCTGGTAAGTTCTCTCAGGCAAGTAGATAAATGTTACATAAAAACACTATTACCAGTGACTACTTGGGAAGTAAATGCATGTTTTTATCACCTGCATCCAGTGGGATGACTTTAAGTCTCTTCTGAGTCCTGTTTAGTCTGAGCATCCCACAGGACGTGAGCTGGCAAAAGGCTTCATAGTTTCTACCAGCTAAAATTCAGGTCCCTTCCCACTTACTGTGCAGTCCTGATTACCATCCCCAACCACCTCCTCTGTTACCTATACTTGCAGTTTAGGTATCCAATTCATATTGAAAAATCCCAGGCCCAAAAACAGGGATCTAAGAGGTCACCTTTCTTTAGTCCTGTACCAGATGTGTGGCCTTAGAAACTTAAGACTATACTAAGGGGTGACCTCATCACTCTCTACAACTTCCTGAAGGGTGGCTGTGGTGAGCTGGGGGTCGGCCTCTTTCTCCGGGCGACAACGGATAGAACAAGAGGACACAGTCTCAAGTTGCGTCAAGGTAGATGTAAGTTAGAAGTAAGAAGAAAATACTTCACAGAAAGAGTGGTCAGAAACTGGAATCATTTACCCAGTGAGGTGGTGGAGGCATCATCCCTTGAAGAATTTAAAAAAAGACTGGATGTGGCACTTGCTGCCATGATCTAGTTGAACAGTTAGAACATCGGCTGGACTAGATGATCTTATAGGTCCCTTCCAGTCTTGAAAATTCTGTGATTCTGTGATTCTGTGATACACCTTGAACACAAATAATACCATTATGTTTATAAGACCATGAGATGCCATTGAAATGGAAGTATCCTAAATGCCAAGAAAAAGGAATCAAAAAAAGCACACAATGCTCCTTCAGGAAAAAATGTTTGCTGGCCTGCTGTAGCGAATTTATATCTCTCAGTACCATTCAGCCACACTCAAAAGAAACATGGTTCAGAGAGCAGCTTACACATTTTCCTCAAATTATAGCACACAGAATTGTTGGAAAAATTTTTAGACATTTTCTCCCTATTCTTGGGTTATACCTCACGGACACATAACTGCAGATCCATACAGCAGCTGGGTAGCTTCTTCACTCGTATTCTAGAGATCAAAAAGCTGTATGCTAGTGAGCCTTAGTAAAGAGGGGCAGTGCATTCCCTGGTTCCTCCCAAATGCTGTAAGCACTCTGGTTTTCTCTGCTGCATCAAGCAAACGAAGACCAAGTTACACAGTTCACATCTATCTCTGCAATTTCTCCACTTCAGATATTCAGAGGTTTGGGGGATTAAGCCAGCTGCCAATGAGGCTGTTGATCTTAGGTAATCGGAAAAATACTAGTATATAGAAAATAGGGAAGTGCTTGGTAATTACAATGCTGTTCAAGGGCAGAGTGTAAATATATCGACAAAAGAGTCAGAAGTTAAAAAAAAAACTACTCTACCACCTTGTAAAGCACGCAAACGATTTGCTTTCGGGAGCTCTGGCCAAAGATGTAAACAAGAGCCTGAAGGAATTCGCATTAAAAATTGTTCCTCTTCTTGCCGTGCTTAGCACAGTGACACGATGGAAATCTCGCACTCGGCTGGCGAGGCTTGCGGCCGGCTGGATGCTGGCAGGCTGACAATGGGCACGCCGAGGCCGTGGGACGGCGGGCAGCGATGGCGGCCGAGCGCTCCCCGCCGAGCGCCGCCCCGGAGCCGCTGCAGAGCGGGGGGAAGCGCTGGATGCGGCTGCTGGGGGAAGAGCTGCCGAGAGGGCACAGCCCACCCCAGCGAGAGGAGCCGGGGTGTCTGCTGGATTCTCTGCGCTACTGACACGTAAAAGGGAGGCCATTCACTGCTCAAAGGGCTTTTATTGCGTGGTTGTGATTTCCCCTGAGCGCAGGCTCTGCCGCCCGCCCGGCACGGGGGCACCGCCGCTCCCGCACGGCTCCGCACACGGCTCGGGCGCTGCCTGAGCCGGGAGCTCCTCCCAGAATGTCCCCGGACGTGCCACAGCTGCTGCTACGGGACAAGCCGCTGAGGCGGTCGGTCCCTTTACCCCACAGCTCCCTTCCTTCCCTCCCTCCCTCCAAGTCCATGCCGGCGGAGCCGCGAAGCAGGTCGCATCCCTGCTCCTACAGACGGCGCCTGCCTGTAGCCGAGCATCCCTCCCTTGCGAGCAGCCCACCGCCTCCGCCGTGCGCAGGGGCGGTTCCCTTTGTCCCGGGCTGCGGAGCTGCCCTCCCGCCTGCCCGCGCTGAGCGGGGGGGCCGCGGGCCTGCACCCACCCCGGGCGGGACCCCCGGCAGCCCCGCGTCCTCGCGCGCCACCTCCTGGCGGCCGGCGGCGCTGCAGCGCTGCTCCCGGCAGGGCGGGGCTGGGTCCCCCTGCCCAGCTCCCGGCCCGGCCCCTCGGCCCTGTCCCCCTGCACGGCCCCCTGCACGGCCCCCTGCACGGCCCCTCGGCCCGGCCCCCTGCCCAGCCCCTCGGCCCGGCCCCTCGGCCCGGCCCCCTGCCCAGCCCCTCGGCCCGGTCCCCTGCCCAGCCCCTCGGCCCGGCCCCCTGCACGGCCCTTCGGCCCAGCCTCCCGGTCCAGCCCCCTGCTCAGCCTCCCGGCCCAGCCCTCGGTCCGGCTCCCTTGCCCAGCCTCCCGGCCTGGCACCCAGCCCAGCCCCTCGGCCCAGCCCCCTGCCCAGCCCCTAGGCCCGGCCCCTCGGCCCAGTCCCCGGCCCGGCCCCCTCAGCCCAGCCCCCATTCTCTGTCGAGGAAAAGTCGCTTCCCGAGGCATTTGCGCGCTGTGGTTTGGGCTCTCCCCGCCCTCGTTTCCTGTTATCTCAGCCAGGCTTTGCAGCCCCGCGCGGCGGCTCCCGTTGCCCGTGTCCGTGATCCCGAGTTTCTGCAGCACGGGCTGCCGCTGCTGCTGCTGGAAAGTGCCTCTAAGGGGTGGCTTTTCTTAGAGGAATACAATAGGCTTTTCTTAAAGGAGGGCAATATGTCTGCTGCCGGTTTTTGTGTAACCCATGATGTGTTCATCCCACTGGGGAAGGAGGACGTCAGGTAAGGACAGCAGGCTGCCTCTGTACACGCTCCGTGGAATCAGCAATGCTGAATTTTATCCAGAAGATTTGCGTAGCTTTAAGTGAAGGCAAGCAGCCCCATCCAGGAGGAGCAGAAACAACAGGGAATCCAGCCTGAACTTCACATCTCGAGCCATCTGCAAAGCTGGTTTTCTTTCCCAGACGTTTCCTCTGGAGTCACAGAGAAGCCCTGAACAATGAGCACTAAGATGCTGGGAAACACCCCTGTTCTTTGCAAATAAAGATATATCTCAAAAAGAGTCTGAGCTTAGATTCTCACCTCAGAATATTCAGTTCTTGCTTTGCTACTTAAAAAACATCTCTCTGCCTGAAAGCAGGAGCTGCATAGCCTTCCCACTGGGAAGAGCCCTTGGGCTGCCACTTCAGCGGGAGACCTAGGAAGCCTGCAGCAACTCTCCCCAGCTGAGCAAACACAGGAACCTCTTGATACGAGAAAATGAAAAAAGCAGAAGGACAGCTTTTCCCATGCCCCTCCCTGGCTTTATGCCTAGGCATGATGAAGATAAATTACACATGTACATGCAGCTGTGAGCAGGAGCAGAGAAGAAATTTTCTGTGCACCAATGCATGATAAGGTCACAAATGAAACAGTCCCTTAGATTACACAGACAACATTGCTCTTCTGTGCAGGGCTGTGGATTCACCAAAACAATCTAGCAGTCTCTGTTTAAGCAGGACTCCCCTCTATTTCATCCCAGTCCAGCTCCCACTTACGTAAAGAACAGCAACACCCTAGAGCTATTTACTCAAGTGCTCTTGGAGAGGAGGTGATTATTATTGCTGGTGGCTCTCAGAAGAAATGTATGTGAGATAAGATCTAAGGAGAAAATGAAAATGAACAATGGTCATTTGGAAACAGGCTGTTCTCCGAGGGTGATATTTTCAAGTGTTGACTTGTGGGGGTCAGTGAGAAGCTGAGTGGGGAGAAGGTTGATACAAATAAAATACACACAATGAAAGGCTTGACTGAAGTTGAAAAGTTTATGGGCTTTCTTATAAAATTTCCACTGCTCCTTTGTTACAGGCCGCATTGGAAAGATCATATGAACAGCTTATCATGAAGCAGTTCACGTCACTGTTTTCTCATCCTGGTAGAAAATAGAAGAATCCATGCTTATTTTAAGCAAAGTTTTGAACCCAAAGTTGGAGGGAAGTTTTAAAAGTAACATCTTTGAAGAGAATGAGAGAGAAAATTTCATTGCAGAGTGGTATTACAAATGCAGAAAACAGTAGTTGAAATATGAACAGTTCACAGCTGTTAAACCATGGATTCTTCCTTTTCCCATTTTCCCTTTTGCATTAATCTCATCTGCGTGGCTGGGGCCCCCGGGGTGCCTCACACAGCTGTGGTGACACATTTCATCCATCCTCCCGTGTTCCTCCAAGGCTCAGCTCTGAAGGACAGACTCTGCCTGCTGCCAGGACAGCAGTGAAGGGCACACCTGCACAGATGGGCTCCAGCCTCAGCCAGGACATGCACAGATGAGGGGCAGACAGAAGCTGTTTCCTAAACCCCATCTCAGCTGTGACTTGCCTTTCAAGCCACAGGCAGGTAGCTAACTCTCCTCTGAGCTCCAGGAGCTCTGGGAGGGCCCCAAAAGCAAGCAAAGAATGGCATGGAGCTTTGGGGTTTGCATAAGGCTGCAGGTGGGGATTTAATGTTCACATAACCTTTATCAGCCTTCAACGCTGCAGAAGGACCTGCCCAAAAACCTTTGAATAAATTGAACAGTAAATTCACAGAGTAAGATGTTTGTGTTTCATTACTGGGTCTGCTGTATTGCTGTCTGACATATTTCAGCCTCTGAGCTTCAGTTTTCCCTAGAAAATATTTCTGTTCATCCTTTTTTGCATATGGCATTTTCTTAATGCAGGTTTCAAGGATCAAAGTTGTGGTCAGAATTCCCAGTATGGTAGGGTTCTTTTTTTGTTAAGTACCTGATATCACACCTGGTGCACATTTTAGCAAGGTTGACATCCTCTTTCTTCTCTTTTGTGGGGAAATATCAGTTTGATCCATGTGAAGCTTCAGGATATGATTGATCTAAATGTTTGTTTTTATAGAGCATGTGCACTACTGCAATATCCAGATGTTATGGGCAGTAATTAGGAATTAATTTGAACAAGCTATAGTAGAGTTTATTAAAGAAATTATTGAAGTGGTTTGTAATTAAAGTAATATACTAATACAAATTGAAAAGGTACTTTTGCATTTATTTTAAAGAAACAAGCAATGGCAAACACCAAAATAATCAGCTTTGTTAGATCATCTTGGTTGTACTAAAAAAGTAATTAAAACCCAACTGTGTTCTTTATATCACTAATGGGAATCCTCAAATTAATCAGATACTTTTTTTTACCTGTTTTGCAATCCAAGCCACATAGTCAGATTTTTGAAAACTGAAACTTAATTCTCTCTTTCAGTGGCAAAGGCAGATGAAATAAAGACAGATGGGTTTTCTTGAACTGAAAAGTTTATTGAACACTAAACACTTTTTCAGCAGAGACACATTCATATTTCCTGGTTGAGAGGTAGGAGCAATCAAAATATGTAATAAGCCAGGAACTGTTGTTTAGTGAAGCTTCTGTTGATTCAAGTATGTTCTGTATGATACTGTTAGGCTACTTATGTGTGAAAATTACATACCCTGAGCCACTGCTTAAAGACATATCCTATTTCCAAAAGTCTGGTTTAAACATAAGCAAAAGAAAGGAAGTACAACAGGGATATTTGGAATCTATCTATTTTTGGGGGGGATTTTTGAACCTAGTTTTGTGACCAAGAGTATGGACATGCTCAGGTCCAATCTGCTTATGAGCAGCTTCATCCAGGATATCATCATAGCCAGGGAGGCAGATAGGAGAAGGAGACTGCCAGTGAAGAAACAGTCAAGCCTGTTCTTTTCTTTCATTTGTTAACACATGATAAGACAGCAGACAATGTCTGTGCAACATACGGCAAATGGACACAAAATGCCTTTTTTGAATGGATTTCTTCTTCCAGAGAAGCATACATGGAAAGAAGGGGTCAGTAGGAGCTCAGCTGGACTCTCCCTGGCCAATGACTGTTGTATGACTGCAGCACCTTATGCTCAAGGACCATGGTAATGACCACAGTAGTGACCACATTTGTTTGTTTGATGGAAGAAAACCTTTTTGTACTCAATTAGATGGCTAATTCACTGAAGCATGTTCAATGTGATGGAATTTGCCCCCAGCTGCAGCATCTGGAAGTTAACATTACAGAATGAGTGAGACAGAGGTGCCTGGGTGTGTCTGCTGCCAGTGACACACTGTGACACACTGTGGGCAGTGTGACTGGTGCTGGCTGGTGCTCAGCACACACAGCTGGGAACCAAGTCTCCATACATCCATTTAGGTGCTTGTAAACAATATATTCTTCTTGTTCCTCTAATGATGGATGATTTCTTCTTCATTCTGCTAGAATAAGGTATTTGTTGACCAACATTATCTTGTAAATGTTCCTGCTCATTGCAGGGGCGTTAGACTGGATAACCTTTAAAGGTACCTTGGAACCCAAACTATTCTGTAATTCTAGGATTTACCTTCTTGCACTACCTTCAGATTTGTGGGCATTGCAAAACCTTTGTTAGAGCTGCTGTAACTTGCAATACATTAGTAGTGTGCAACTCAAATTTCTTCTGTTTAGGAGAGAGCGTGGACTGGAAGCCAAGGAGTGAGTAAAAGTACATTTTAAAACAAATCCATAAATGTTAGTCAAGACAATTAATGCTAAGGCATAATCAATCCTATCTGACCAGTGAATAAACTCACTAAGCAGCTAATAGAAAAGAATCTGGAATTCCTTTATGCATACAAGAAATCAATTACATAGAGGTTATAGAGCTTTTCTCCCTTTGGATTTGTTAGGGAAATAGCCTCACTATTAAAGATTTTCTATTTCATTTACACATTTACATTCTAATCTTATATGAGGCAGTTACCCTAGGAAAGTAACTCAAGTGATAAATCTGGGCAGAGAAACCTTAACCTACACCTCAGTTTTCTTCCCTGGGAATCATAGTGTTTACTGCTCTGCTAATGCAGGACCTGAGCTGCAGGAGGAGCTTTGAGCATGTGTATGAGATGATAGCAACCATTTGCCCTTGCTTGGGTCAGTCCACTCTTATCCCTGAATTTTAATAACTAGGCTTCCAGTTATTATATGTATATATTCCAGGCAGGATTTTTGCTAAGATAGAAGATCTTGTCCTTATATTTGTTTTTCACATAGATACTCTCTTTTCTTGGGTGTTCCTTTTTATGATGGCTTCAGATTTCAATCACTACAATATGTCAGGGTCTCAGATTTTTTTTTTTTTTTGTTTCTATATGAAATGGGAAAGACTTTGTTGTTTGTTTTGTTTGTTTATTTGTTTTGTTTTCAAATTCCAGTTGCATGGGGAGAGACCAGAAACACAGATATTTTACAGCTCAAACAAAGTGATGTGCCCTACTCCTACATGGCAGAAATTCCTCTGAGTGTTGGAGGGTCTGGGCATGACTTGGTTGGACTCACACAGAAAGCACGTGGCTGACTGGGGAATCTGGGCAGTGAATTGGCCTCCTGTGTCTCCAGTGAAAACAGGCTTGGTGTGCCTGCACTGAACAGCCCTCCAGCAGCAGGAGGTGAAGATAAGTGACCAGGGGGATTTGGAGAGGGTGCTACATCTCAGCCCAGGGCCTTTAATGAGTCTAACCTGATGCTCTCTTTCAGCATGGCAATGCCTTATGGCATGAATTATTAGATTGTACTGAGAGAAGGCAGTTCATTGGTAGAATTATTAAAATTAAAATCCAAAATAGAGCTGCATTTTCAGGATTAGTGAAGCATACAGAAAGGAAAGTGTGTTCATACCAAACATTTTTAAGACAAATATATTGATGTCATTACTCCCTGTTTCTGACTCAGTGCCCACAGTGTATGTGTATGAAGTGATGAATTTTTCCTGACTGCACTTGCTGAAAGAATTTTTTTAATCTTCACTTTAAGCATAAGAGCACATCTGCTACAGTCTTTACACATGTTGCTTTTCCTTGTAACCCACAAACTATTCCCTTTAATTTTTAATTCTAAAGACTCAGTATAAGAAAACTTTTTTAAATGGGACATATCTTTGGGCATTTTAATGGAACAAAATCTTTGCTAAAAATCTGCTGTAAATGTGGTCCTGTTTTATTTAGCAAAATAGACACAGAATTGAGTACCCATTTTTGTTTTTTTCTTTGTAGCACAAATAGCTCAAAATTAAATTCTTCAAGCATTAGTGTGACAAGGGAGCAAAAATGCACCATCAGTCAACTGCTACCCATAGGAAACCCACAAAGGCGTTTATTTAAAAAGCAAACACCTTGTACTTTCATAGGCAAAACCTGAATGAACAGTTGCAGTCTCAAAAATGCCTAAATGCCTTAAACAGTGGGGGTTTGCATTCCTTAGGATCACTAAAAAAAGTGAATTCTAAAAAAAAAATTCATGCATTGAGACCATTCTGCTGCTAGGTGCCCAAGACACGGTCAGGACTGTTACCTCTCGGTCACCAGCCTACACTGACATTCATCCTGGTTAGACAGTGTGCCGTGCACTTAATAAAGATCTTCTTTCATCCCCTGCAATCTTGTGTACACTGTCACTTCTCCAGAGCTTTGCAAAGTGTGAATCCAAGCATGCAAACTCCCAAGGATACAACAGGAACTTGTACCAACACAATCTGGCACCAGGTTAAAGTCAGGCCTGGAGTTCCCTGTTCTACTGCTGCAGACACCAGTCACCAGTAAAGTCACAAATCATCTGTTCATTCAGGGACACAGTAAAAGAGAGTTCACTTGAGGGAGAGGAGATACCAAGATTTACATATATACCAGTACTATCAAGTACTGAAATGGAGGGGGATAGAATATAAGAAAATAAAGATAGTGTAGAAATTAATCTTACCCCTAAGGAGTTGAAGCTAGGCCAATGATCAAAGATTAGGAACAGGCCTGACTTTAACAGGCCACAGCTGTAACCAATGAGAAGAGAGCTATAAAAGAGTGGGGTGGCTTGTTGAGAAGGGAACTGGAGTTGGTTGGCTGCTTTGTGGAGAAGAAAGAGTTGGTGCTCTGAGCAGCTGCCCACAAGAAACACCAAGTATGAAACTTTTGTGATAAGGAGACAACGATATGGAACCCCTGCAATAAGATGACAACACTGAAGCACAGTAAAAGCCTTTGGATATGAGGTATATAGGGGTCTTTTCTCCACCAGCTGAATTTGTACTAAGGTCAATAGCTCACCAGTCTGTAGTGGAAAGAAGAATAGAAGCCCTTACCTGCTGTGCCTTCCTGATATGTAACTGCATTTGCTGTGTCCCTACACATGAACACCCCCATCTGCCCACTCTTACCCACACTGTGTGGGAAAAAGTAGTTGTGCCACTTGTGCTAGTTCATTTTCCTATAGCTTGGTATCAGATATATTTAGGATGGTAACAATACCCTAACACAGTTCTCTATTACCCTGCCCCAAATCCTCAGATGAGGATTCACTTATTCTTTGCTTGGACATGTTTCTTAGAGGTCTCCTGCTTCTTAGCTCTGACCCAGAGATGATCAGTCTGGTGGCTGGCTTGACAGAGCCATGCAGAGAGGCCGTGCTTTTATGCTTCCCTCTGCTTACAGAGCAGAAATCAACTGCTGTTAGGTCACTTTTTAGGCAAGCAGCTCCTACAGCAGTTCAACAAATGGGAGATGTTCTGATGGAGAGCAGACTAAATTTGCTCACTCTGTAGCTAGTGGAAATGTAACTTTTCTCAGTTGCTTTCAGGTTGTGAAGTTGCTTTTTAAAAGAGCATCTTAATCCACTGTTTGGCATTGCAGTTTTCACACATGGACCATCTGCCTCTTGTTTACCCTCTTCTCTCTGGTCCTTCTCTTTCATTCTCACCTCATATTAAATTTCTGGCTGAAGATATGCTGAACAGTTGGTCTGAACAGCAGAGCCACCTGACATCTGTTTTCAGAAAACAAACCTAATCAATTGACAACTCAAGGACCAGACCTTTTGGGTTTTTTACACACACTTCTGAGCAGCTACTGACAGCAGTGTTGCCAAAATATCTGGACATAATGCTTTATAAGGGCAATGTCTCATTAATCTGAGAAAACTCTTCATGACCCTATACTAAGCCCTCTTGAGCATTACAGCTGTTATACTCTTACCAGTATTAAGGACTGTATACAAGTCCTTCCTTCTTTATATCCTAGAGAAAATAGCACTCTGCATCACCCATTGAAAATAAAGTTAATTTTATATTGTAGATGATATTGTATCTGTAATCCCAGTGTGCACACAAATGCATACCAACAGCTTTCTTTCTCTCAAAACATATACAAAAGCTATATATGCTATAGGAAAAGAGGCCTTGGGAAAGTATTTGCTCACAGTAGTTTTAGAATACATCCAAAATTTCTATGTAATATAAGGAAAAATATTCAGAATTTCCTAATGGGACATAGAATACATGGAAGAATAGGAGACTAGAACTTACATTTAGTCCTAGGTCTGACTGCTCTGACAAATAATTGCCTGCCTGCACAGCAGGTACTTCAACTACAAAGCTGACAAAACACTTGGCAAGGCTCTTGAGGACTGAGTTACTTGGTAAGGCTCAAAGCCAGCATGAGTGCCACAACTAGAGCTGGAGAGTTGCCTTCCTTTCCTACATTAAATATGTATTGCCACCTACTGGCCACATTGCTATGTTGCTATAACAAACTGGTGATTTCAAGGGTAATACAAAATGAGCCACATGTGTTCCCTCCTAATGAAAATTTTATAGACACTAATAGCAGAAGAATTAGAAGTTTGTTTCCATCTTTTTTAGTGAGGAAAATATACTTGATCATTTTTTCACCTCTTGCAAAGTATATAAATAAAAGCAGTTTTGTACTTTTCCATCATGTGGCCATATTTGGCTATACTAGAAAGTATAATGTGACTATTAATAAATGTAATTAGTGTCCTGGTCTGCATGTACATGCCTCTTTTCTTAGACAAACAATATGTCTCAGGGAAGAGAATATATTTTTAGTCTGTTTGACTAAAGCAGAAGAGATCCCAGCAGAAGAACTGGCTGGGAAATATAACCAGATTTAAGCAAGGCTGTGGTCACAGTCTAGCTGAAGAATGGTCATGCATCAACAAATCTACTGTATAATTTCTGCTGTTAGCAATCAGTGAATTAAACTGCACTAAAAGCTAATTATCCTAATCTGTGAAGCAGCAAAGCAGACTGGCACCACATTCTGGAGAAAAAATCATAAGAGCACAGTTAATCTGTAAAATAATATAGTAATGCAATAGTGTTTTTTTTTTCAAGAAAATACAAACAAGATCTAATTCGGGGATTTTGGTAAATGGTAAAGAGAAGTTGCATTTGATTCTGGTCCAACATGACCTTTGCTGATAAAACCCAAGAATTGCCCAGGATGAAGAAAATCACCTTCATTTACATTGGCTCTAAATTTATTCTGCCACTGATTAATGCTGTATCATATAAATGTTATTCTACCAATTGAGCCAGTAAAGGGCTTTTTCAAAGCTTTGATGCAAATTACATCCCTTTAAAAAAAAAAGTTCAAATGTGGTTTGTCTAAATTTATATTGAAACAGGTCAGAGAGTGCTCACTGAACCTGCACTGAGAGCACTGAAAGCAACTGAGAAAACTTACATTTCCACTAGCTACAGAGTGAGCAAATTTAGTCTGCTCTCCATCAGAACATCTCCCATTTGTTGAACTGCTGTTGAATGGATGAAGGCAGTAACCTTTGGCTGCTAATGGAGGAAAATAGTTGCAGAAAGGAATTTTTTAGTTAAGTGTAACCAGAATCACAAGAGGATGTTTTTCACACTTCCTAAATTATAGCCTATTACACAGGGTTGTAAAATAATTTTACCATTTAGCTTAGTCTGCAGTAAACTGAAATATCTCTACTCAAAGATGAAATTTTCTAAAGAGGAGTCTCAGATAGAGTAATTTAGATGTATTGACTTTATATATTCAGCTGATTTCTTTATATTTATAGAGTGCTCCTGTGCAGACCATCCCTCCTGAATTTCACATGGCTATGTCTTCGGATTTCGTTAGTGTCAAGCAGAATGCAGTAAAGGAAAATTACATCTTCATCAGAAATCTGTATTAGATAACTGCATAAATGCTCTCTTCAAAAGTTGGCAGCAGCAGTAACCATTTCTAGTGGGACACGTACCAACAAGCAGCCTCACACAAACAGCTACTTGACTTTCATAAACAGAAAACTGCTCAGTCCTTTCCTCCAATTGTTGGGATTAACTTTGAGGATTGCTATTGAAAACAGAAACTGTATTCTCATGCTAAGAGAACTCTGAAGCCATTCTTCAGAAAACATTTGGAGAATGAGCAGTTGATATCAATTTATCTTAGAAAGCATCTGTAAAAACAGTTGTGAAGGATAAGCTATCATCGGTCCGTAAAAAATATTGGGTATTAAACCATCTCCTCTGAGAAGCTACAGTGTGCTGAAGCACTGTGCAAGCAGGGAATCACTGCAGCCTGATGGTTTGCCTCTTTACCAAGTACCAGTAAGGTTCTGGAAAAACACCAGGGTTAGATTAGATATTAGAAAAAAATTCTTTACTCTGCAGGTGATGAGGCACTGGGACAGGTTATTCAGAGAAGCTGTGGATGCCCCATCTTGGGAGTGTTCTAGGCTAGGCTGGATGGTGTCCTGAGCAAAGTGGAGTGTCCCTGCCCATGGCAGGGGGGTTGGAATGAGAGGCTCTTTAAGGTCCCCTCCAACCCAAACCATTCTATGATCCTATGATGGCTCTGCTGCAGCACTTATCTCAAAAAGCAGCAGCAACCAAAATACTTCTTTCAGGATGACAAAATGTGGGATCTCAGCACCTCAGGACTGAGGTGCAGAGTGACCGAGACCACCCTTCGGGGGATCGGGAGTCCTGGAATGTTGCCAGAAGTGTCTGGTGGCTGGACTTTGATCCTACACAGGACAAGACACCTGTATGAGGATGGGAGGATTTCACTGGGATAAATGGTGAAGGGATAGGTTAATTAGAGTGTGAGACACAGGGTTTAGGATTTCTGTACAGGGGGACTAAAGAAGTAAGATGGAGGAATTGGGGCGTGTCCTGTTCTTCTTCTTCTTCTTCTTCTTCTTGGCCTCCATCTTCTGTGGTGATGTTGGCACTTTGGGATCGGTTATTACTAAAAGTGCACTGGTTAATAAGGATAAAAGGTATTGGGGAAAAATGATAAATATTGTATACGTAATTTCGAGTATAAAGATAGGTGACCGCCCCGGGGGCTCTCAGTGTGCTCATGGCTGGCTGCTGTGCAGACCTCTGTCGGGCCAAGAGAAAATTTTTTAGATAAACAATTAATAAACACCGAGACCGAGAAAAGATCTGAAGCCTCTTCTCATCCTTTGAATCGCGGGCTGTCCAAGGCCACCCCGGGCCTTTCCAGGTCACCTAAACAGCCGAGAAACCGACAACAAAATATTTATATTTTTTTACCCTTGGAGTCTAAAATACAAGTTCCTTTCAATCTCGCTATGCTGTACTTCTGTTAATCCTTTCCCTGTGCTCTCTCACCCTTTCCACAGCTGTGAGAGTTACCTGTTGTAGGCAACTAAATGTGCCGATTTTTGGCAGCTGGGAAGTTTAACACAGCACACAACAGGGTAAAACAGGATATTTAAAATATGGTGAGGACAAAGTGCTACGTTTTGTTTCAGTAAAAACACCTTTCAAGGAGAGATGGTGAGGGGAACAGCTGCTGTGTGCTGGAATTCCCGCAACCACAGCTTGAACACCGGAGTGCTGAAAGAGTTGCACAAAATAGGAACATCCAGCCACTTCTTCTCCATCCAAACCTATGGCAAGCAGTGCCACTAAGACCTGCAGTCTAAGTCTGATGTTTATCCACAGTGCAACAAGGAGGATTTTTCAGAAATATTGTATTAGAGACTTCAGAAGTATTCAAAGATAATTTAATACACTGAAATAGTTTAAGGTACATCCAGTGGTATAATGAATAATGGCACTTATAAAAACCAGAGATCAATTTTATATTCAGGTTGTCTGTACTATTTAAATTCAAATTTGTACACTTTTTTCTATTTCAGGTTGTGGGGGTTTTTTCCCTTAGGTATAAGATTAAACTCAGGATAGCTACTGTAGAACAGACATATTCCTAGCTATTTTAACAGGGAGAGAAACTGAGTTGTATTACAAGTGACAGTAAAATAAAAGAAGACAATTTTTTTAAAAATTCAAAATCTTGTGAGACAACCATGGTGATAACTTGTAGTCCCTGAATCTGATTTGGATGAGTTTAATAAAGTTGGAGCTGAATTTTCTCCAGGCATGTCACAATCTGGGATCCCTGTGCATAAGCAGGAGGTCAGACAAATATGAATCATGTCAGCAAAACCACAAAATATAAAACCCTACATCAGCTCTACATTCTGAAACCATACTAAGTTTTTCAAGTTCTTTCAATCTTTGGACCCATTTGAATTCAAATTCTCTTTTTGAAAGACATCAGAACAAGAAATTATAACCTACAATTGTGTGGGGACAGGCCAGCTCTCATTAAATGAGTATAGCATTACAGTATATTATACAAACTTCCAACTGATGGCTCAAGCATAAAAGCCCAAAGAACAGCCACAGGGGTCTCTCTGAGAGCTGTTGGGCACTGGTTGTTGCTGGTGTTGCTAAAAATTTGGATTTTTAGAGGACCTGCACCTTTGAGAAACGCTCCCACAATGTGCATGCAGCTAATTCCACCAGTGGACTGGTTTTTACCTGTGGCATACTACAGTTAGAGATCATGTTGAAAACAGCAGAAAGGCTGAATGGGTGTTTAATCCATGACCTGGATGTTTAATTTTTGTTAAGTTCACCAATTCTTAGAGAAGTATTATTTTTTTTTTTGGCTTATTCACCCAGTAAAGTTAAAGTTAAAATACAGATAAAGAATTGTTTGGATTTACAGCCAGTTATCCATTGGAGCCTTGGAGCAGCTCTCTGTATGTTCTAAGGTAAGGTGCTTCATACAATGCTCTGTAGGTGTTCAGGCAGAGAAATAGCATAAGATGTCTAGACAGGTTTTAAGTTCACAGCTTCATTTACTGTGCACTGACTTCTCTTGGCAAACAAGCTTGGCTTGAGCAAGAGCAGGAGAAGAGAGTGTCTAATGGACAAGTTACCAAGGAACAGGAAAAGAATGAAATGTAGCAAAAAAGAAAATTGCAACTAAGTTTCAGGGTGGTATTGTTCATCCTGTTGCCTTCTTAAAATGTATTTTTCATGTGGCAAGTGGCTGGCTGCTGCTCGGACTTTCAGACTTCAGTGCCATAAACAAATGCAAGAAGACTCCTAATTCTTTGAAGCTCCCTGAAATGCATCTGATCCCTAACAAGCAAGTCAAAGGCTTCTCCCTTACCAGAGAACTGGGAAGCAATGGAAAGGGGCAAACCAGAAAGTTACAACTGATGCAAGACAGAGAAAGTTGCCCTGGCTCTCGGCTCTAAGCAGCATTATCACCAGGCACAGAAACACGCGTGTTGTTATGTCCTATGGCATTTCCTGTGTTTGTGGGGAAAGGGGAACAGCTCTGGAAATATTCAGAAAGGTTCAGTACAGCTTAGGCAAGTTAAGTTATGGCAGAGGCTTTCAACGTGTGGTCTGTGAAATCAGGAAATAGCTCTGCAAATGTATCTGAGGAGGGTGAACTTAATGATGTTAGGAGGCTGCAGCTCATCCTCAGGTCTGAACTTCCACTGGGCAAGCAGGTGACACTCTGCAAAGCAGCATCCACGGCTGGGGAGAGGTTCTTACAGGGCACCTGGACACTCCAGCAGCTGTGAAATAACATCAATAGGACCTGCATGAATATGGTCAGCAAGGAAAAGCAGCTCTGTGTTTGCTGTGTGGGGCCAAGAACACAGCAGCTCGTGCTTTACAGATAACTTCTCTCCTGTCCATTCATACCTTAATTTGCTCTCAGCTTACATCTGCCCCTGGCAGCTTCCTCTGCCTGTACAGATGCACCATTGCAATAAAAATGGTGCAGTTTTAAAGCTGCTGACTTTGCAATCTACGCAAGATCCCTCTGACCAGGCAGCTCTGTGTCAATGGATAAATGGACTCACAGCACACATGCAGATTTCAAAAAAAGCTTCAAAAGGTTTCTGGGTAAGGAAAAAAAGCAAACTAGGAAAACCTGAATATATGATACTTCTACTCATACATCAATTTCAATTTGCCATATCAGATTATGTTGCACCTGGATGTTTGATGTTGTCAAGGATGATTTAAATTAGAGTACAGCTTATCTGTTAACACAAACCCTCACATTCCCTCAGACTCTCCAGTGCAAAGATCATATCTTTGACTTTCATGAAGTGCCTGGAGAAGAGCCCTAAAAAGCAATGAAAAATGTATTATCTCTGGAAACAGTGATGTGATGCATTAAGTGAAATAACATTGAATATATAAAGAAAAATTCTCTATTTTTGAGGACAAGATAATAAAAGCAAATAAAAAGAGGATAGTTCCATTTTCCCCTACAATTGCAACCCATACTTTGAAGCTATATTTCATCTAAGCTGATGTCATGTTCAAACAATGGGCAAAAATTTTCAGTGTCAGAAAGTGAAACTGCAATTTTTAGACATTAGATTAAAAAACTGATACTGTAGCTGATAAATCTATGATTAATGTTTTTGCTTGCTGTAAAAAAAAAATCTCTGCTTTAATCTGGTGATTCTAATTTTTAAAAACTGCTTTAGTGTGCTTAAGTCATGTTGCTTGTGGAGACTAGGAGAAAAATCACACTAAATATTAATTACTCTTTACAAATGTCATGTTTCGGAGCTCTGAAAGCTTAATCCTCACATTAAAAAACCTACTCTACCCCAAAATTCTCATCCTTGAGGCCAAAAACCAGAAATAATACGAGAACTCATAGAGCATGATACGAACATTAGCATATTTAAAATGTAAAAACTTTATCAGATGACCATAGCAGAAGCCATCAAAAGCAGAGCAGAACAAGCTGTGTGTAGTAGTAATTGAACGAACACTGGAAGCAGTTGTGATTTGTAGAAAATCCATAACAGCTGCTTTAGAACAGGTGAATCATATTGGTAGTCCAGCTCCCATTGCTACTCTATCCCCATGCTGTTATTTTGCAGTATTTAAAACAACAAATTCTCAGCAGCCCCTTCAGAACCTGCGGGACCTTCACCAGGAAACACAAGGAATGTTGATGGTGCTTCCCAAAGAAAGAATTCCAGCACAAGAGTCTCAGACTCCTCTTGTCACTCAAAAATGCTGCTGACATCCCAAAAAGCAGCTTCTTGCACAAACAAGGAAAAGACAGACATGAAGTAGGGTAGTAGCATACGAGGAGGAAGGAATGCTTTTTTGGCTTTTCATGTTTAATAGCAAGTTAATTGCATAAATCTGTTACGCAATGCATCAAACAATGAATAGTAGAATATTACATTATGGGAAAAAAATTAAGTTAAGGATGTTTTCCTTAAGAATATGGCCACAATATCATATTCCAAAAGGTATTCATGTAGTCTGTAGGGTGAAAGCTCATAAAGTGGGAGTAATGTGTTTTGCTACCCTAGTAATGAGCTAAAAATGTCTCATGGGTACTTGAACAGACTCATGCAACTTCTGGTGAAATCAAGAGCAGAAAGGAAACTGAGACATACCACTCCTGGAAACTTCCTAATTTTCTTGATTTTTGGTCTTTTTTTCTTTTTTAATTTGAGTGAAATTTGCGTCTTTAGGAGTGGCCATGGAAAGAACATGAAAGCATCAAGTGTCCTGATGATTCACACTAATCCAGGACTCTGTCTTGTGGGCACCTCAAAGATGAGGGCTTAGAGCCTCAGCCTCACATGAGAGGTCATCACACACTCACGTGATATCCCCAAAATCTTCTCTAAAGCTGAATGCTTCTCTTCCCACAATTCTGCCTTGTAAAAATTGAGGCTGAACTCAAGAGGATTTAGGATTTACCACCCATGATTCTTGGTATAAGTTTTCCTGAGGCATTCATGAATTCTAGAATCTCAAGCAATAGTAGCCTTCTAGCCAGGACTATAATTATCTGGCAGAAATACCAGAGGTGTTTTTCACTTCCTGCAGTTATCTTCCAAGCAAATGAGTGCTTCCACTAAAAGCTTGTGGTAACACAAGAGCCCTGCTGAGCCCCTCCATTGGGGGATTGAAACTTACACAGGGAAGAGGCAAAGGGCAAATCGTGTGTGCTGCTCCTGCCTCTGAGCAGGAATCCTGGGGGCACAGACTGAGCACAGCACCCCTGGCAGGGGAATGTGGTGGGTTCAGGAGTGGGGGAAGAAAATTGAGCTTCTCACAAAATTGTCTGTTCGTAGCAAAAGGAGAACAGGGAAGAGCAGGCGAGGAGGAAGATCAGAGACAGGGTACAAACCCAGTGTCTGGCACTCAGAGCATCACCCTTTACACAGAGACAGAGGGGTGCTGCCAGGGAGCTCCTGCAGTGGGAGGCTGAAGGCGTGCACTGAGTGAGGGTGTGCACAGAGTGAAGGCGTGCACAGAGTGAGGGTGTGCACAGAGTGAGAGTGTGCACAGAGTGAAAGTGTGTACAGAGTGAAGCTGTGCACAGAGTGAAGGTTTGCACAGAGTGAGGGTGTGCACAGAGTGAAGGTTTGCACAGAGTGAGGGTGTGCACAGAGTGAGGGTTTGCACAGAGTGAGGGTGTGCACAGAGTGAGGGTGTGCACAGAGTGAAGGTTTGCACAGAGTGAAGGTTGGCACAGAGTGAAGGTTGGCACAGAGCAGGCTCTTAGCAAGCCAAGAATTGTGAATGCATTTTGCTTTACATCAGCATGGAGGGAGGGCTGTAGCTGAGGTTGTGTTGCCATGGAAGCACAGAAAAACCAGAGCAAAGCAGCTGTCCTGTGAGACTGGCTGTTCTTTATTGGAGGCGCTGTACTCACACAGCAGTGCAGCTGCTAGCACTGCATTTCAGGAATACTCAGAACTCCATAAGGACCTCCTGGGTCCCTCTCAGTTCAATTTACACTACTCATACGTGTGAGAGATGTTATGGTTTTGGATCTTATTATTTAACTAACATCTGGAAATCAATTTATTGACTTACTGTGCCTATTTAAAGCAATTGTGGCAATTGAATGCACTTTGAGAACTCTTGAGAGTTCTCACTTCTGAAAAGCCATATACAAAGCTCCTCACTGGAAGAAAGTCACATTTTGGCTGAGTTATCACTTGGTTAGTGGCTTTGTTTCATCATAGAAAATGGGGCCAGAGACCTGAGATATAAAGGAAGAGTTTTAATAGCAAAGCAAAATGAAAGCTGGGAATTGCTTCAACCCATTGGGAATTGCAGTGCAAGGACTGGAATTTTTTTACAGTGCAATCAAACATAGCAAGTTCTATACTTCTATTCCTTACTATGTTTTCTTTAGTCATTGTATTTTCAGTTACTTCAAGGCCTATTAGTTTATTTTCCTCACAGATTAATTTGTTTCAGTTCTATGTCTTGCTTAGTTAGTCACAGGGTATTTTTAAACATCACTTTTGGGGATTCCTAATCTTTGCATTGCTGTGAATTAACCCATTTAAAGATGGACAAACAGACTCCTACCACTAGATGAATCCTCTAAACACATTTCCACTTGTGCTATTTCTTTCACTTCCATACATATCTATGGCCCATTACTGCTCCTGACAAGGGAAATGCATCCACTACCACACCAAAAAGGTACTAAATGCATATCTGTAGATTATTACTTTCTTTTCTTATATGAAAAAGGAAGTTACTGGAGTTACTTGTTATAGTGGAGTTAACTGTATGTTCCTTTATTCATCATTGTAATATGCATGATAAATAACTGCAGCTATCATGAGGTGTGTATCTGATTGACAAATAGCCATCTTTGAATGCAATAATGCACACATTTCCTAAATAAGGCAGAGCTAGAGATAAACATTTTACATTTGAGTACAGAGTGACCAGAATGAAGAGACTAAACAGCCCAGCTGCATTAACTTGCCTTTCATAGACCTTTTAAATCATTATACTTTTGTCAGTATCAATTTTCAGCAAGTCACCATTTTATTTAAACTGAAAGGATCTGTACAAATAAAAGAAAGAAAAATTACTTTTCTGGAAGCTGAATTGTCATCCCTGCAGATGACAACAAGTGCTACACTCAGTAGCTTCTTCTCTTCTTCCTATTCTTTTTGATCCTTGCACAATTTTCCTCTTAAAATTGCCTCTGACATAAGCTTAACTCACTGTAATAGTTGTGGTTTATGCTTTGACAAGATGCAAGATTAAGATAAATAAGATTTTAGATCTTGTTTTCTAATTTCCAGATTACTGGTCTTAAGATAAATTCTGAAGACGTCTGTGAAGACCAACCAAAAATTAAGAAAAAGGTAAACTAAACAAGCAATAGAATAAGAGTATTCTTTCACACAGCACTAACACAAATGGATACAGCAGAAATTAAACTGACATAAGATAAGAGGCTTTTTTTCAGGACCCTAAGGGAGTCTAATCTATTTATTTCCGAAAATGGGATAGAAGCATCATACTGATTTTACTGTCAGATATTTGGCTAGAAATCAAGATCTTCAAAAGACATTAATGGGCAAAAAGGTAACATCTGACAATATTGCAGACATATAAACTTTGGGCTCCTTAATTTACGAATTCCTGAGGACATACTGAGAGCAGACAAATTATGGCCTGCAAAAAGGAATCTGAAGTAAGCCCCAAAGATTAGTCATACCAGAAAAAGATTATCAGCAATTTCCTTTCCATGTAGTAAGAGCTACCAGCAGTGTGAAAAATGAGCAGTAAGGCTCAAAAAATACATTGCAGGATTTGCTCTGACCTGCTGTGGCTGCTGTAGGATCCAAGCCATCAGCATTGCTTGTAGATACATGAAATCATTACTGGATAGAGGCACGCACACTCCTCATTTCCATTTATTACTTTTTCTGCCAAGGTCATGAAAAAGCACCTGATGAATGTGCAATATTCCAGATGATGTTACAACTGACAGAGCAGGCCACATGCAAGACTTCATTTATTATTGCTAACAGACTGATGCTCTTTTCTGAATTTGGGTTGGTGCTAATTTCTATGCTATTCTACTTTTGATTAGCAATGCTGCCAGTGCTGTCTCCTACAGCAGAAAATGGTCCATCATCTTCAGGAATTTACCATAGGTAAGTCAGAAAACTTAAAACCATGTTCTTTCTTTTTCCCACAAAAATATATCAGAAGGGGAGAAAGTTATTAATGGAACAATAAGCAGTTCTCCTGAGACAAAGAGCTTTCTAAAGGAATGATATTTATAAATAAAATCTACTGTACTATGCTAAGTAGATCTGGTCAAGTACAGACCCTTTCCAAACATATACCTATATTCTCTAAGGAGAGTAGATTTGGGGGTAGAAATTCCAAACTCAAGGTATTTCAGAACTCTGATGGAGATACTCTGGGTTTCAGCAATATCCTTTCTAAAAGGAACATGGAACTAGGACCACGGAATATTTCAGGTTTCAACAGCTATAACTCTATTTTAACATATATAATTTCTAAATAATCCTGTTGTTTCAATTATAGATAGCTGCTACGATTCCAGCTCTTTCTGTTAAAAATTTTTAGGGCAATCAAATACAGAGATTATATAAAAGAGATCCCTTGAGACCTACAAAGTCAGCATGACTGCAAAGCAAAATTCAGAATGATAGTCAAGGAGAGAACATAATGCAAATGACAATTGTATGTGGCAGAACATTTCAGTAGTTGTTATCTCTACATATTGGTATAATGACTCTAAGAGAAGAATAGTAAAGAACATCCTCAGATGAAATCACTGTGAATGTAGTTTCTGTTTCAGAAAAATGAGATAAAAAAATACAAATAAGTATCACTACTGTATTATTTAAAGGATGAAGAAAAAGGGATAAATACCCAATGACTCTTACTTCATTTATTCCACAGCATTGCTTCTAGGCCAAGATGGTATGCAAGATAATTGCAAGGAAACTGGCTGACTACTCAGAAAAAACAAATCCTCTAACATCATCTGAGTGTTATGAATGTGTAATTCCTCTCAGTCTGATTCTTCAGCACACCTACAGCATTTTTGGTAGACTCTGAACTACAGACCAGCTGAGGAAACAGCCTTGAGCAGTGTCAATTGTAACATTTTTTTTAAATTGTGAAAAATTTTAAATATTATCCAAGTCTAGTACTGAGTGAAGGCATACAAATCCGCTGCATGACTTTCCTTCTCTTTCTCACCCTGTACATGGGACACAGATTCCTAGTGACAAATCCAGAGTCGCAGCAGAGTAAGAACCAAAGGCAACTTCTTCTCAGCTTCCTTAAACAATGGCCACTTCTTTTTTAGCAAGGCAACAAAACTGCACTTTCAAAAGCACTTAGCCTTGAGCATCCCTGGACACCCTGCTCTGCACCTGGAGCTGGAAGGTGTTTGCTGTTCCAAAATGCATTCTTTCCAGGCTTTCAATTTCAAGATGATGTGAACAGTGATAAAAGGTAAGAATGCATCTGTGAGTAACTGACAACTACTAACCTTGCACCTGCAAGAGATACATGAACACACAAACGTGAACACAGAATTGAAATATATGCTATATATTCCCTCATGTGAAATATTTCCCAGTCCATTCTCACCCCTCTCCAGGATCCAGACGTGGTTAGGCAACAGAATCAAGGAAAGATGAGATATTCACAGATTGCTGTGGGGAAATGAACTTACATTACATTTTTCTAGCTAAACTATCAATGATCTTTCTAGTTGCATGCACAATTCCTGGACCATTTTTATATTTAGCTTGTCTGCTTTATGGCAGGAATTCTTCTCTGGATTCCAGTGATAATGACATAGCCTCCCATGGGGTTATTGGCATCCTTGCCTCTGAGCACAGCCCTGAATGAGCAGACTGCCAAGGTGTCTGACAAGAATAACTAGGCAGGAGATGGTTTGAGTGCCACAGAGTCACTATTTGGAAGTTACTAAATTGCCACACCTGTGTCTCCCAGTCCCATGACCTGTGAGCTGCTTTCTGCAGTGCTGAAAGCCACAGAGGAGCAGTGTGGAGGTGGCTGGGAGAAGACATTCACTGCAGAAGACATTCACATTCTTCCTGTGTGCAGCTCTCTACTCAGGGCATGCACAGCAAAGCTACAATTTCGTTATAAACTTGAATCAAAATCAACAAAATTTACAAAGGAGTCATTCCTCTGGCTTTAAGGATCTTTGTGTTAGGAACAATCCTTTAAAAAGTATAAAATTCATCTTTCCAGATCTGATGACAGTCAGCTGGTCCAAGAAACTCAAAGTATTCAGTTTTATGTGTTTGCACAGTATTCAGTCCCTATCTTGATGAGCACCACCATAATAAGAAATATTCTAATAAAGTCTCCCTCAGCCCAGTTATTTCACAATATGTCTGTTTCTTACAGTTACACAGTAAGAGGATACATGTTGTAAAGTGCAGTTATCTCCAGCAGTTTGTCGTGTGCCTACAGCTGTAAAAGAGAAAAGCTGTTTGGTCTTATCAGGTGATTTGAGTGACCTCTCTGAAATCAGACTGCTGCACTCAGACTGGAAACAGGCACCAAAATGCATAATTCTTGATAATACCCATACACACACTAGCTCAGCAAGATAGTGGGAAAGGCAAATGGGAAAGGGAAGGGTGAAAGCATTTAACTTCAGAAGAGATGTTTACATATATTTCACACCAGTGAGGAAGCCTCAAAGCGAAGACTGATTTTTCAGACCACTAATTCTAAAATATTACTAGTTGTTTTATAAGCTGGACAAAAATATTTTATCAACATTTTGTTTGCTAAAAGTGCTAACCTGGATCAAAGACACCTCTCAGAGATTGATATGGTTCACAAATGAAGCACATTCCCAAATTCAGTAAGGGAAACATATTCTCCATGCTGTACAGTCACTTTTTATGATTATAGCCAGATTATTTTTTCTACAATGCAGATCATAATATTTTCTTTGTTAAAAATACTCATCACTACTGACATCTTCTCAAAGCATTTGATATGAACTAAAGGTAATAAAATATTCCTTTAGATGTAATTCTGCACACTAAGTATAAGTTTGTCTTTTAAATGTTGTAGTTTGAACTATTTTTCTCTGGTAAATTCAGCTGAAAATTTCCCACTGCCCAAGCTGTTTTTCGGGCAAGAATAACTAGCCAAAAAAAGTATTCAGTGTCAGGTAGATAGAATATACATGTACAGATGTTGCTGCCATGCAGCTGTGTAAAAGTGTTTTCAAATAATTTCAAAAATTTTTGTTTCTCAAGCTCAGGAAAACTCAAGCTTTGTTGATTGTTTCAAGCACCATTTCCTGACAGTACTCAGTTCAAATGTCCTTTCTTTTCTTTATCTTGCTCCTAGATTAAATGCTTTTTGCACAGTCTTTTGGGCTTTTTGAACTCCTTCTTTTACTTTTTTTATTTACCCTTTCACAAGCTTTTACTTGCAAGTTAACCTGGACTCACTCACTGTCCATTAGTGTGTTATATACTCATGCCTGTGTTTGCTCTTGAGAATCATATTTTTTCAGATATTTTATAAATTTTCTTGCATTTACATTAAGTGATGGGATATGTTCACATCCAATCTTTAACAAAATATTATTGCTGAAATAATGAGCTGAATTCATACAATTGCAGGTCATCCTGAGGTTCTGGGTTCTTCTTGGTTCCTAAAAAGTCAATTTGTTCTTAAATTTCATGATACTTCGCCTGTCGAACAGCCAGCAGTAAAGAATAATTTGCTCTGTACAGACAGGAGGGCTTCTTATCTGGAACACACCTCACAAATATCCTCAGATATTATGTTGCATGATCATATATTCTTGCTCATAAAGTTACAGTGTCGAAGTACTTTTCAGCAGTAAAATAAATTACATGTGAAAGCTTTGGTAGAAATATTAACATTCCTGAGCTAATCGGTGGGAAGTGAGGAAGTGTTAAAACCAAGACTTGTTCTTGCAGCCACCAAAGAGCATTGCACTGACAAGACAATAATTTCTTGAGATATGTTACCACATAACACTGCAGTTCAAATAACTGGGTTTACACTTCCACAGCCCAGCTCCAGCAGTTCCCTCCGAGTTTTCCATCACCATCTCCTTTCACTGCCAAGGCTGCTCCACCTATTTTCTGGTTCCCCAATCAATGTTCAAGCAGATTTATCTCATGTATGTCACCCGATCCTAAGGGATCTCCTATAGGTCCACAACAGTGTGAAAAAAAACCATGGCCTCCACAGCAGTTCATGTGTGTGACATGAAAACTAAATTAAATATCAGGTACATGGAAAATATAGAATTTTTGCATATTTTATTGTAATCAAATCAAAGCACACCAACACTTTACATATCAATGAAAATAGTGACACTAGTGAAGACATTTCTTTCAGTGAAATAAGAATATTCCACTTCTGACATGGTCACCAAGGACTATTTTGAGTATAGTCACTTCATTTGCCACTTGTTTTAAGATTGCATAAGTTAAAAGCTGTATTTTGAGCTACTGAAAATCCTAAATATCTCTATCACAAATTAGGTGAAAGTGTCTGGAAAACTGCTGTTCTTTGGGGAGACAGAGGTTCTTCATCAGTACAAGTCTGTTGTATTTTACCAGTTAAGGTATATTTGGAAATATGTTAGAAGCCTGCTTTCTTCTGTGGATTTTGGACAGACATTGCACAAATGGCCAGATGAGACTAGTTCATTTGATCTGGATTGTGATGATTCGATTCTACCAGAAAGTTAGAGGTAACTGTGTGTGTAAGGAGGTGCTTTGAACATTTTCTGTAGAGCAGTGAGGGAGAGTGGCAGCTGAGAGTCGTCTGCCCAAGATGGGGTGTCTGAAAGCCTGTGCACAGGGAAGTCATCCTTCCTTCCTTCACTTTCCAGCAAGGACCTAGTCACCCTCAGAGAACCACATGTTCCAGCCTGGGACTGGTCAGATAGAGTTAGATAAGGTAAATCTCACTTTTCCCAGCAATTGTGTGTTTCCATGTAACTTCATAACAACCAAAGCACCACCCATCATGCAGAAGTAGGGGCTTATTTAACAGAACATGTGTGGGAGCTCAATAACTAATGCCAGATGATTATCTGAGTGATTATCTGATCATTTAGCTCTTACCTCAGTCAGCAACTTCCAAATACTTGGGAAATAAATCCTCAGGAGGCCCCTTTCAGAAGGCTCCTTCTTGCTGCAGTACAAGCAAATTCAAAGTTCTTCAGAGTGTACATCTCTACTTTCAGCTTTTATTGTCCAATGGATTTATGCAGGGATTTCCTTCAGCTGTGCATTGCTGACTGAATAACCTTGTCTTTAAATATGTTGCTTAAGTGCTTGACTCTGCATAACTAATTTGCTTAATTTAACTTCAGAGCTAAAATGATGTGACTGAAAAGCTCAATATGTGTTCTTAATTTGCATTTCAACAGAAGAAAGTGATTCCTATACTGCTCCAGGGTTTTACATAAGTGGAACTTTTCAACAACAGAATTTCAACAGGCTTTTATCACCAAAACCAAGGGTAGGACCTACATTGCCCATGGTGACTAACAAGCTTTAGCTCTCTTTCCTTGGCAGTAGATTTTTTATAATACCTCACAGGCTTATTACACTTGCTACGAATTGCCTTTTCTCTTTACCCACAGTACTAAGACATATTCTGACAAAGTATTGCAGGATTTGAGATCAAGAAAGTGCTTCAGTGCTGCAAATAGTCACTTCTATTTATTGTCAAGAAAAGGCTTGATGAATTTAGAGCTATGATTGTATCAGAGGCCACCCTGTATCAACCACCTTGACTGTGATTCACTTACTCCTGCTTCTTTTCCAGCCACAGCTAAATGCTGCTAGTCAACAGAAATCTAAGAGAGTCAAACCCACAGCCCAAAGCATGTGGAGCCATCACCAGACAGAACCAGCTACCAGGTAGCAACTTTCACTCACCTCTTTTCAGAAAAACTTCTACATGTTAAAGAATGGTCTCCTCATAGAATGGCTTTGGAATGTACAAGTTCTTGTGCAATGTTGTACAATATGCCTACAAGTTCCTTCAATCAGGATAACTGTTGTGCATGATATAAAAAATGATAAAAAATATCTAAACCAAATATTTTTAAGGTAGGAAGAATGGTCTGTTAGGTTCCTTTTAACAGCCTTTTGAGTATGCAAGTCCCGCTAACATTTCTGGGATACCAAACCAAGGCCTGGCAATACATATAAGACAAATATTCAGGAACATATTCAGGAGCCTGCAAGAGCTAAAAGAAATACAGTTTTATGTTTCAGAATAATACAGCAGAATCTAACCACTGCGGAGATGAAAAAGCAATAGAAACAGAAAAGAAGTATCTCTAGTCCCTTTTTACTAAGTTGGAGAACAGATGACTGCACAGATGAGAAAAAGAGTGAGAGGCATTTTTTGGTTTGTTTTTTTCCAAGAAATGTAGTCTCACAGTAGACACAGTATAGTTTATGTTTTTGTCTCAGGAGGCTGGCCATACAGCCAGGTCTGAAAAACCGTGCAGTAAGGCCAAGCTTCTCCCTGAGATGAACATACTAAATTCCCATTGAGAAGACAAGCCATAATACATCCCAGAGTAGAATCTGATCCTTTTCTGTTCTCTGGTTTCCTGGTTGCTATTAATGGGTGGACTACAACCAGAACACCATTTACTACTTGTCAAAGTTCCCTACTTACATGCCAAACTTATGTGGAATTAATACAATTCGATGATAATACTTACATTTATCTTTAAAAATTTGCTACAAATTAATTCCTAATTTGGTGAAGCAACTGCACAAAGGATACAAATACACAGGCATCCTTAACGAACATCATAACACAATATCTCAAGAAATGAGCATTGCACAAAAGCTTTAATGTATTTGAACTGGTTTCCATTAATTTTTATATCCCCAGCTCAGTAATGCTATGAACACACTCCTTCCTGTTCTGGTGCTTGAGAGAGGGTAAATGCTGCCTTGAGACCTGTATTTTACTGCAGAGGCACAGAAACAGAGACATTTGTGATATGAAACATGTGCTCAAGTGCTCAGAATTAGCATGGAACACAGTTATCCGTGGCTGAGGGGAGCAGTGTCCCCCTCTGCTGCAATCACAAAGCCCATTCAGAGCTGTGACTGTGACAGGCTGAGTGTGGCCCAACAGAGCAGGGGGAAGCCAGGATTAACACAGCCATACATCCAGTTTTATGTATTTCACTGCTCACAGTTTCACATCTGATGTAGCATCCTCCTCAGAAAGCTCAGTGTGTGCAAAGCAATTCTGTCTACAGCTAATGGGGCTTGGGTCAGGTTCAGCCTGAATGTGTCACCGAGCTGGTAGCAAGCAGGCACTGTGGGCAAACATCCACCATCCAGCCTGGCAGAGCATGGACACTGTGTCCTGGCTTAGTTCATCACCTGCAGGACATTCCCCCTGTGCTCTGGACACACTGTGCCCATGTATCCTGAAGGAAAGGTAAGGTATGTGTTTGCTTTTACTGGGGAACAAGGAGACTGGCAGCGTTGTAGGCTTTAGAACAATCATACTAAAACACATCATTTTATTGGCACATGTTTGAAAGCAAAATACTCTACTCTCCTGTCATTGTTCAGAAAGGAAAATGAATCTAAAACTCTGTTACAATCTCAGTTTTTGACACTTTTGGCATGAATCACCATTTGCTAGCTATAGTATTTTCTTACTATAAAAATAATTTAGATGATAAGAATTATAATCTAAAAAAGACAAGTCGATTTCAATTTTAAAAAAGCAGACATAACATTTTGATAGCACCATGAGAGGAATAAAATCATGTTAAAATCAGTGTGTACAGAATTTAGACACAATGGAACAGCATTTAAGCAACCATGCCATTATCGACTCTTGGACCAAAGTATGGACTTTGGTAACCACATAACATGGGTAATTTTCTCATGTAGTGTTTCTGCCACCACAGAAGAAACAAATCCTACAACCAGGTTCTAAACACACAAAATTTCAAAGCTTCAGTCCAAGACCTTGAGAAAAATGGTGCACCTCCTTTTGCTAGACTAGATAGGGGCCTGAACATCCCTTTGCTCTGAATTCAGACCAGATTCAACGTCCATTTTCATAAGTTGCCTGGTCACAATTTCAAATTTTGATTTCTGTTTATAATATGATAGCATAGACTCAGTTCTGCTGTGAGAGGCAATTCCAATATGAATAAAAAGTTATTTTTAAGATCTGTCTACAAATCTGGAAGCTAGCCTGTTGAGCTGCAAAATATTTTTCCACTCTTTGTGGAAAAATATTTTGCAGCTCAACATGTCTTTTTCCAGCCCTTCAGGTCTGTCGAGAAACAATCCACTCAAAGATAGGCAATAATGTAGGAGCATATTTACAAACACAGTTTCATAATGTGGAGCATATATTCAACATACGTAATCCAAATTTAGTAGAAAGATTTCCTCAATTCAACAATTGTAATGTTATTACTTTGATGTTATAAAAACAAGTTTACAATGGCAACAGTTACTATACAAACTCATTTTGCAAGGAATAGATTTGTAGTTGTAATAATCCTCTTGACAGATTTAATGGTAATTTTCAAAGCTGAAGAAACAACACTCTTTATTCTTTTTACTGTTAATTTGAACAAAAGATTTTTAAAAGGAAAAAAAAAGTATTTAGATTAGCATCTCTCAGTTTCAAGGGTATTTTATTACAGCTGGCACCTTTAGGAAAACCCTAAATATGCATTTTTTGAGAGTGATGTAGAAGAAATCATCTAATAATAATAATTTCCCCTTTAGCAATAAAGGAAAAATGTTTTTCCACTTTTTCTCAGTCTCTGTTACATCTAAGCTACCCCCTAGCGCCTCCCCAAAATGAAACTAGTAACAAAGTTGTAGCAATTTAAAGTCTGTAAACCCACAAAATGAAGCTAGTATATTGACAAGAATATATGCACATCTATCTTTTTGCTCACTAAGGGAGCCACAGGAAAAAAAAACCCAGATTAATAAATGAGTACATTTAAAACTGTAGTCGTGGTTAATTAAGAATTTCTATTTTTCTATACCATGAAATTTTTTTGTCCAATTTTGGTACTGTGGAAACAAAGAAAGTGTAAAATTACACAGTTTTCATTATGCTTCTGGCAGTCTTCTTTGCATCATTTACTAATGGAGCAGAGGGAGTCCATTTCAAAATAAACAAAACAAAACTTTGCAAACAAAACTTTCCCTTTTAGACCTGGCTCTCTGTATCAATACCTCACAGGAAAAAAGCATTCAAGATTCTTGTAAAACAACAGCACAATAGAGCTGTTGTGAGATGAAAAATGAGCAGATGGAGATGGAAGTGCTCAGTCCAAAGCTGCAAACAGAAAAATGCACATCAAATTACAGTCCAAAAGATCTCCAAAAGTTAGAAACCTCCTATAAGCCTGAAGGGGTTCTAGTCAGGATTTGGGGCATTCTTAATTCCTACAGTATGAATGTAAGCAGGTTGAAAAGAGAATATGACCTGCCTCCAGTGTTTACCTCATTTAGTGAACTAAAGCCCAATTCCAAAATCCTGCCAACTTTTGGATTTCTGTATCCTTTAAGAAGAGCATTTCACTGACAAAATTTGAACAAGAAAAATTTTTGCTAGGTTTGAACACCTTGGATTTCTTGTGGTCTAGAATAGACCATACCAAGGTGCTGTCTTTTGCCAAAGACGAGTGACAGGGCACCTCAAATGTGTTGTGTTTGTGTGCATTGAGGTATCTCTTTACATCCATAGGTATATGTAAATATACGTAAAGGAGTAGCTGGAGGGCATGGAGGCTTCTCTTGGAACAGGTGACGGAACAGTAGGGAGATACCACACTGAAGCAAGCTGATTGTCTCCTGTGAAAAGGCAAGTGACCCTGGGGGCTGGTGAAAGCACAGCCTGTGCCTCAACCCCCTGATCAACAAACCAGTGGCCAGCAAGGCAGGTAGGAGGTTGGACAGAGAGGTGTCTCAAGGAGTTGTGATGAGTAGTGCACAGTCCCACTGGCAGGCGGTAACCAGTGGCATCCCTCCCATCCATCCATCCATCCATCCATCCATCCATCCATCCATCCCTCCATCCATCCATCCATCCATCCATCCCTCTCTCTCTCTATCTCTAGAAACACACACCTTATATCCAAGGTCTGAGAAAGGATGGCATGAGAAGAGGTAGGTTCCTTCCAGAATAAAATTTGGGGATTATTGTTAGTACTAGTAATAAAAATTTTCTCAAAGATATGCAAAAGTGGTATTCAGTTGTTCCCTAGGTTCCCATTTTAATTTTTCCTTCTTTCTCTGAAACAAATCTACTGTAATTGAAAGGAATCATTTATGATTTACACATCTTATCAGCAGGGTGTTATAGGAGGACAGATTAGTGAGTTTTATTGCTGTGTTTCTTATGAAAGAATGAGACAAGAGAAATAATAACCCAGAGTTTTCTCAGCAATGGAGAAGGAGATAATCTTCAGGGTGACCTATCTGGGGATTCTGAAACATGTACTAGAGGAGAGTGCCCTTCTGAGCTGTGGAGTGCCAGACATAATGCAATTTCTCTATTAAAGTTATTTACATGCATTGGGATTTATACCAGTTTTATTTAAGGCATTTACTCCTCACTGTTCTATATGCTGTGCCATCTTTTGAGGGAAATAAATTCAAAAATATAAACAAATGTTTTATTGTCCAGATGAGAATTTTTCCAAGTTACCAAAACTTATTTCCACTTCTTCTCAAGTCATTACTAACAAAGCCACTGTCCCAGCAGGAAAAGAATGCATGTTTTTCAGAATCATACCAAAAAAATCACCAAGTTATGTTAAATCAGAGAAGGAAGAGAAAAAAAACATTAAGATTAAGATGTACAAAGCAAGGCAATTTCTTCATCTTTCAGCAAGGAATGTAATTTAACAGTGATGCAGAGAGACTGTTTGGTGTCATCATGACTGTAAATGTTGGGTTAAGTTGCCTACTGAAGGCAATGCATCACTTCTTATCTTTGATATGTCTGTGAACACAACCTGTAAGTCAAATAAATACCTTTTCCAGAAACAATTAGAAGGTGGTACAGACTGTATCTGCTGGTTTGTGCTGCCATCCCAACCCTGAGTATCCAAACACCATGATCAGGCAGTACCAGCCCAAGAGAGGAGTCCAGCCTCTGCATAACCTGTGTATCATCATTCCCAGCTTGTGGATGTGTTTGTCATCAATTACTTCATCTTGGCCCTTTGGTGCTGCCACCTTTTCACATGTCACTTTCCAGACTAGCACGAGCAGCAAACTTGAGGAATGGTCATGGTGAGATTTCTGCTGCTGGCCTGTCTGAAAAAACTTCAGATGCTGTAATTGCTGCAGTAAATGCTAACTTCAGGGCGTCTTCATACCTCTAACAACTTGCTCCCATCTTGGTTGCCCACACCATGTTTAAACTCAGAACAGTTGATGACTGCTGGCAGTTGATGGCACACTCCCTAAATATCACTTCCAAACTGAGCATGTGCTAGAGGTCATCAGTGATTTAATTTTGTGTTTTGTTGAACATGAGGCTTTTTAGAAGAGACAAAGAGAATTTCATATTCTCAGTCCCTGCAGAAATCCTTCTCAGCCAGAAGTAGAGGTCAATTTAATCCTCAAAGGGAAAACAACAAAAATAAAAATATGTGAGAAAAGACGAAAAATTATTTCTTGTGATGAGACACTTCAGTAAATTAGTTGTTCAAAAATTCCATCATAACATTCCTGTATGGACCTGAGTCATTAAATCCATGCTCAGCCACTTGGTTCCTGTCACAGACCAGGGCTTAAAGGCTGAAGTTTCTGAGGAATGACCCAACACAAAGGAACTGACCTACTCACTTCTACATCAAGAGGTCCATTCTAGGCAAATAAAACACAGGGAGTTATGAAAGAGAAAAAAGAATGCATTGTGTGCATGACAAAAGAGCACAGTTTTTGCTGAGAGATGTCTGGGATTTCTCTACTTTGTATTTCCTGCCATTTTTCTTCACATGGGGCTGTTTTATCAATTAGCAGCACATGTGTGAAATAAAGGTTCAATTAAATGGAGACAACCAGCACAATTATGCTCATTAAAACACAGAAAGATACTGGCATTTATTCAGTATTATAATCAGCCTCCAGAAAGCAATGAACACTCTGTGACAGAAAGCCATGCAATTGTTTCTAAAGAAGAGATTTTCTCCAGAGACCACTATTGTTCAAGGCAGGAGATGTAACTTTGCTCTCTTTAACAGATTGCTGTGGAGAGACAGAGCACTGCCCATTGGTTTCCAATTCCAAGAGATGCAAACAAAAGTTGCCTCTCTGTACATTATTAACTGCTCAGACTTAAACATAAACAGCATTAATTTTAAGAACTGGAAAGTACATATCCTACATAAAGGTCAATGAGAAAGACAGCACTCTTTAAACAATGAAACAAAATGTTTTTAAAACTCTAAAGCTCTTGTTCCTTCCTTTTTCTCAGCAAGATGCACTGGGCAGTCAGAATTTCTGGTTCACAACTCATCTTTTTACTTTTAATCCTCCTTATCACAGATTCTGCAGCTTGCATAGCCCACAGTGTCTACACAGCTTCCACTGTCACCAGGGCCCCACCAATGCACTGGATGCCTCCCATAGGCCAGACTCTCCTTTTTAACAAACTGCATATTATGTGACTTAGATCTAAGCTTAATAAACCTGTATCTTTTACTGTGATGGTATTGGAAAGGGAGGACAGCTTTCGGACAGACTCAGAATCATAAAGAAGGATTCATTAGCTACAAGTGCAATTTCAAACCATGGCATACCAATTTCTGCTATTTCTAGTGAGAGGACACAATTTTTTTCATTGTGCTGATTGAAATTAAGGATAAAGATATTCAAATCCAAATTATTGAGCAAGTTAGATGATTGATTCAACTTTCTGAAAGGAGCAGTTCACCTGTTTCATCTCAGATCAGAACACTTCTGTCAAGATTTGATTAATGGACAAAGAACTCCTACTTTTGGGATTTTTTTCCCAGAAAATGGTGATTATTTAACTCAGGTAGTGGTTGAGGAGCAGGAATGTTGGGAACCATAGTCATAAAGGACAGAATTACTTGGAAATGTATAAATATACTTCAGATTTGCCCTTCACATACTCACAGAACCATCGTATGAAAGCAGAATTGATACTGCAAGAAATACAGTGGAAGCTGAAGACTAAATAAACTTTTCCAGTCCTCAGTTTCATCTTGAAAGCTTCTGGAATCCATGCACTGCTTTTGCAACAACTTCTCACCTTCTGCCTGCAGGAGGTGGCATTTAGAAAACACTTGTTACGATGAGACTGACCCCACACTACACAAGCCCACATGGATCTAAAATGTTTGTAGGCATCTGTTTGCTAAGGAATATCCCAGTGTCCAGTCTCTCATGGTGGTCATTTACACTGCACAAACAGAATTACAGAGCAGTGACAAAGAGTCTGCAATTCCACCCAGCCCAAACTGGACTTTTGTTTAGCAAGGCAGGATTAGCCATCACTCATTCTTATAAAACATCTGAAGTTACTACACATGGTCAGAATGATGATACACAAAACACATGGTGCCCAGTAAAAGCACCCCAAGACAATGCTTGAAACTGCTGGTGTGGGTCTGGTTTTGTTACCAGCACTGTGGAGCTCTGCAGATTACATCCTGCAGATGGTTTCTACACCTGGCATCCATTCAACCTGCACATATACTTATCCACCTCCACCTGTCTGCTTAGCCAAACCAGTAATGGGAGGGAAAAAAAAAAGCCAAGCAGCATATAAATCCATCTGCACTAAATACAGAAAGTTAATATTAAATGCTGTGCCATGGAGAAGTACTTTAGATTTCAAAATGGAAACACTCCCATTCAGAGAAGCAGGGAATTCAGTCCACAGTTGAAAAAGGAAAACTGAACACTCTTACATGTTCAAGTACAGCAGATAACAGCAGGATGCAACATTTCTAAACAAAACCAGCAGGTATACAGCTGTCTACTCAATCCTACCATCAGTCAGTGTTGTCTTGCACTGTTATCCTGCAATATCTATTATCTTTAAATCTATGTTATGGGGTCCTTGCTTCCTCAAACACAATGGCATCAAGTTCCCAGAGTTTATTGACAGGTGATATAAATGAAGATGCATAGGAAACACATACTCAGTTGAAAAAATAAATTTCTTTTTCCAGAATAAGAATTCTGACATGGAGCAGCAATAAATATGTAAAAAGAGAAAAAAAAATTAAAAATAATTATACTCCATCGATAATGATTTAATTATTTTTCTCTTCAAAGGAAAGATAATCCTCAAGCTGAACTTGAAAAGCTTTCTCAGTCTTGGCATTATGACACATAGCCTGGCAGTATTTGAATGGGACACAGACATGGCCTCTCCTTAATGAATTTTACACAACTATACATAGGAGAAGGTGTGTGATTTTGTTACATTCTGCTTTCCTATAAGTGTTAGAGTTATACATCTTCCAGAGTTGTGTTGTTTGCCAGATTATGTTCTTATAATGAACCACACACAACTTTTGTCTTTTCTTGGGGAATGCACCAGTTGTTCCCACTGCATAAGTCCTGCACAGCTGTAATTCCAGGGTTTTCCTAGAACTGTAACCAGGATGGAATGACTTGTAACCAAGGTTTTGAGGTTGCTAAGAATTACTTATGAATGGAAATGTGTGTGAGAAAAAGAGACAGCACTAGAAGAAAACAGCAGAACAAGGGTTAAAAAATCTTGTAATGAAGAAGGCAGCTCCCAGTCAGTCACAGCGAGGAATGTGTCACCCCAGACAACTGTGATACAAACTCAGTGGAAATTACTCATAATGTAGGACATTGTGAGAACACAGGAAGGGATGGCAACAAGGCTGCAGAACATCATACACACCATTCTCTCCTCTTATCACAACAGGACAATAAACGCTATTCCTAAATGGACATGAAATATTTCTTTAAAAAGTAATTCCTCACTGCCAGCCCCAGTGAAGGACCCCAGAGCTGTGACAAGGGCTCTGTAGTTTCTCTGGTCCTTTGCATCCCACACAGTGTCAGACCACTCAGGCACGCTTGGTGCTTGTGGTAAGTGGAAGTAAGAATGAGTGTGAGTAAAATCAACTTACTCAGAGCTTTTGCAAGCAACTTTCACCTTTGCCTTCCTTTTAGACCTGATCTGTTTTGCTATATCACTTACCAACAAATTTAGCTGTACAACATACAAACAAACACCATACAGCCACCTCCATAAGGGTGACCTCTCTTATGAGGTCTCAAAAGACTTTTAACCAGATAATAAAATAATCTAAAAATTAATATATATCAATATAACGTTATTAACTTCCTTTCCCATGCAGGATTTTTTTCTTATAATGCATATTTCACATTTCTTGGGCAACAGGGAAAAGCAGAACTTTTCCATTCTCCTGAACTTAGCCCACAGGTAACTGCAGATGAAATGAATGAACACCAAGCAGGCTGAAACACTGATTGCTTTTGAGCTTACATTGTCTGTCTGGATGGGTTGAGAACCATACCGTGCATTCATGGGAACAAACTGTTTGTTAAGGGTGTCAACAAGGAGGTTCTGAAATATTTTATATGTTTTGAAACAACAGCTATTATTTTAAGAGCAGTCATTTTCCAGCAGTTACTGTGGTGAGCACACCACCCCATGTGATTGAAGACTGAGGAGTGTAAGAATGGGATATTTCAGAGGTCAGGCTTCCAGACAAGAAACTGAGCACCATGACAGAGCTGCCAAAAGCCTTCTGGAGAGTTTATGGTGAGAAAATAACAAAGCTCTTAAACAAAAAAACTGGGAGGTCTTCTTTCTCTGAATGTTGCCTTGCAAAAGCTAAACATGGAAACTTCCTAATGAGCACTGTTATTGTTTTCTTCTTGACACAGAGGATAACAGAAAGCAGAAGGAAAGGAAAGGAAAGGAAAGGAAAGGAAAGGAAAGGAAAGGAAAGGAAAGGAAAGGAAAGGAAAGGAAAGGAAAGGAAAGGAAAGGAAAGGAAAGGAAAGGAAAGGAAAGGAAAGGAAAGGAAAGGAAAGGAAAGGAAAGGAAAGGAAAGGAAAGGAAAGGAAAGGAAAGGAAAGGAAAGGAAAGGAAAGGAAAGGAAAGGAAAAAGGAAAGGAAAAAGGAAAGGAAAGAGGAAAGGAAAGAGGAAAGGAAAAAGGAAAGGAAAAAGGAAAGGAAAAAGGAAAGGGCAGTTGGACATAAACACTATGGCTTCAGAGTACTAATTTATTTACAATATGTACACAGCTGGGAAGGGGGAAGAAAAGCAGCCAAATTATTTTCCAGGAGGGACTTAAGTCATACACTTAACTTTACACTGCATATTAGCAGCAGATATATGTTAAACAGATGTTTATTTTAAAAAATATCTCTAATAATACATCTCCACATAGAAAATATATGGTCATGTGCAAAATTTAAAGGAGAGGAATACACGTTGAAGGAAAAAGTTCCAAGACAGAGTGGTTAAAACCAAAAAGACAGATGTCTACTCAGAAAGGCAAATCACTGAATCACGGAATGGTTTGGGTTGGAAAGGACCTTAAAGACCTTCTAGCTGAAACCCCTCTGCCCTAGGCAGGAGCACTTTCCACTAGATCAGGCTGCTCAGAGCTCCATCCAACCTGGCCTTGAACAGTTCCAGGAACGGGGCATCCATAACCTCTCTGGGCAATCTTTTCCAGGGCCTCACCCCCCTCACAGCAAAGAGCTTCCTCCTAACATCCAAGTTAAATCCCACCTCTCCTAGTTTTCAACTCTTCCCCCTTTCACTATCTGTCCATGCAGAGCATCACTCTCCCTCTTTTTTTAGGATCCCCCTTTGAGTACTGGAAAACCCCAGTGAGGTTCCTTGGGAGCCTCCTCTCAAATGCAGAAATGAGATTTAAGTCCCACCTGGAAAAGAGATGGAACAGAAGTGCTGGTGGTGAAAGACACCTGCATCACCCAAGGAAAGTAACAGTGCTCAATCCAAAGGCCTGCAAAGATTTCTAGCTCTTGAAACAAAATAGCAGATCAGTGTCAAGAGGACAGTTCTGATTATGCAAAAAACACAGTTCAAAAATCTACCTGGATCTCAGACTGGGACCAAAGCCAATGCTAACAGTTTTAAAGGCACCAACACAAAAAAATGAAATGCGTGCACTTGTAAATATGAAACTGTATCCACCAAATGTTTATGTGAACAGTCAATACTGAAAAAGAAACTAAGTTTTATAAAATATTGCATATTTCATAATTTTTTGTTTGACTTAATTCTGCATTACTTCTATTTTTTGGTCAAAGCTTCTCTGGATTCTCTTAATATTTGTATGAGGGCAAGAGTATTCATAAATTTTATAAGACAAAGAGGTAAAGGACACTAACCAAATGAATTCATGGAAGTTGATGAAATTTAGACAGCTGAAGAGTAAGAACATGTCCTCCAAAGCTTTCATTTGGCATTGCAGTATCATATTTGACTGAACTCCAGACTCCCAGATGATTCCTGTATGGCTGCTGGGTAGTGGAAAGAGCAGATGATCATTACAATAAAAGCCATATCTAGATTATTTTGGCCAACAAGAGAAGCAACCAAAGAACAAAATAATTTCTCATATTATTTTATTTTTTTTATTATTATCTCATATAAAAGAGCGTAAAAGGCGCTCTTTTTTTGACAAAAATGAAAATAGACTAAAATGTTCATCTAGAGGATAACTAAATGCGAAAAACACTTTCTACACATGTATGAGGCAAGGTGGTTCTCTTAGGAGCAGAGATAGGAGGGGAGTATTTCAGAAAAATTATACAGTCACATTTTTAAGCACTGAAGATTAAGGTCTATGGCAAAGAGCTTATGAAAAGGTTCAAATAAAAATAAGTGCAGGCAGATAAAAACCTTGAGTCCTTTTGGAAAGATTTTTCTTTAAAAAGCCAGTATTTATTTATTATAATACTGGTACTGTCCACAATGCAGACACAGGTGGTATTTCTACATCCACCTTCTAGTTCAAATCAGAATTGCACTTTGGAAGTGACTGACTGCTCAACATGCTTAGGTTCATGGACCATGTGAAATGGACTTGTCGATTTTAGCTGAAACTTTAACATGTCCTTCAAAAGCAGACCTGACACAACTGAACCAGTGATGAATATCCATGCCAGAGAACCAAATGACAGCAAAGAAAACCTTGAGCAGACATTTCCATGCATATATTCATCTATGATGCCCTCAGATTTTTCATTAGTTCCATGTTGCCTTCCTTTCATTTAATGACTTTTGTCAATTTAGCTGCCAAAATAAACTTCATCAGCTTTTGCTGAGTTCTTCACATTCTCCTGAACCAGTCATCAAACAGGCACAAATATCCTTTGGCTCAGTTGCTTCTGCCAAATAAATTTATAACCTTGCTTGGAACTCCAGGCTGTGGAGTATAAAACCAACATGTGAAACCTCTTACTTATATGTTTAGAAAAGTGATCTCCAGCCCAATTGTATAATTTTTACAGGCTCTTGTTCATGCTGTGTTAGGCCACCCACCATCTTGAGTGTGGGATTTTTAATTATTTAAACATAATACAATACAAAGCATTTCCTAAACACTGAGCTTTTATGCTTGCAGTTACTTTCGAGCAGAAATAAGGATTCCCTCACAGAAACCATAACTTGGTTAGATACCTACTGAGCCCTTATTAGGGATATCTGGGACCCAGGCTGATCCTGTCAATGCATTCCTACTCTCTGCTACACAAAGGACATCAAGCTTTGCCCCATGAACCACAGGGCTGGGTTTAACCATGGTAGAAATCTGAAAAATGTTATCAAATATCAAAGGAATGTAAACACACCACATCTGAGAGTATTTTATAGTGTCAGCTAAAAAGTAGGTTGAGGTTACAGCTAAATTTTCATAGTAGCAAAGGTTTGTTAATCCTGGTGCTCTGCCTTTAACAATCTAGTCTACCACTTTTTCCTCACATGCATAATCTCAGTGAAGCAATATTACTAGGTCTCATAAATCTCTGGATATTTGATAGTTTTACTAAACCCTCAGATCGTAGTTAAATAATTTCAAGCATTTCAACTTTGAACATGACTTTTTTTCTCAAGATATCCTGAAGCAATACTCAGCAAACCAAAACAAAAAATAAGCTCAATTGATTTCATAATCATGATTCTATTCAGGAATTCCAATTCAGAAATCCCATTCATGACATCTTACTCTTTCAAAATAGTCTATTAAAGCTTATAAAATTATTCATGAGAAAAAAATGAATTTATTTCTCTATTTATTCCACTCCATGAAAAATCTATAAAATAACTTGATCTGAAACTACTTGGCAGTATAAATGGAACTTCACTGAAAAAGAAAAGGGATATAGCTATGATTGCTATTATAGCAATATTGCAGTCCTTAATGCTCTGAGTTATTTTTTATTCTATCTATGCTTAATATAAATGTTTTAGCTGAAGTATTTATATTTCAATTTCATCAGTCCTTTGTGATTCCTAAATAGAGATTGAGTAATTCGTATTTACAGCATAAGAAGAGTTAGAGTCTTACACCAACACCTACTCCAAATATCAAGACACAGAGAGAACCTGAACTCATGGTAGCAGAAGTGTCATCTGAGAATTCAGGACCAAATGTCTTTGTGGTGTGAAACCACAAAGATCCTCCTATTGATTCCATAAAGCTCCACCAAGTGTGTGTTCCCCACTGGGCTGAGGTTTCTGCTTTGTTCCTGAGCATGCCAGCACTGAGCTGCTCAGGGGGAACAAACCTGGGATCCAAGTAAAACAGAAATCTGCTGCCATTTTCCATACAGTAATCTCTAAAGGCAGCAGCAGCAAATTAGCAAAAGCTGAGAAGTAGCAACTATGGACCCATAACAAGTGCATGATAGATCCAGATCCTACCTGGTTTAATCCTTAATTTTTTGATTCTTTTACCACCCACCAACTGTTACGTTTTGATAATTCAAATAAAATGACAAACCATCAAAGTTAAAGCTCCAAAATGCTGAATTACAGTGCATTAACAGGACAGTCAATTAACATTTAACATTTATTAATATGAGAAAATAAAGGTATGGATTACACAAACTTCACATTTTTTTAAACATAGTGTAGCTGAACAAACTATAAAATCACTGTGTTTTTTTCTGTCAGAAAAAAAAAACCCCAAAAGTTACTAAGAGACACCATGTTATTGGGCTACCATATGGAAAGTATTTTATATAAAGAGATCACCAGTGACTGAATTATTTTTGCTACAGGTTAATGCAGTCAAGCAATGAAAGATTTATGTGTTACTATATAGAGAAATTATATGAGGGGGAAAAAAATGTCTAAATCTTTTTGGCAGGAGACCTGAAAGTAAAGAAAATCACATCAAAAGCCAGGAAGCTACACGTATAAAATTCATCCCTGAAAACCACACAGTGGTCTCCTATTACATTCATTCATAAAGCTGCTGGAAATGGCAATCCCTGATGCATACGTGGATTGTGTAGGTATCAATTAGGATAGGCCAGGTGGGGAAAAAGGGCCCATATAATATGGGGCATTATGTATAAGATAATACATAATTATCTTATGTTGGGTTCTTCACAGGGGACTTGCAGAAGTTTTCAGAGTTCAAGGCTTAATTTGAAAATGCAACTCCTTCCTTTCCATGGGAAGGGATGTCACAGACATCTTTTGTGAAAAATCCTTTCTTTAGGATTTTTCTCCCTTCTGAGAAGCTGTGGCCTCAGCAACAAATGTAAACAATGGTTATCTGCTGCTGTGGAATGTAACAGGTGGATCCGTGATTGGTCTCTTGTGGATGTTTGGATTTACTGACCACTCACAGCAGAGCTGAGTCTCACTTTCTGCCGGAACACAGACCTTTGTTATTCTTTCTTTTCTATTCTTAGCTTAGCTAGCTTCTGAGAACTTTTCCTTCTATTTCTTTTTAGTATAGTCATAATGTTATATATGTCATAAAATAATAAATCAAGCCTTCTGAACATGAGGTCAACATTCTCGCCTCTCTCTTCATCCTGCAACCCTTGCGAGCCCTGTAACAAAGGGACACTCAAAGTGTGGAGTGAAGGGCAAATCCAGTTCTCTTCCATAGCCTCATAGACTTCTTCCATTCCATCTTCCATTCCACTCTTTCATCCCATTGCGTATTAGAGCTACAGCCTCAGAGGAAAAAATCATATTAAATCATGGTACAGCCAGAGTTGTGTCAGGGCCTGTCCTTCATGTACTTTCAGCAAGCTCTGGAGACTGAATCTCCTACTCTGTATTGTGTCTCCAGGGCCCATGAGTCTGTGGAGCTGTTCCACAGTAACTTTCAGAAAGTACCAAGTGACACAAGTAGGAAAAATCTAAGCAGAGTGTTCCAGGTATGCCCTGACAAGTGATAAATAGAGAGGGTCAATTACTTCTTCATCTTTGCTGGTTGGTGATGCTCTTGTTGGTACAACCCAGCATTTCAGGCAAAGGAGGAAACGAAGGGGGATGAGCAGGACATCCCTCCACACAAATTCAGCTTTTATGTCCATTCACCCCAAATGGGAAATGGCATCTTCAGGGGGCAAAGCAGTTTTATCATGGGGCTCACTTTGGTGCAGAGATGAAAAACTGGAGTACAAGACATAACTAAGACCCCGAAACTAGGGACAGCATTTCATGAAACAAGAACTGTGTTCAGTTTAGGAACAGGATTTATAGTTGTCATCCCACTAATTTCTTATTTTACATTCTAGATATCAAGAAAATATATGAAAAGCAGCCATGATGTGTGCTTTGGGATCAGGATTGTATGAAGGACAAAAAGGTTTTCCTAAAAGCTGAGGGACATTCCTGTAAGACACGTTATATATGACCTAGAAGCCACAGGGTCCTCTCATATCACCTTGGCATGAAAAGGCTCCTGTGAGAGCTCAGAGCAAGGTTGGGAGGATGGTCCAGAAACTGCCCATCAGCTTTCACTTGGGAGACAGCCATGACTACAGCCTCAATAAACATTTCCCTAATAAATCACAGGGAATGGGGGAGACCCAGGGCCAGTCCCATTCCAGCAGGCAATGCGAAGTACTACTTAGGGACCACCAGGGCAAACAGACCTATCCACAAGTCACTCTGAAAAAAAAAAATATAAATATGTTTTGGGGAAATCATTATAGCTCATAACAGACTACCTGCATCACAGTTCAGAAATTATTTGTTTTATGACCAGAAAATTTAATCTTGAACACCAATCAACATTTTAGTGGCAAGAAGATCAGACTCAACTGATACACTCATGTCTATTTGTTGGAATAAATGTGCATAATAAAAACCATGAGTCTTTGAACTGAGTTTCAAGTAATTAGTATGCTTTCTACACGGTGCTGATTTAACTAAAATCAAAAGACAACTCCTCCCAGACAGGAAGACAAATCTAATGAATGGAGCTGGGGAGTCTCAAGGTAGTGAGTGCTGCATTTCAAAAAGACAGCAGCACAGCTGCAAACCAACAATGGCTTTTGTGTCCAGGACAAAAAAGTCTTTACCATCCTGTGCAACACATAAACAGTATTGCACAAGTTTGTTTCTTTTAAATAGATTGAATTTTAATCAGATGTCATTTGAATCCTTGGGCTAAATTTGCCACCTTTTGGTACTTCTGACTTCACACTGCTCCTCTCTACACGGTGACTTAAACGTACTTTGGAAGATCATTTGTACTTTCAGAAGTCTGAAGAAACCAGCAGTAGATGTCAGCAACTCGGGAGAAGTTTTTTCTAGAGAAATTTTTTCTTAATATCCAAGTACTTTGCAGATTGTGAAAAGTTCGTTCAGGGACGGTCCTGCAGGGCAAAGCCTGGAAAGCTTTCGGTGCGAATGCATTTCCCGGGGATGGAAACCCATCTCAGCGCTGGCACGGCGGGTGCCTGCGGAGGCAGAGCCCGCGAGCACGCCGGCTGTGGGGCACTGGTAAATGGTGATTTACCCAAGGACCGATTTACCAGCGGCCGGTTCTGGGCCGGGCCGGGTTCGCACCGGGCTCGTGACACGGCTTTCCCCGGGGCAGCATCGCTGTAACTCCGTGGGCGGCTCCGGGGCAGCATCGCTGCAACTCCGGGGCAGCTTGCGCTGATCGGGCCGGGACCCCCCGCCCCTCTCCGGGCTCTGCCCGCCCCGGCTGCAGGCGGGCCTGCCCCGCCCCGTCCTTTTATACGCCCCGTGCCGCCGAGGCACGGCCCTAGGGCGAGCCGGCCTGCCAACCAGCCAGCCAGCCAGCCAGCCAGCCAGCCAGCCAGCCAGCCAGCCAGCCAGCCAGCCAGCTAGCTAGCTAGCTAGCTAGCTAGCTTGCCTACCTGCAAGCCTGCCAGCCAGACAGCCTGCCAGCCTACCTGCCTACCTGCCAGCCTGCCAGCGCCGGGGTGCCGCCGTGCCCGGGCGATGGTGGCGGCGCCCGGGAGCGCGCTGCTGGCCGCGCTGCTCGCCGTCGGGCTGGCCGCCGCGGGCAGGTGAGCGGGACGCGGGCGGGAGGGGCACGGCGGGCCCGGGGCTGCTCCGCTGCTCCCCGGCGGCCCCGCGGGTGTCGGGGGCTCCCGCCGGGCGCGGGGTGTGCGCGGCCGGGCCGTGGTGCTGAAGGGCGCCCGCCCGGTTGGTGCGAGCCGCTCTCCCGAGGCGTCGCAGCGGAGCTGGGGACGCGAGCTCTGGGAAAAGCGGCAGCTTGAGTTGCGGTCCCGATGGGGGAATAGCTGCAGCACCTGTGGGAAGGTGTGAGCACCCCCAGTTCTTGGTCTGCCAGCATAAACGGCCCTTCACCCGCAGCCTGTCGTCACAGGTGTTGGGTTCTATGGAGGCAGAGGTTCTAACGAGATTTTGAGAGAGGATCAGTAAAACCACTTACTCCAGACCAAGCCATTCCAGTGTTCCCTCTGCCAACTCTCCAGAAGCAGAAGTGCTGCAACAAGGGAGCTCCTAAAGGGACAATTCCCAGCAACTGCATGTGAAGCCTTCAAGATGTTTTGTGGTTTATTTCTTTAATGTGAGATCTGTGCATGGAAACATTTGTCATTGAGAAGTGGCAGTGTGCTGCTCCAGCATGTGTGAGGCTGTTGAGTGGTCAGCTCCTCGGGAGCTGGAAGTTCATTAACTCCAGACCTGCTCTTACACTTTTATGTCTTAGAGAAAGGACATTTGTTATTCTGTACCACCTCACACCATTGTCTAGGGTGAGGGAAAAGAAGTGACCTCCAGGAAGAAGGGATTCCTTCCAGTCAACAAAATGTGGTGGAGGGAGCCCATCCGGTCTATCATAGGGGTATTTTCGTGTGAAATGTTTCTTTTCTTCTTCCTTCTGTCATTAGTATTGTTGCTATTACTGTTCATTTCCTTATCTGGTTGCTATTTCCAGTAAATTGTTCTTACCTCAACCTGCAATCTTTGCCTATTTTGCCTCCAGTTCTCATGTCCATCCTGCTGCTAGGGGAAGGATGAGGGGAAATTGGGGGAGCAAGAGAGGGTGCCGTGTGGTTGTGGAGAGTGTTGGTGGGGGGACTGATTTGGGGAATACCATTCCTAAACCATAACAGCAATACAGGTTACAGCAGCAGTGCAACTTAGTCCCGCTTAGTTTAAAATTGTGCTAATGTTGTCACACAGCAATCTTGTGACAGCCAATGCAGCCAGCTCTTTATTTCAGTCTCCTCAACTCAGGCAGTCCTGGGTTGTTGTGGTTACTATTTATCCTCACTGCTCTTTGCTAAATGCCTCATAGCGCTGTCAGCAATACCACAGCCACAAAAATTCAATTACTTCTTTCCTCCCTGGGCACCCTGGACTGCTCAGTAGCTATTTGTTACCTTCAGCACCAGTGCTGCCTCTCAGAGTTCTTCAGACAGCACTCTTCCGCTGCACCGTGATCTGACTGCACAGTGTGCATTCTCTTGCCTTTCTTTTTTGGTCACATTTTTTGGCTGCAGATTCTTCAGGGCCAGGAATTTTTTGCATGCAGAGCAGACTGTGATAAGTCCAGCCATCTCACTCAGGTACTTTAGATAGTTCCTCTGAAATCCTACAGGAATATCCAACAAGGAGGGATCAGAAGTGCCCTGTGCCTCCAGTCTACATTACTTTTTCTCCAATATCCAGGAAGGTTCAATTGCCATTCTCCCAGAAAGGGTCTGCCTACCTGAAAGAATCTCCTCTTTCTAATTTTTTTTTTTAATGCTGAACTCCTAATAGAAATAGCTAAGCTGATGGGTGTTGATTCTTCATAGGTGAGAGGGACTAACCTGCCAAAACTGGTTTTCCTCCCAGATTTTGGGATCTAGTTGATCTTTGCCTTAGGTAAGTTTTATCTTGATGCTTCTTGTGGAAGTCACAACGAGTCTTTTGACCTTGTCCAGGGCAATATCTATAGAGGTCAGCTATGTTAATTTAATTTGTAGCTTTATGGAACATTTCCCAGCTTTAAGGAAACTTTGTTCTGAAATCTTGAGAGATACTGTAAGCTTTACAATGACTTTTTTAATATAAATTATTAAATAAAACATTACTGAATCAATTTTTCCTGTGAAAATGAGCACATTTTGGAAAGGAATGAGATCCTTCTTCCTCCAGGCTTTAGGCATTTTAACCTTCCAGGGGAGTCATAGCACTATCTAGATGTATTCAGGGGGATCTTCTGAGATGCAAGCAGAATGTACATTTACTATCCAGGTGAATTCAAGGCCACTTTCTAGTCTGCAAGCAGAACATATGTTCTTTAACTTTATACTTGCAAGTGGTGTAAGGCAGCAACATGTGGATAACAAAATGGAAAAAGGTTATTTCATTGTCTATAGGATGCAGAGGCAGGCTGCTGATTTGTCACACACAGAGGAGTTAGAGCTGTTTAACACACCTTTTCACTTGTCTGAAGATGTTCATGTACAAGAACATGTACTCCTGTAAACTGCATTGATGGCAAAGGTTGGGTGGCTTCAGAACAATTTATTCCAGCACTGAAGCTTTTTTACTTGTTGGGTGACACGAAGACCATTTCTTTGTATAGAGTATCTCAGATACATGAGCTTATGCATTTCCTCTGAATTCCCTTCTAGTTCCAATGGTTCAGCTGCTAAAGAAAACTCTGGAGTAACACCTCGTGTCTTTGAAGTGTATGAGTGTATGCATATATTTGTTCTACTAGTTTGCCTCAGTGATGTTTGCAGGAACTGTTTCCATGTGAGTGCAACCATTACAGATAAGCACAGGAGGATACATTCAAAGTACTCCTGTAAGATGAAAAATATTACCTTTTTTGTGCCTCAGACTAAAACATGCAAAAGTTCTTGCCTGATGGCTTTTTTCCACCATTTTTTCCCCACTGTGAAATTTCTGTTGCAGTGTATTGTCCCCCCTCAGGACCCCACACCACTTACTACAAAGCTCTCACCAAACAGGAATTTTCTGGGTCAGAACCAACACTTTGGACTCTCTGAAGAAAATGCATTTTAAATTATGACTTGGATAAAGCAATGCGGAGAGAGGATTTTGGATAAAGAACAGAATTTCATAAAGGGGACAGGCTTAAGGTGGACAACTTACAGCAAGCAGAAGGAGAAAAGAACTAAAGCCACAGCACACATAGAAGCACAGAGGAGGTCTAGAAGATTTACACATTTGTAAATTTCCATCAGATTTATAATTTTGGCAATTAATATGGCAGGCTTTCCAACTCTTGCAGCTGTTGATCTGCACAATGACTTTGAACCCCTGGGCTTATTGGCAGGTGAAATTAAAATTAATTTGTCGGTCAGGTAGTCTCATACAACCAGAGAACCTGGGACTGTCAGTACTTGTGCAATCACTTTGCATGTATGCAGTGGCTATGATCCTGTAATTCACTAACTTTTGTGGGGCTGACTGATGTTCTCAACATGCTTTTCTGTGGAATCAGTCTTTCATCATCCAAGGCAATATTGCTGTCAGTTATGGCATCATGTATTTGATCCAGTTATTCATGTGACACAAACTGAGGCAGCCCTATTGACTTCACTGATATTAAGATGGCTCATTCTAGCAAGGAGCTGGCTGTATTTTTTGCCCTTCAGTGTTTCTCATTAGAAAGTGTTTACCTTGCACAGTTAATTTATTGCAGGTGAAACATTGCCATCATCACAGTGTCTCTGATCAAATGGAAGCTTGCATTCCTGACAAGGAGCACTGCTGTAGGTTTGGGGAAATGAAAATGGCTGCAAGTGGATAAAGCAAAAGAGAATTGTACAAAGGGGTGTGCAGAGGAATGGACTAGAGCATTTTCCTGCTGGAATTAGTGTTTGTCCTTCCTCACACAGCTCGAGAGCTCGTGGGCAGCTGAGGGCTGTGGGCCAGCCTGGGCTGTGTCGCTACGGCTCCAGGTGGGATTGCTGTCCTGGCTGGAGAAAGAACAACAAGGGCCACTGTGAAGGTAACATTACCTTTCTGCTTGTTTCCTCTCTGCTGCTGCCTACTTGGTACTAATAAGCAGGTTTCTTACATGTCTGCCAGAAGTTACAGAAGGAAAACTCCTGATGAGTGAAATCTCCAAATCTGTGAGAGACCAAATAAAACATGCTTGAGAGACCATCTCCTCAAAAAAAGCAGAGCTTTGGGTAAATAACACCAAACCATAACTTGCATGTTCAAAAATTCTTAGATCCATAAGGCACCATCTGTTCTAACCTCCTGCACAGCCCTGGTCAGTGGCTGCACTGTTACAGCTGTTGAGTACGTGCCATAAATGCAGTGTTTTCTAATGCTATATAAGGATCTCTAAAATTATTTCATATCAGTTGGTATCCTTTATCTTCAGATTACACAGCCTCTGAGAACCATTTTTCTAAAAATACTAAAAAAACCTCAATAATAAGTGCCCCTGACTTGAGCTTGGGTAGCCAGCCAGTGTTCTGGTCTGTGGATCGTTTTCTTAATGAAGAGACAATAACTCTTAGGACACTTCTAATTTGTGAAAGGTCTACATATCCCAAGGAGAGTGCAGTGTAGAATCTCTCTATCCAATTTTGCTTGGGCAAAACACAACAAAATCATAAAATATATGTTTTAGGTCTTTTCAGATGTTGCGCTTGTTGTCCCAAAGAGTTTGGCCTTTTATATCTAGTGAATTTGTATAGAGGCTTAAGATTATTCATTGCTGAAAATTCATATGCTAAAAGGGAAAGATGCTAAAATCTCTCTGCTCTGTATATATGATATGCCATTTTAACAAAAGAAAAAGGGATATTGTAGTATTTCTTGCATTGCTTAATTGCACTTTAGTTTTGATGCAAATTAATACCTGGAGAGATAACTGGCAAATGTAACTTTTGATCAGCCAGTGAAGTAGGTGGTCTTGTTTTAAAGCAATAGGTTTTCATAAAATTTTAAGACTGTCCTTTAGCAAATCACTTTAAGCCATTCATAATGTAATTCTGCATTGTAAATCCAGATGTGCCAGTTTTCACTACTTCAGTGCTAACCCTGCAAGCTGGTCTTTTGCAGTCTGGCATCCTCTCAGTTACAGAAGAGAAAGGGGTCCATTCCATCCCATGGGAGAACACCCCAAGCAGGGATGCTTTGGATCCCAGGGGAACAGGCTGGTCTTGCAGTGTGTCACATTGCATTCAGGGCTGGAAGAAATGTAGAAAAATGCCTCAGTCTGCAGAGTCAGTACCTTCAGTACATCTGAACATATCTGTTAATCGAGGGAAGATACTTGAATTCAGAAAAATGAATTTTAATATTAATTTTACTATATAGCAACTAAACTTTCCTGTAGTTTGCAGATCAGCTTAACTACATAAGGAATTGAGATTCACATCCTGGTGCACACTCTTTCACTGTTTCCTCAGCGGCAGTCCTGACATAAATGCATGTTTGGTTTACTCTTCCTGAATAACCCCCATGCTGACAATTAAAGTGATTTCAGCAGCCTTAAGGCTTATAAAAGTCAGCATTTAATTTCTGATTGATGATCCAGATGACTTAGAGTTGCTCTTTAATGCATCCAGGTTAAATGTAGCCCTCTCAAATTATTGTAAACATGATGCCAATATACTCCCTGGGATGTGTGCTAAGGACAGTTGCCTGATGACGGATGTGCTCTGGGTGTTCCCCACAGGACAGACACGTTCCTCAGCTGTAACTGAGGAGATCCAAGACTGTAAACTGCTGTAGGATTATGTGTCTCCTTTGGCTCTAGGAGAGTGCTGCTGCCTCTTTCCTGCTCCAGATGCCAAGCATAGCAATTCAAGCTGCTGGCCAGCTGCTTCTCACAGAGGCTTCCTAAAGAAAGGAAAAAGGCAGGAGTACAAAACTAAATGTGCCTTGTAAGTATTGCAGAAAAAAAAAACAAAAAAACAAAACAAAAAAAAAAAACCAAAACAAAAAAAAAAACCCAGGGAGAGACCTTTTGTCTTTACAAACCTGGAGAAAACCAAATTCTTGTAATTAATGTTAGTGCCGCTATTCTGAGTTAGTGCCACCTTTTAGGCAACTAAGCAGGGCAAAAGTTCTCAAATAGAATATTTCTAACTTTTTATTTTTCTCTCTCTTTTCTCTGCCTGACTCCTCCAGCTACCTGTGGACATGGTTGCAAGTATGGCGAGTGCATGGGACCAAACAAATGCAAATGTTTCCCTGGATTTACAGGGAAAACCTGTAATCAAGGTTTGTGCGTGTGCTCCAGAAAGGAGAGACTGTTGGTTTTCTGTTTCCTTATCTTGTACTATGGTTTTTGTAATCTTCCAAAGCAGTAAACCAGGATGTTTTCTTGTTTATGTAGAAGAACTTGAGAATTTCAGGCTTTTGCATCTCCAGCATCCCAGGCAAACTCTAAGCCTCCTTCAGCAGACAAAAGTTTGGACCTATGTTGTTTATCTCCTATGGGCTGATGACAATGGCAAACTCATGTTTATAGTCAGAGGATTAAGGCATGGAGAGATTATTTAGGAAGATATCAGAAGAAATGGAAGCCAATTCCAGAACCCATGTTATTTTCTTAACTAGCAGCCCATGTTTCTTTGTAAATTAATCTTCTAGTCAGAAAGACTTGCATTATTATATGGTAGATATTAGTTTATCAATCTGCCTGGGCTGTTTGTATATGCTGATGGTATTTCTGAGAACCATCATTGGGAGTCCTTAAAATTGCATTTTCAGAAACTTGAAATGCACCATTTTCCCCCCATGAGTTTGCAATTTGACATGGAAATATTTCAGTTAGCACATTGCTAAGAATTCAGCTTTTTTTTTTCCTGTTCCAAAATATGAGAGCCCTGTCTTGGATCAGATGAAAGGAGCAGGTCACTGTGCATGGAGAGGCAAATGAGTGAACTGTAGGTGCTATGATGGAAGCATGACATAAAGACCACACAAATGACTAGGTCTGTCCTTGCTGCCTTCCTGAGCTCCTGCAGACTTTGCTTGAAAATATTCCCATTGACATGCTAAACACACATTTTTTTATAGTCAAACCAGCCCATTTATTACACAGTATCTTTCAAACAATATGCCCTAAAGATATGCTATTAAGTATTTTGGAAAAATCCATCTTTTGTTGTTCCTCACAGGGAAAGAAGTTAACTCCTCAGCACCACTAGAGAGGAAAGGGAAACAGCAGCTGTGGTTATGTGTAACAGATATATAAGTACCACTTACAACTTCAGCCTCTAAACACAGAAGTTTAACCTCAAAAATTATTTGGCATCTTAAATGTTGCTCAAAGGCAACAGAGAAGCCCTCAGCCTTTAGGTGCTTTCTGTGCAGTAATTCCATGTGCATTTGACATGCTCTCCACAGGCAACCTGATCAGTTCTGTGCACTTCAGCACATTCTGAGGCTGAGGCTTGGAGGAAGCACTGCACAGACTCCCTGTTAGCTCCTGGGCTTTTCTACCTCCTGAAGCAGGAGCAGGATTTTTTCAGTGGAGTGGTGGCTGGCACAGGCCAGAAGTGTCCAAGAGCTGTTTGTTTCACCAGTATAGCTGTATAGGTGGTCATGTTCCATCAGCCAGGAGTGCTAATACCCACTTCTAATTCACTGGCAGATGTAGCCTTGGTCTGTCCTTACAGCAGAATGTCCTGCTGAGCAAGCTCAACAAGAGCTAACTAAAATAACAGAGATAAGGGGCCTGTGTTAGTCTGCCACCAAGTCTGAGCTAATTAGCCTTATCTCCATAGGTTCTTTTTTAGAGCTGTGTACGCTCTCTGTGCATTGTGAGAGATAGGTACAGATAAGCACTTTTGAAAATGTATGGTCTAAGTGGAATAACTTTTGTTCTCTAGTGTGCTCTGTAGTTTCTTTGTTAAGAGAGTCTTAGTTATTTAGTGGAGTCACAGTAGCACAAAAATCCAGTGTGATTTGCAAGCAGACGGATTGTCATTTTTGAAACAGGCCCTGTGGGAATAATAGAATGCAACCCTCTCTCTTCCCTGGACTGAGCTGTAACAAGCACTTGTGCACCTCCACAAAGTTTATGCTTTGAATGGCCTGGAGACTTTGTTCCTGTGGTCTGCAGGGTGTGACACAAGAACAAATGCTTCTCCTATTGGAAGTGGAGTTCCTCAGTTCTTGCCTGGAGAGCTACATCTTTACTGAAATTGTTTTATTGGTCATATGTGCTGTTGAACACATATTGAATGGGCTGCATATGCTGGTGCATTCTGTAAATGAGTTCTATCTATATACTAATCACTACAAGAGGTAGAGGTGTCAGGTCATGGAAGTAAAAAACACAGATGTTGTCCCCTTGTCATAGGCAAAATATCATTGTCAGCACTGCTCACCCTATACCACACAAATAAACGTTTCAGAATTCTCATTTTCTCTCTGTGAAGGATAGACGTTGGGAATTTGAAATAGATTTAGTTTCCAAAAAGCCTTTAAATCCTGGATTTTGAGAAGGATTTAGGATGTTTGATTCTCAGGATTTTGATATTTTTGAGATCCTTTTAAAGTCACATAATTATTATCATAAATTGTATTTCATTTCTGCTACTGATAGACTTGGTGCCAGTGTGTAGCTCAGAAAAATTAAAGTAAAAATCTTTGTTTCACATTATCTCAAACTGTTTTGCTATTCTTAGTCTCATGTTTTTGCTTTTCTAATTCAGAGGTCAACTGGAGGGCTAGGACCAGAAAAAATCCATTAAAAAACTCCCAAAAAAAAGATCAGCTACAGTTCTCTCCACCCCTCCACTTCTTCCTAACAAGGTGCCAGATGTGGCCAGAGTTTGAATTACATTTTCAAGTGTAGAGGTCTGTGTATGTTGGTTTTACTAGCAGTCTTTCAGCCAGATGGTCTGCTCAACCCTCATCTCGCAAGGGGCTGGCTTATTTTCCATCCAGACAATTTCACTCTGGGGAACTCCACACATTAGGCAATATTATCCACCTGTATGCATGAATGTATGTATAAAAGGCCAGCACTCACTCAGTTCCAATGACTCCTGCAGATGTGAATGAATGTGGGCTGAAGCCACGTCCCTGCGCGCACAGATGTATGAACACACACGGCAGCTACAAGTGCTATTGCCTCAACGGGTACATGCTCATGCCAGATGGCACATGTGCAAGTAAGTACCAGAGCTGATGGAACAGGCACACAAAAATCACCTAATCACATCTAACCCCAGCAGATTTTCTTCTTGGGATGAACTGATTTAGCTTATTCAGGATAGGGTCTTTGCCCCTGCTCCCTGGTACTGTCACAGCTGAAGGAGATTTCCTATTTGGCAGCTCCTGGGTGAAGTAAACTAGGTCGTACTTGTAGTTTGGTCTTCAGAGGTGTTTTGGTCCTGATAGAAGTAAAAGTCTTCTTCATCTGAAGCAACAGTCTCTTGATCTGTTGCTTCAGATGAAGAACAGCTAGTACAATCTCAGTGTACATTCCTGCCAGTTCATCTGTTGAATAAGGATAACTGAATGGATTCAAGCAAAGCACCAATACAGATAACTTTTGACTGTGCTGAATTTCATGCATTATTCCTTGCTTTACCTTTCTGTGCTCCACCACTGATTTATTTTATCTGTGTTAATATGCTTTTGACAGTTGGTGAAAACTGTTCTTGCAAACATTTGCTGTATGATCTAAGGCTTATGAAAATAGGTATTTCTACCTATCTTTTTTGTCTTTAAGCCAGCATGAAATGGAAAGCATTCTGCCTTTTTTAGCCAACCTGATTTTTCAGACCTGGAGAACCTTCTAGTTTATTGGTGACAGAGTTTTGTTTGTAGAAAATATCTCATGGACTCCTCAATTTTTTATATGTTAATTTATAAACAGCTTTCTTTATAATGAATGGATTTTTATTGTTCTGATTAATTTCTGTGTTTATACATATCTAAATTAAAATTGTGTGATTCCTGCCTAGAATTTTGCTTTTTTTGTTATATTAAATACTGTTTTCAGGTTCTAGGACATGTGACATGGTGAATTGCCAATATGGATGTGAAGAAGTCAAAGGCCAGGTGCAGTGTCTCTGTCCATCAGGTGGCCTTCAGCTGGGACCAAATGGAAGGACATGCATTGGTATGGTTAGAGAGCTCACTCAGCTTCTTTTCTGCAGGATCCCCGAAGCCATAAGATTCTGGGGAAAGGTTAGGAAGTAGTTAACCCTCCTCACTGGCTTAAATAATGCTTCTTGTTATTCTCAGTGTGATGTAAAATTTTAATATTTAAAAAAAAATATTTTTTCTTGAACTATTGGCCATGTAATTCTTTGGATAACTCTCATCCCCATTAAATAATTCAATGTTTTGACATGATTTAGAGTCATCAACAGATTTGGTTTCTCCCTATTGGTATGAGGCCATTAATTACTGTGCATTACCTGCAGGAAGCTGCCCTGCTGACATCACATATTATAAGATTTGGGCATTTTGTTTGGATGGGGATTTCTTTTATTGTGGTGACCCACAATACAAACTTCTCAGTTTTTCTCCAGAAGCTTCAACATTACCTGTGAGTTTCCTGTGATGAAGAAAGCATTGGTTATAATACTTGGTACTATGTTCTTCCATAAAGTTAGTTCACATTTTACTGCTTCACTCATAAGAACATGTGTGAAAGCCACCACCAAATATGAAATCACAAGATTTATTGATTAAGTGTATTTGTGACAGCCAAGAACAAACCATTCTCATGCAAATCCCAGTGAGTTTTTTTCCTATTTTACCTTCTCATGGATCTGACCAGCATCCCTTCTCCTGCTGTAGACATTGATGAATGCTCCACAGGCAAGGCTGTCTGCTCGTACAACCGCAGATGTGTCAACACATTTGGGAGCTTCTACTGCAAGTGCCAGCAGGGATATGAGCTGAAATACACCGGTGGCCGCTACAGCTGTGCAGGTAGGAGCCAGCCCATGCTTGTTCCTTCTTCATTCTTCTCATTCCCACAGAGCACACCTTCCCTGTGGTTGCCCCCGCACACTGTCCTGTCCTGGGGATGCTGCCTTAGAAATGGGTAGAAGATGTCACACTAAGAATATTCTCGATGGGACTTTGAATTTTTCTTTTTTTTTTTTTTTTCTGTAGCCTTATGAAAAACCGAATCACTGGCACTTGCAATTTAAATTGCCTCATTGTGCCAAGTCAAGGTGTTAGAGCTTGCTCTAAGTTGGCAACTGTTGACTTAAAAAAATGCTACTTCTGTTAAAGGTTTAGTTAAAGAATCATTTTTTTGTTGTCTTGGTTTCAAACTGTGATGAATAAGCAGACCTACTATACTTTTTTCCCTTTTTTCATGTCATTATTGAGGAATGTGAAGTGCCTTCATGACTGTAAAAACAGTTATTTGGATGGTTTGAACAGAACTTGAGGGAAAAAAAAGAATGAAAATAGTAGGTTTCAATTATTTTTCAGGTTTCTGTTGCATGAACAAGTTTCTCTCTAACAAAAATAAATACAGGCAAAAAGTTATCTTGACATTCTCAGGTGTTAAAACAAATGTCAAAACATGCTTAACTCCTGTTTCAATCCATTGACTGAATGCTGGAAGAACAGCAAAATATAAGTTACTGCAGCAGGTTCTGCAGGAGTATTTTTCAAGCTGCTGACTACACAAGGGCCTGGTAGTGTTGGAACTAATACATGTGCATAAAAAAGACAATTAATTAGATTTGTTTATGTTTAATTGATATTGGAAGTGAGGAGTGGGAGGAAGATCATAAGGCAAGTCTGGAGACTTAGGCTTGTATTTCATGTCTGCAAACCCTGAGACTTCAAGTGGAAAAAATATTTTCTTTTCTCATACGATATGTGTGCACAGGAGAAAAATTGGAACAGTCTCAGAGGGAGGATTTTATTTGGAAACTTAAATCTCACTTTCAGACACACCAGACTTTTCAGTCAGTCTTCCTGCTACTTGTTTGTTTGCTGATTTACATTATGAGAGGACCTGTCAGCTGCTAAAAATGATGCAATCTGGATTAAATGTGAGTGGTACAAACATTTGTGCACCAACATGACTCCCTCATGTGGGATAAATCAGAAACATCTTTGTAACGGAGCAAAATCAAATACTCTTGATGCCTGTACATTTTGCTGTGAGTTGAATGTAGTATTTTCTACTGAATTTTCCTATTTTAACTTTTTTTCATGCAGCATCATATATATGCTGGAATGTGAGAGGTAGCTTATAGATCTTGACATCTTGGCACGCTCAGGGTTACTTTCCATTTCATTCTCTCTACAGTGAATGAAAGAATGAGAACGTTTTTGTGAGCTCTTTTAATTGTTGTCACCCATTCTCTTGTGCATTTTGGTAATAGAAGAGTGTGTGCAACCTGCAGTTTGAATCCTGTCCTCAGTCAGGAAATCACTGCATTCACCTTGTCTTTACTGGGATGAACATTTTCCATGGATGCCTATGCCAGCATCTGTTTTTGGAGCTGACCCCAAGCTTTCTGTCCTAGTGTGGATCCTTCTGCCTCTGATGGTCTCTGCACTGGCTTGGTCTAACATCAGTGCTCACAGAACCTGGATGAGATGTGTGGCACAAACAGGCTGTCAGGAGCCTTGGGCTTCAACGCAGTTTTCACTGAGGTGTTTATATCTTCCCCCAGATGTAAATGAATGTGTGACAAATACACACAGGTGCAACCTCCATGCAGAGTGCCTCAACACCCAGGGATCCTTCCAGTGCAAATGCAAGCAGGGCTACCGAGGAAGTGGATTTGACTGTGCTGGTGAGTACCACTGGATGGCACCAATACTGCTGTGCTGTTTTTCTCCAATAATTGATCATCACAAGGCGTGTTCTGAGAAAAGTCATGCTGAACAGTGCTGCAATACCAACAAAGCAAGACCTCTCCTCAAAATAATATATTAACTGCATGACTCATAGCATAGTCAATACAAGTATCCCTTGTTCAAATTAATTTTGCCTGTAAGTCTTGAAGTCTCATCTCTAGGAATTGCAAGTAGAACAGAGAAATTAATTTGTCTTGAAGAAACAGAGAAAATAGTTAAAAAAAATATACAGTGATTTCTCAATGAATTCCCAAGGTTAGCTCCTTGGAGGGATACACAGTCTCTCCCAGAAGGCTAACTTAACAAATGAGAAAAGAGAGAAAAGCTATGACATCTCTGTTAAATTGTTTTCACTTTGTTTGTCTATTGAATATGGAAGACGTCATATAAAGATGTCATTTCCCACTTTAACTGAATATGACCTTTCAAAAAGAAAGAAAGGCTGTCCTTGTCTTTATATTTAAAATGAACCTTTTAATTTATACCTTTATTAATCCTCTCAGATGTTTCTCCTGCAACATCATTAAAGATGTTTTCCTCAAGAGGACACTTGACCTCTGCTCAAACATTAAAAAAGTTTTTGTCTGTAGCAGATGAAGTCTACATAATATATAGTAATGGTTGATCAGCTATGTCTTATGATTATACTTCATGGTCACAGATGTTCTCTGAGTCCCTCTCTTGTTCATGTTCCTACTCTCATTGTGGTAGCAATTGAAACTTACAATACACATTGATAAATTAATATTTTCACAGAATATTTTGAATTGCAAGGGACCCACGCGTCCAACTCCTGGCCCTGCACAGGAGAGCACCATTTTGTTAAGTTTCAACTTTCAGTATAGAAATGTTGATTTTTGACATGCAAAAATATGCAAAAATACACAAAAATCTGACTGATACTGAATGGTTTGATACGGACATAGGTTACCACAGCAGAGATGTTTAGAGCATTCTTCTACTCAAATTCAATTTATGAGCCAGGTTTCTTGCTAGACCACATGCCTTGTGATATGTCACTGCAGCTCACTGAAATGGAAGGATGCATTTGACTAGATACCAAAGCAAACTGACATGACACATCTTGGCATGGTTTTGTTAAAACAAAATGTATCACAGGTGAAATGTTAAACAAATGCATGTCTGAGAAAAATAACCTGTTGGTTTTGGTTTTTTTTTTTCATTTATTTGCATTTTTTAAATGAGATGGCAAAAATTCCAGGGAAATGTTCTTTTTGACTTTACATGTAGAATATATATTCTACATATAAAATACTTTATCGTCAAGCAAAAACAATTCAACAAGAATGATTGCTTAAATATAAATAGCAAAATTTTTTTCACTTATGAAGAGAGTTTTCTTGAGGTCTAGCCCTGTAAAAAATCAGTTCTGAATTCAGATGATTCCTATCTTCTCACAGGTGTTTTTCTCACATAGTTTGCCCTCTGCCTACTTCCTCCTGTCATATTTCCAATTATTAAAATCCATTTGTTGTTTAGCTTGGGAAGGACCCATGATTCATAAAGTGAATAGAACACACTAAATGGAAAAGAGATTTATTACAAGACAGGATAGAAGAATAACATAGAGAGCAATCAGAGCCACAGGCAGGTCAGAAGTTGAGGGTCCAGCTAGAAAGTGGTAAACAACAATAGAGGAAAATTAAAATACAATCAGTGGTAGGTGAACCCTGAAATGGAGAGATGCTAAATAGAGACTGGTTTCTCTGGGGGTAATTCTCCCACATATACCTTCTCTTTAAGAGGGAAGTGGAGGAGATTCTTTTAGCTCTGACTGTTTCAATAGCTGACTTTTACTGCAATCCTCAAGAACAACTGACCAGTGTAACTCATGGGGGCAGGACATGTCTTGCTACTGGGGAAAATGTTTTTTTAAAATAGTGACGCAAACAATTGGATGTACCAGCCAACAGTAAATACTGAGTGTTCTCCATGTTATGTGGCAATTGTGGAAAAGCTTTGCCTTTACTGCAGCCAAAAGAAAATTTGCTGTGGGGTCTAATGGGATGAGGACACCATCTTGGGCATTTAGGAGCTGAAGGCTGTGGCTTCACACTTCTTTTGGTGACAATGGCTGCAGTTCCTGTGGCCCAGTTCCCAGCAGGGCTTGAGCTGCAGCTAAGCAAAAACCCCCTTAAATAAGCCTCCAGTACTCCACATAATTATTCCCACTGAGATGGAATCCTGTTTTCACAGGGAAGCATTAGTTCTTAATAGCAATTGTCTCTAGTATAAAAAAACTCAACCTGGCTACCATGGAGCAATATTTGCTTTTTTCAAAAAATGAAAACTATTTAATATATAACTTAATTTTTGGATTATGAAAGGAGACCAGTTAAGCACATTGCTTATAATGAAATTCCTGTGGCTACATCTCATGCTATCAAATGACCTAATAAGTGATATAATATATAATTCACCTTTGCAAAGAAGGTGGTGGAAATTCTTTCATTCAATTTCTGTGTCAATACAGTGACTTGGAGAAAGCTGCTGAAATGTCAGGCTGCAAACACTGCTGCTGGTATGGATATGATCTGTGATTATTAAGGCACCCTTTTGCCATTTAACACTCCTATATCAATGAAACATTGGAGACCATTTCTGAACTATCTGTAGCACATGTTTGAGAATCCATAGAGATGGATAGATTTGAACAATCCCTAAAAGGGTCCTAGTCATTTCCACATCTGGCCCCTATCTTGCTGCAATCTGTTGATGTTCTCAGGTTCATGTGTTTCCTGATTTCCCATTGTGCATTGAAAACCCACATTTCCCCTGCCACGTGCTTTTATGTGTATTCAACTTTTATTTAAGAATAGAGTCTCACAAGGTTCTATAAGCAATTAAGATTCCTGGGGGGGAAAAATAACCCATTTTTGATTAACTTTTTTGGTCCTATAAAATAACAGGAAAAAGGATTACTATCTTTAAGTCTAAAGGTATCACTCTAATGAGCTCAACAATGACACTCCTGTTATTGCCCAGCTAGAGGCAGAGGTTACTTTTCTTCATTATGCTTTGCTGGGTATCTAAGTGGCAATAAAAATTTATGTTGGCTCTCTCTCTGCCTCTTGTATTACTGATTCATTTTTTGCTGATAGGGTAACCCTTAGACCCTATATATAATTTTGCTTTCTTCTTAACTTGCCAGTCCTGAGAAAGGTTGGTTTGACATAATAAAGGTTCAAAGCTTCTATGATTGTCATTTTGCTGGTGATATTCTTAAAATTTAATTCAGTATGGAGTCAAATACTGCTGTCACTCTTCAGTGAGTAACACTTGGGCTTTTGTCACCACACATTTCCTACTAGATGCCTTGCTGGCTGGTGTAGTCATGTATTAAGCACAGTCCAGTGTAACAAACTTGCCCTGATTTCTCAAAGTATCCTTCCCTAAATAAGACAGTAAAAATTTTAGAAATTATATAGGGTAGCATAACATATTGATAGATGATGTTCCATGGTGCTTAGAAGAAAATAGTAGCCCATAATCTGTCTTTTAACCTATCTGTGAAAGCTTTCCAACTCTCTTAAGAATATCTAAAAGAAGTTGATCACTTTTAGAATGATTTCTGGAAGTATGTCACGCTGATCTAATCTTTACTCACATCTACAGACTCCACCTACACGTGGTAGATTGTTGTCTGTCTCCCTCAACACCTCTTCAACTCTTATACAGAGAAGCTATAAAGGGAGCTAAGAAAGGGTTTGTAAGCCAGTCTCCCAGGCTTGTCTCTGACCAGGTTTTTAAATGCTCTGTGAGGTGTTGGGGTGGAAGCAGTGGGTGCCTGCTGGAGTGCAGAGCAAGCTGTCTCCCACTGCATGCCCTGGCTGGTCAGGGCCAGCAGCAGCTGCAGTCACAGGGCTGTGGAAGGAAGACAGACCCTTGTCTGTCCCTCTCCTGTATCATCCCCTGAGTACTTCCCTTTACACAATGCAGCACAATGTGTTGGCATATATTCTTTTTTTTTCAACACAACTTTCACAACTTGGTCCTTAGACATCCTACACCAATCTATTTCTGCAGGTTTTTAATTTTGTAAAATTTCTGTGAGTTTTTCTGATGACAGAAAAGTTTTACTTTTAGCCCCCGGCCACTGTTTGCCTTTGTTTTTTCTACTTTTTGCCTTAATTCTCTCTAATTCAAAAAAAGAAAATACCTTTGAAAACTGAGATATTTTCATATTAGGGCAATAAACAGAAATTGCGTGCTTCTTGATCAAAGGTAGGTGAGGAAGAGCTGAACTGAGATGGAATGCTCAAAAATACAAAAAAAAATTTATTTGCACTTTCTCCAAAATTCTCCGCAGTCACATAGACAGATAAGTGCACAAATGTTTGTGACCAACATAAATATAAACATGTCAGCATTTTTCTACATATTTTGAGGCAAAGCGTCCTGAAAAATCACTGCCTTAGGTGTAGCCCCCAGAGCACCAGAGAAGGTGAGCTGCTCATTCAGGCAAATCCACAGGCCATGGATTCAAAGGAACAGACTGAATTTAAGGTGGTGTATCATTGCATTGCATTAGTCCTCCTGCAATTTATGGCTAGATATAAAAAGCCTAAAATCTACACCTCTGGCTACTCTAAAGATATAATGTTGAAAGGAGATTAGTGCTGTGTCCTAAAATAATGTTTAGTGTCTAGAGTCTCTGTCTCCACAAGCATGGAGATTTTCATAGTGCAGCAGCAAATTGGAATCTGCAGGCACAAGGGAATTTATACCTTTTCATCCCCCTATTTTTGTCACTCCTGTCAGTTGATTTTCCACTCTGCTAAATTTTGCACACACAAGGAGATTGGTTTTCTGACACCACAGAGGGTATTATGTTGAACTGTAAGAATTTTCCATTTCAGGAGGAAACTTCAAAGCAGAAACTAAAAGCAGATGTTCAGGTTTGCTGAGCAGTCAGTCCTGTAGCCTTGAAAATTCCCATAACCTCTCTGTTAAAAGTTTCTTGTTACTGACAGTCAAGAGGAAATTTGTTTGGAATTAAGCTTTCCTGTTAATTTTTATTGCTGAATTCTGAGTTTAGACCTAGGGAACCTTAAATCCTTCATGGCATCATCCTCCAGAGGATACTTACTGGAGTATTAGTAAAGAGCTTATCTGCAAGTACTTGACAAGCAAGCCTGTAAGTTTTATCCAAAAGAAGGAAGAACAAATCCTCAAGTTTGACTTTGATTTTATTGGCATCTGTTTACTTCAACAGCAATCTCAAAAACACCTAAATGCTACAGTGAGCACACCAAGAGTCTGATTCTTTCCTGACATACTAAATAGCATGTAGCTGCACTTGCCTTAAATAAAATGTGACAAATTCACAGTGATAGGATTGTATTTTCCAGAAGTGAATATAAATTCAGGGAACCTTCCTCTTTTCCTACTAGACTGCAGTTCTATTTTATTTACTGGTGTTTTTCTTCTGCTGTGTCTCCATGAAAAGAGGCACAGAGAAAATAGTGTGCCTCTTTTCATGGAGGCAGACTACCCAAGATACCAAGTCCAGTCTATCTGTCTCAAAGTACTACTATAAAATTTTCATAAATATATAGTGAGGAGCAAAATAGGAATGTATTCTTGCCCTGATAATATAATCATTAGAGGGAAATAAAAATAGCTGTCTTCCACCATCATTTTTAATCCTAAAAGACTGTAGGCACTGCAGCATCAATACTGATTGAGAATCAAAGGTGGGAAGCACTATTCTGATCCACTGATGAAAATAGTTTCTCTTGAAAGAGCTTTTTTATAGCACACTGGAACTGCTCAGCTTTCATTGTTTTCTAGGTAGTTCACATAAAAGACTCAAACTGTCAGTCGTTTATTACATGATTGTGCACAACATTTGATAGTAGTATCCAAAAGGATAATTCCAGAATAATTAAAATAACACCACTTTATTCAAAACTATAAGATACAGTATTTCACATCCAAGAGGAGTCATAAAATGGTAAATTCTCAGCAAATGTTGCATTTATATTCTAGTCCATCTTAGGATTGCATTATGGTAACAATTTGGCGTGTTTGGATTCTCCTCTGAATTTTGGTGTTTATCCCTTATAATTAAAAAAGAGCTAAAAGAAGTATGATGGAGGAGCTTGATGTATGTTGTCTCAAAATATCCTCATTTCAGTAGCTTTCAGCCTGCCATGGAAGGGAAATTAGACCAGAGAAGTTCACAAAAGACAGGCAAGAGAAATGCTCATTATTATTAGGCTGCAGTTGTTGTGGAGGGGATCCCATCTCCATGGACAATTTTAGTCCAAAAATTGAAGAAAGATTTTTGGGTTTTTTTGCCCGAGCTCCAGTGTAAAAGTAATTTAAGTAAGGGGCTCTATGGCCTGTGTTACTCCTTTGTTACACAGACCAAAGAGATCATTACTGAGGGTTGCTTTGGTCTTTTCACTGCAACTCACAGCTGTCAGTAGTGCAGAGCTGAACATGTGCACATGTGTTCAGTTCTGTGCAGAACTGAACTTACATCTCATAGTAGAGAATTTAATTCTGAGACTCTCTGGACCTTGTAAAGGACACCACAGCCCCATTTAAAAACATTGTCATTGCTGGATGATTCCTTAGATGAATATTTTCTATTTTCTTCTTGGTTCTAGTTATCCCTGAAAAGTCAGTGAAGGAAATTGAAAGAAGCCCTGGAACAGCTAAGGACACAATTAAGAAACTTCTTGCACAAAAACGCAATGTGAAAAAGCATGAAACAATCAAGAATGCAATCCCAGAAGCAGCTGTGACCCCACCTTCTGAGACCCACTTGCAGTTGCTGGACTATGAAGGTGCTATTGATCGTGGTGGGAGCTACAGTGAGGAAGAGAAAGAAATTGCAGCTGCTGCAGAAGAGGAGGCTGAAGAGTCAGATGAAGAGGAGAAGGAAGATTTTGAAAATCAAATTGATGAGCGAAGCCTTAGAGGGGATGTCTTTTGTAAGTTTGTTTTTTAAAATGTCTGGCTTCAATGTAAATATGTCTAAACAGTAAAAAATCATCACAAAACATTGCAGACGCTTTATCAGAATTTACTTGTAGAAAATGAATCATAGAGTCATAGGATGGTTAGGTTCTAGTTAATGCTTTTGAAAATATGTTTGAAGACTTTGAAAAACACAGCAAGAAGTTGCACAGCATATTAGAATTCGATGATCTTTAAGGTCCCATCCAACCCAAGCAATTCTATTATTATAACTGGTTTTTAATACAATTGTCTCAGTCAAACATTCTTCAAGGTACTGAAAAAAACAATTACAATGAAGAACACACACTGTCAATATTTCATTCATTACATTTGCTCTTTCCAAAATATAGAAAAATAATAAATACTATCCCACAGCCATTAAAATTGTAATAATAAAAATGAGAAAATAAAATTAACATTCACTTTATTGATATTTAACCTGGAAGGAGAGATAAGTATATATTTTTTAAAGGAAGGATAATTTTAAACTCCTCACATCTGGCCTGGCCAGAATTTTCCCTTATAGATCTCAGAGATTAAAATGCTGAATTTGTTAGAGAGATTTTTATTTTGCTAGGGGATTCTGGCAGAAAGTTGGTGTGCTGCTTCATGTGAAGATAGCAGCATGCCCAAGATGTAGTTTCATTAAGTTTGTGAACTCTGTATTATCTGTGGCTTTCTTGTTTAACACCAGCTGTGATTCAAGAACTTAAAGCATTGTGCCATTTTCATTTAAGGCTACATTACTTAAGTGTGTTTTCCTTCCTTTTAAATTTCCATGTGCTGTACTTCATCCTTGTTATCATAAAAATTCAGTCATGATTCAGGCGCTTAATTGCTTTAACATTTGGCTTTAAAAACACTTTCAATTTTAATGATATTGTGTGATCCTTCAGAGAAGATCATTAGCTCAAATTTACAGCTCATAAATTTGTACTTTTTTTTCCTTTCTTTGCTGATGTCTATTCAGCAGATTCCTTCACGACAACATTAAATTCCTCCATATAATCCCCTCGAGTATTCACATAGCATCTGCCTTTTGTATTATTAATATTGGTATTGTTTGTCTTCCAGGAAGAGTAGTTAATTAGAAAAAATAGAAAAGTCTCTTTAAATTGATTTATTATTTTATCATAGTATTTATACTACATGATAAATACATAGGGAGCCATAGAAAAATATTGTAAAAAAAAGGGAAATATATCAACATGGAAATTATTAAAATGGGCCCAACTACCAAAATAGTGGACCTTCGTGAGAATTGGTATTTACCAATTTTTTTTAAAAACCCACACAATAGTTAAAGACAGCAAAATGAAGCCCACAACATGTAAGAAAAGTCAAAATTAAGGTGATCAATGAAAACTTAGATTTTTTTTTTCTTATATTTCTGTATCTTATGATACAGTTTGAAATTACTTCAAATTACTATTTTCCATGGGATTCTTGCCTTGTCCAGGGTGAAGAAAGGACCTGTCCTCTTGTGAAAGGTGCAGTTTAATAAATAAGAGTATTTATTTATTGATAGACTAATTATTTATTGATGTGAATATTCATCATTATTTATTCATTATTATCAAATACTTAATCATAAAAATGAGAGTAGACATAACATTGGAAAGCTCTTTATTACATGAGAAGTGCCCTTTCTGCATATGGGAGAAGACACAGAGAGCTGGGCCAAGTACTTGGTTATATAAGCAAGGATTGCAGAGATGATACACTCAAACTCCACTGAAATAATTAAGTACAACCTTAATTCTGACAGTTTCTAACATTTTATTGCTTTTTGGCTGTCATTGGTAATTGAGAATGATATTGCCAACTGCAACTAAATTCTATATTCTGTACTTCATCAGTTTATGAAATTCACATCATGCTTAGAGCTCCTGTAGTGTCATGTATCCACCATTTATTATACAGAGACACTTCCTTTGGTAGCATCAAGAATGATAAAGAGGGATTAGTATTTGGCAATACTAAAAGTGAACTGTTTCCCTTATGGCTTCACAGGTCTTGATGCTGAACAAGAGAATTCCCTCAGTTAATCATGATGTTTGCTCTCATTCTTTTCTGGTAATTATACCACTCTGTGAGCTATTAATGCTCAGACCGCAGCTTAGTTCATAGCTATACATGTCAAATTACTGGCAAATGTAATTCTTTCAGAGCAGGATGTGGTAGCAGAGAAATGGGATATTCTTGTGAGTCCAGCCTAGTGGTACACCATATACATATAGGAAGCTCATCTTAAATTTACTACATCTTTTATTCTGCTTGATTATTTTTTATAGTGCCCACTCTGTTTTTCTGGGTTTTGATGTTTTTAATGGGTTTGATGACATCAGGGGTTAAGAACAAGTGTCACCATGATATGAAGGGGTTTGTATGTAGAGATTACATATCAGCTGTTGCTGCGTATAAGTTGATGTGAGGGCATCTGCAGTACAGAAAGAAGGATGGACTCTGCTGCGCCTAGAGTGGGACATATGTGTGCTTTTGTTGGTGAGATCTTGTTCTTAGGGACCATGAGAGGAGACCTGCCTTTCCACAAGACCACTTGATAGCAGAAGAGCTAAAAAGATTAATTATGACTCCTGCCTATTACTTATGAGGGAGTAAACTTTGCATCCTGGCTGTGCATGAGGATGATCTGATATAAATAGCGTCACTTTCCAAGCAGTAAGGTTTATTTGAAACCTTTCTGTAAGCTGAAGCTTGCAGTTTCTCATAATATGCAGCTGATATCTTTCAGCGAGTGCAAAGCCTGATTGTAATGCCTGACTGAAAACAAAAATAGATTTGGAAACAAAACTGGACTCTTCTTCTATCCATAACAGTTCTTCGCTTCATAGCACATGGCTACACCTGCACGTATCTCTCTCAAGTGAATTCAAGTGTAATTCAATAACTTAACAAATAAATCATTCTGGCAGCAGTTGTCCTCTGTTAAATCACTCCACTCTTTCCAGAACTGATCATATTTTAATAGCTGTCTTCATTTTGGCAAAAGTTTTCACAGCCTGAGCCTCTTTCACCAAGTACAAGGCCAAGTTTATGGCTTGAGAGTAAATTTAACACCAATCTGGATGTGCCTATTTCTAAATGTGTATATGTAAACAAAAATTAATTTGGAGAAAGATGTATATTAGTCCTTGCCTTAAGTATGAATATTATCCAGGTGATCTAAGCAATGGGCTAGGTTAGGGGGAAGCTGCAAGGACAACAAGAGATGACACGCTCCTGGCAATTCATCAGAAAGCTCATAAGATTGCATGAATCTTCTCCAATTCAGCACTTCTGGAAGTGCCTCTGGGCCTCTTTGTTACTGTGTGTTGTCACTGGTGTACACAGAGCAATTTTTGACAGTTTTGAAGGAGAAGAAAGGTTAAGTGGATGGCATAGTCTTTATGGTGCTAGGAGGCTCTGGATTGCAGTCACTTCTGAGTATATTCTTAAAACTGAGTATGTGTGAGCATATTGGAGTATTTAAATGGAAAGCCCTAGCTCAGTCAAACTCATGGGAAACAAACCTCCCCTCTGAACAAATGTGCATCCATGTGAAAATAATGACTTTTAAAATATTTGGCATATGAATATATGATGCAATGCTGATTAGGGAAGAGTAATTTTCATAGCTTTTCTTAGCACAGTTGCCCATGGGATGGGGCTGAAAAATTAACTTCAGTTGTTTCAGGCTTTCCCCTAATACATTCTGTAAGCAGTAATCCAAAGGCTTCTCCCTCACTCCTCTAAAATGGCACTTTTAAACTCCTCCTGTTTTCATAGGTGGTCATGAATATATCACAGGTACCACCTGCTTATGTGTTTGCAAATGATAGAACACCAGTGCAAGCAGATCCTTCCCTTATCTCATGTGTGATTTATTACTTACACAGGGTATGCATAAAGAAGTTGAGATTTATGATTGTTTTTTAGTGAGTACACTTAACTATTAATCACTTAAAACAAACTTAATAATAGAATTTTAAAAGACTTGTAGTAATCTAGAAATTATTTAGCACAAACAAGAATATGGAATCTTCTATCTCAGCAGACAGGAGAGGATTTCCCTTGGTCTCTGAGGCTGAGAAATAATGCCTCTTTCAGGCCAGTGTCTTAGAGAACACCCCTAACATTCTTTGGTGCTGCTTTACCAATTCTTCCAGTCAGCACCAGCTATCACTGCCCTGATTGCAGATCTGTGGGCCTTTGATGCCCTAACTTTTACAAACTCTCTGACATTATCCATTTGTTGAGGCTGCTGTTGGCAAACTGCTGCCAATTCACTGTCACTGTCTCTGCTGTCTGGCAGAGTTCAGTTTCATTTGATCATTATAGCAAGAAAGCAGATCAGGCCTCTAAGGACAGATCACCATTTTATGACCTTGTGAATCTGTAATTTAATGGAGCTGTAGCTCCAGTGCTTATGGGTTAGAAAGCTCAGTGCTGTGGAAAACAGCAATTTAAGCAATTTTTTTTTTTTTAATTCAGAGTATCTAATTGCTGTTAGGAATATGGGTTTGGTGGTAGAGTGGAAAATACATATATTGACTTATTTAAATAAATTATGTCAGCTGGTGCAAAGGAATAAAGTTCCATTTTCTGTTCCTGTGTAGACTCAGTACTTGACAAGTTGTTTTCCCTAGCTCCCAAGGTAAAAGAAGCAGCTGCCTTTGGCCCTCACCTGGCACAGAGGAAAATTCCAGTGTCGAGACCAGAGCAAGAAGGTGGCTTACTTTTATCATACAGTATTTATTTTCCTGTGTATTCTATCTTTTTGTGACAACCTGTGTTAGCCAAGTCAGAACTAGTTTAAAAGCCTTTAACATAAACCAAAGATTTTGTGAGCATGTTAGAGACAGTATCTGGCCAAACTATGCTACCAGTTCCAACGTGTCCTTTTCCAAGCATATTTTACTGTTTATAACCCATGCATAGAAAGTTTCCCCACATTAGAATTTGACTTGCAACTGAATTTCACTTGAATAATTTCATAGTCATGAAAAAATAAAGTAGCTTCCATTGTCTATAAAATGAAAACATGTTGCATAGCACACAATAATCTTAAACAAACAAAATAGACAGATGTGCTGGTTGACATTTTTTTCCAATTTAGAAAGCAGTAGTCTCAGAAACAATGGATTTAGACAACAAAGCTCTCTAAATGCCATGTACTGCATGTCTCTGTCTCATGATAAAATACATTAAAATAACAAGAAGGATACTTCTTTCTGAGGAAATTCAGAGGCTGATGCATTACTCTTAATCTGATCTGTCATGCTTGCATTGCACAGTGTCCCTTTGTGTGTGTGATGCTTTTCATCTGCACAGTCATGAAGGCCGTGGTGTGCTCTGGCTGACGCCCTTTTCAGGCTGCTCTAAAGGTCAGCTGATCTGGGCTATTCCCAGCTCCATGTAGTTGGATTATCAGGTGCTGATGTAAGGGATTCTTCTCATGGGAGGCCAGTTCCTCTCAAAGGATAGAACTGGAACTTGAGCTGATTGCAGCTACAGCAGTGTAACAAATGGAGAATGGAGAGCTCTAAAGATGGCAGATCTCAAACAATTCCTGATGCTCGAGTTCCACACTAACAGCTCCACCTATACTTGGGGATTTGCAGGCCATTGATAAACAGAAGTCACAGCATATAAACTCATGTGCAGGTGTGGGTAAAAAGACACTGAGGTAAAGAAATAATTACTACATAATATTTTGATTTTTTGCAGTTGCATCTTGGTCAACACTTTCTGAATTCAGATTATAATTTTAGAATGATCTGTTCATTAATAACTGTATGAATAAAGAACAAAGTCTTTTAACAGTACTTAGGATATGCTCCTAAATGCTCCTATTATCTCTGCCAATTTTCTTTTCAGTTGATTGCAGCTTCAGTCGAGGAGTTTGTGACTGGAAACAAGATGCTGATGATGACTTTGACTGGAATCCTGCTGATCGAGATAGAGGTATTCAGATATCTGCCATCTAGATAGGCTTTGATTTGATGGACTACCCCCTCCAAAAAAAGGGGGGAGGGGAAACTGAATCCAGGATTTTTCTTTTCTATCAGTGAGTTATCTTTATAATAAAAGAAAAGAGGCAGAGGATGATAGGAGTGGATATTGTTTCTTTGAAATGTCCAATAGAAAATATGAATCAGCAATATATTTCAAGAAAAATAAATCAAAATGTAAGAAAAATTATTAGAACATAACTGTTCAGAATTACAAACTACAAGGCAATGGAAACCTTATTAACTACTTGTTGTGTCTCTCCAAGATTGGTAGGACATTTAATCACACATCTGTCATTTAGATGGATGTGGCAATGTGGCCACGTGCCTTAAATATCACTGGGATAGCTGCTCAGAAATCTCAAACTCTGCAAGACAAACTCAGAATAAGCCAAGGGCAAGGGGCCTATTGAAGAACAACCAATACATGAATAGGTACAAATGCTGAAACCTGAGAAAGAGCTCCCTGAGAGCAATGTGGGACTGCTGAGTGGGTGCACATGAAAAGGTGGGGCTGGACGAGTTTGTTTGAAAGCATCTCTCTTTCCCTGTGACACAGAAATGTTGCAGAAGTTGCTGCAGGAGTGACCAGTGGATCCTACAGATCCTGAAGGCTGCTTACAGTTACCACACACACATTTTCTTCCTCTTCTTTAAGAGCCTTTCCATGTTAGTCTTCACTAATCCTTCCTCTCCTGCTCCACATAATTCCCTAAATCCCCTCCCTGTGCTGTCACTTCCAGGAAAACCTTACCCTGGCCTTATCCTGTCTCCCTGAACTTACATATGCTGATTGTGACTTCATTTATGGCCCCAGATGTTTTATTCCTTTAAGATTTTGTGTGTGTCTGTTACTTCATTGGTCTTCCAGGACTTGGGAAATAAGCTGTCAGTTCCCTTGTGAATTTGTCATTAACGCAGAGGACAGTGGAGAGAATATTGAGCTAGCTCAAGTACTGAAATAATGTGACCACAGAGGCACAGCAGCCTGTTTCAGACTTGCATTTGGAAAACAGATGGTTTTGCCTTCAAAAGATAGTGCAAGGAAGAATGACTGTAATTACCAGTGAAATATGAACTCATCTCCTCTGTAAACTGATCTGACTTCCAACCCTACAAGTTTATTCCTTGCTAAGTACACTTCCTGCTGCTTTTCTCCAATGTGATTTTAAATTATTCAAGTAAACTACTTTCAGCTTCCCCTTATTTTCTTAGCAAATGTATTCAAATTGCTAATAAATAACACAAGTGCATTAAAGATATTTTTTTTAATTATTTTCTTTTTACAAGGTGATGGCTACTACATGGCAGTTCCAGGCTTTGTGGGGCACAAGAATGATATGGGGCGTTTAAAACTTCTCCTCACTGACCTCAAACCAAAGAGCAGCTACTGCCTGATTTTCAGTTATCGGCTTGCTGGTGAGAAAGTGGGAAAGCTTCGAGTGTTCCTGGCAAACAAAAAATCTCCTCCTGTCTGGGAAGAGAACAAAGGAAAAGATGAAAAGTGGAGAACTGGAAAAATAGAGATATTTCAGGGGGCTGAAACAACCAACAGTGTAAGTATAACACGATTTATTAGCCAATTACCATAACCAACATGCTGATTTGATTTCCTAATTCTCAAGTGTTCCACTAAATGTTTTATAGGCATCAGCAACCAAAAGGCTTATCTGAAATGGGAAACAGGAGCCCGTATTTTAGGGGGCATTAAAGTTATCACCTGATTGTAATTTCAGAACTGAATCATCCTAATTGGTTAGAATACTGATGCCAGTAATTCTGTCATTTTGTAAAAATACTGCATAACATAATAAATTAACAAAAGTAATCAAAATCTGCCCTTAATATCTCACACAACAGAAGCCTACATATGTGCCTAGAAAAATGAAAATTTTTCATTGCATAGAAGAAGTTGCTCTCCAACCACACTAAACCAGACCATTCCAGCAAAAGGAGACATCATGTATAATCAAAGGGGGCCCATCACCATAGGAGCAGGGAGTACCAACAGGGAACACTGTGCACTGATGTATGCCAGAAACTGCCTCTAACAGGACTTCAGCCAGTTCCTCCTCAAAATTCTGGGGCCTGTTTTCCATTTGTGTGATGGAACATTTTCAGTGCTGTGTAAAGGCTTCTACTGTATAATTGAATATAGTGAATGTAAAGGAAATGCAAGCCCTTTTCAAGGTCCTTTGCACAGCTGGAATGATGCAGAAAAGCCCTTAAATAAATGAGAATCAGAATATAAAATAAAAAACCCAGACATCCTATTCATAAAAACAACCCTCTTCTTTATATATAGTATACATACTATACTCAATACATACAAGAGTGTGTAAATATATATAGAATATGCACACAAAACCTGAGGATCCAAATAGATCAAAAATGAGCAATTGTAATGTCTTGAATAAATGAAAAGCATGAACATCACATGCTGTGATAAAACTGCATTATTATAAGAGGATTTCACTCAATTTGCATTTTTTTACAATAAAAGTAAATAATCTTATTAAAGTAATCCATCTGGTATTGTTAATCTGTGCAGAGGATTTTAATCTAGTTCAAATAATGCACAAAAGCTTTAAAAATGGCAAAGATTCAAGTAATTAAGTCCTGTGTTGTAATAAAATATTCTTTATTTATAGCAATATAACTAATTAGGAGTTGCTAAATGGTTGAATAAACTACATTTTCACCCTTAATACATATCTCTTCTTATGACAGGTCACTTTTGAATCAGAACGTGGGAAGGGTAAAACTGGAGAAATTGGAGTGGACAATGTTATACTAATTTCTGGTCCATGCCCAGAAGATGCCTGATAATGGACATTGAAGTATACCAGATTTAATCTTATTTTTCACACTTTATTAGTAGTGTATTTTTTGTATTCTTTTTTTAATTATAAAAACAAAACCAAAGCAAACCTATAAAATTGTGCCTTGAATCTAATGCAACGATGCAAACAGAAAAACTGATGTTCAAGATGCAGAATACACTTTTTTGTGAATTCTTCTAATTTTGATACATGCATTGAATGTAATACTACTGTATTTTATAATTCAAGGTCAGGGTTTCTGAAGTATTATTTGTTAAGTGTTTTTACAATTCTACATTTTTTTTTTCTTCAAAGTCTTCTTGAGGCTATTCATTACTCTTCTGTTTCATTTCATCTACTCCATAAGAACATAAAGCAGTTTTTAAGAGAATGTTACTACTTCTGGTGACATAATTAACTTCTTAGTGGGTATGCTGTTCTAAAAATCAGTATGCATTACCCTGTGTGCAGTAAGACAATCACACACAGTGCCAAGGTGATTGTTTATTTAAATACTTGTGCAAAGATGAGTGCTAGGTAAATCCACAATGTCAGAACAACAAGCAGAAATGATGACCACTATTTATATGTTGTTAATCTTGATATACTCCCCTTATCTAGTATATATTCAGTGTTTAATACTCCACTGTTGCTGACTTGTGCTGAGCTGGCTTCTTATCCTGGGCAGCCTGATGGTTTTTACTATTGTGGTTATTACTATAAGTGTTTACTATTGTATTATTGCTGAGCTGTGCTGAGCTGGCTTTGTTTTCTTCTTATCTTGGGTGTCCTGCAGTAGCACACCCTTCCTCCCAAATTCTGTTACCCCTCTGAGTCTGGACAAGTTTGTTTGAAAGCATCTCTCTTTCCCTGTGACACAGAAATGTTGCAGAAGTTGCTGCAGTAGTGACCAGTGGGTCCTACAGATCCTGCAGGCTGCTTACTCCAGTTCCCAGTGATCTTTGAGGCATGTCAAGCCCTAAACTTTAATAAAGTAATTCTATTGACAAATAATTTATATTAGGCCTGAGGTAAATATTCAATCTATTGAACCACTAGGAAGATAGTGAAGACCTTCTTTTCCTTTCTGATGGAGCTAAGAAAGTTGTAAGCAGATTCATGTCTTTGAGGAATATTTTCATTACCAATAAAGTATGTAAAATACCTTGATTGTCATCAATGTCTTTGAGTCACACAAATCAGCGATAAGAAATGATCCCTTTATAGTTTTATAAGCATTTAATGTTCACCATTAGCAGATGATGTTACCAACTGGCATGGAAATACAAGAGCAAAAAGAATGACCCATTATTAATGTTTAAGAAGCTCCACATTATGTACTGAACAAAAGGCTCCTGCTGGACTGCAGGCCTACTTTACCCCATTAGAGGTGAGAAAGAATGATTTTCATTGTCCAGGAGACAGTATGACCTAGTGGCCACATACTAAGTCTCCTCTTACTCAACTGAAAAAAATAATCTTTGTTGTGAGTTCCTTCATGACTCTTTAAATATCAACAAAAAGGGTGGGGATTATCCACCATCCCCAGGAGCAGGAAGGTGAGCAGAACTTTCTCCCACAGAGCAGGAGCTGCCACCCACTGCCATGCTTGTCCATGCTCACAAGTGCATGTCAATGTACACACACACATTTGAGGGAACCAGAGTCCAGGTTACATCTTCTCTGAAAAGAAGTCAAATGACAATGCTGTGAAAGATGAGAACATTATTTTTGTCTTGTGATCTCTGTGGAATCCAGTACCTAACGGTCTGGATTCTAAGAGAACAGAGAAGCCCATGGATAAGCCCTGGTTCAGGCAATGTTCAGTTAAATACATTTTCCTCTTATTTCTGTGTATCCCCTTTCAGGCTGGCTGCTCAATATTTATTATTAGTGACCCTTTTATTTTAGTTTTCATATGAAGAAGGGCACATCCAAAATGACTGAATAGAATTTTGTGCTCTAACACTGAAGATTTTTGAAGAATTCAGCCTTTATGAACCTAAGCTTTTTAACAAAAAAACACCAGTCGAAATACCTTGAATTACACACATGAAGCAAGGAATGCTTAAGAGATTTCTTGTTGAAATACAGTATTTTTGTGCTGTGCACACAGGTGAGGAAAGGGTAGGAGAAGTGAAATATCTGGAAAGTTTACAATGGCTATGCAACCAGGAAATGCAGCTTTTTTGTGAGAACTGGTTTGTGTTACAAAACAGATGCTCTGGGAAGTGTACACAGATTTCAGCTTTGACATGGGAATCTGTTTCCTGGTATCTTTGGAGTTGCTGAGGTAATTGCAGAAAAAGGACTTGGGTAAAGCAAACTCTCTATTTTAAGAGCAAAGACTCTGGTAGCTTCAAAATGAGGGCAAAGTTCCTTCAATATCAAATTGAATGCTGACTGTGATTATGTCAGAATGCCTGAATATCCTGGTCACACTGAGGCAAAAATGTGAAACAAGTATTTTTCTGGATTCACTTCTCCTTGTCTGACTGAAGTTGAACTATTCTTACTGAAGATCAAAAAAATGAAAGTTCAATTTTACTGAAGTAAAATTCTGCGTCTAGCTTCAAACAGCAATAACTTATGTAGCATCTTTAAATACTAAAAAGCCTAAGAATCATTACAGTCTTGAGTGCTGCAGTGTTTGAAGTGCAAATGATGCATATATGTGGAGCAAAGTGAGTCCACCTAAAAAAAGTGCACCTGGGCATGGGCAGTTACTGGGCATAGAAAGATAAATACTGCCTGTGGAAGGCATGATATCTAAAGGATATTCACTCAATACACAGACAACAGAGAGTAAACACAATGAATATGGAGCTAATATTTATTTGTTGTTGGTTGAATCGTAGCCCACCATGAATTATCACTGGGACCAATACTTTAGTGGTAGAATTCCATCCAAAAGCCAAGTCAAGAAGATTTTGTATTTCATGGAATAAGAAAATTATTTGCACAGATCAGTACCAACTAACTGCAATAACTGCCATAAGGCTTTCTGTAGTAGATGCAGAAGTGGTTTCCCATTTGTTTGCAATGGATTATCATTCACAAGATAGCTTGCATCATAGCATAATTGTAGCATAATAAGATCTGAATAGAAAAACTGAAACCTTTTTTTGTTGTGCATAAATTCAAAGACAGCTTCTGCAGAAGCAAAATAAATCCATTCTGTACAGACAGTCATATAAACCACATCAGTGCATCAGCAAATTAACTGGTATTGTTTGCAACATTCATCCTGAAGATGGAACTGCTAAGGGCAAACCTACATATTTCTCCTTCAGATGAAAACAGTAAAAGGAGTTATTATGCCTATAGTCATTAATGCCTCAAAATGTTCCTGACAGTTTTCCATAACTGTGAAATCCATTATCTGCTTGATTATTTTAGACAGCAAGGAAATTGCACTGGCAGGATTTGAGCAAGTTAAAGTTATGCTGTAATCAAGTGGCTTGAACTTTGATATCATCATTTGTAACTCTCAAGTCTGATAACACACTTTAGAGACTACCCTGCCTGCAAGTTAATGAAAAAAAAAGAGCTTCTGGCTAATAGCCCAAATCTATACTGCATCCTTCAAAAGCTACTCAGCAGATGTGATCACTTAATCTTGAATGTTGTAGCAAAAGGTTTGATTCACTTTTCTTCAGCTGCCAAAAGAACTTACAGAGGCATTTCATTTTGACCAGGGTGAACACATGGAAATGCTGAGGCATGTTCCCAAAAGATGGTTATCTTTTAAACTGCAGATGAAAGGAACTTAAAACATTTTCCAGCTATTAGATGTTACTTTATATATTAAAAAATTACTCCCAAATGCAATTTTTCAGCATCAAAAAGATCAAGATAATTAAGAGAGGTTTTCAATAACTGCTGTTCATATTTGCTTCATAATTGGTATATTGTTAATGACAGATTCATACAACTGCATGTATTGGAGGTACTGTAACTCAAGACAATATATTAATGAAAAGGTAAATAGCAATGAAGTGTGAGTGATTTACTTGATCATATGTTACATTAAAGCTCATTACAGTGAAAGATTTTTAATAGAAAAGAATTTCTAATTTGAATAGTTACTAACCTCCTGAATACCTGACTTTAAGGTTCAACAATATTAGACATACAGTCTCTCGGACCCTCCCCAGTTCTTCAGGAAGGGTAAATTATACAACTGTTGAGAAAACTCATTATTAACTTTTTATATGGGAAATACTAAGCTGGGGAATATTTAGCCTTCTGTGATTTAGTGGTTTGTTGGTTTTTTTTTGTAGCCTGATACTCTGAAAACCTCTCAATTTCTCAATATTTCTGTATTGCCTCATACCAATTTCTATTTCAGATATACTCCTGAGCAGAAACTTCTCTTAACAGACTTGAGAAATCATTTAAAAAGTGATCCTTTGAGGTCCTCAGATAAAAGTTAACTTCAATCACATATTTAGAGTGCTTGATTAATTCATCTAAAATGAAAGAAAAATACTTCAAAGCTAAACATTATGTAAAATAATACAATATATGATAAACAATTAGTGTATTTAATTCTGATAGAAATAAGGTCTGAGTTAAAGGAAACAGCATGTCTCTAGACATGCCTTAAAACAGCATTTAATTCTTTTGTTTCATATGCTTCCCTTTACTTCCATGAAAAGATGGTGCATCTCCAACACATGGGATGGTTTGCAGGAGCACTAAATAGCTCCTCAGGTGTGTTCTGACAGGGCCCAAGCTCCAGCTCTCCTTCAAGTGATTCCCATGAAGAGCTTGGGAGTCAAAATGCTCCAAGAATCACTCCCTGGAGTGCTTGCACTGCTCCCAGTTCATTGCAGAAGTGGCACTTTTTTGTTGTGTAGAGGAGCTGACATGTTTATTTTTCTGCTGTTTGCTCTTTAGAAAGACAGTAGCAAAGTTAGCAGCTCATTCAGACACTTGAAATCTTTGTCCAGAGCTGATCACCCTGCTCCATTGCTTTTTGCTGCCGTACAGTGCGTAACTTTGATGCCCAAAATCTGCTTGCTGAACTGGACACCTCTGGGGAGCAGTCAGTAAATCTGACTTAGGTGGATAAAGCAATCAGCCAGAGTCTGGTTTTGATTTCATGTTGATAGCAGTTTAATATTAAATCCCTGGGGTTTGATTCACTGCAGGTTATTACAGTTGTTGTAATCTCCATGCTTTGACTCACTGCAGTATTATATTTTCTTGCTATATTTGATATCTTAATTCATGGTATTTTTGTGTACTGCAAAAGGATTTGCCTTCCCACTTGAAAAGTGACTCAATTTACAATTGTACAATACCATAAAAAGCCAAAAGTCATAAACAGGATAAAATGGTACAAACTAATGATAAAAACTTCTAGAAATACATCCCATAAAGTAATTAGAAACAATACATTTCAAAATCACCCAGAAAAAAATTATCCTTCCCTCAAGCATTAATTTTATTCTAAACTAAGTAATGTTAACAGCTGATTTTAACAATGCTAGAACAGATACTGTAGAAATACTCAAGAAAGCCACATGTTAAGCCACTTACAGTGAGTTAATGATTAGTATCACCTTCCTGTCCAGGATGTAAATATATGGGAGTCCTAATTTTCTTTGTCTTCTTTGAAATTGCCAAGATTTTTGAATAGTCACCCTTTGCAGAGGCAAGGGGGCGCTTGTAGACTGGCTCAAGTATGTGCACTATTGAAAATGCATGTGAAGGTGTGAATAGCAAGACAATAATATTTGCCTTTATGGTTCAAGAGAGTTAAATTGAAAGGTGGCTGCAAAGAGTATTGTGATACTGAGTGACTGTGCAAGCAAATGGGATGTGAAAATTAACTATGGGTCACCACAAGTAATGGAATTAGAAAAAATAATCAATCTACTTTACATCAATATTGTCAGTGCCTCCAAATTAGCTAATACCTCTAAGGAAAATTATCTGAGAGTGACTGAATTTTCTTCTGGAAACTCACTTGCACTGAAAAAGATCCAATATATTTTTCTCATATTTCAGTACTGGCATTGCAGTCCACCAAGCTGTGTAGTGCTGGAACACAGGATCACTTTGTAGTAGCTCTGCTTGCTGGTTCCTTCAGATGTAACTATTTCAAGACCACTGTGTGTATATAAACAACCCCAGGGGTGCCACAACAAATTCATATTTGGCTCATCAACACCAGACTGGTTCACTGCCTATGCATAGCAGAAACAGAAGCACAGAGAGAGCTGCTTATTTCAATTTCCCTCAAATGAAGTATTCTTCAGTGCTTAACTAAGCAAGTTACTCAGATGGCTTCATAACACTCCACTGACTCTGGCAGAATTTCTTCATAATCCTCCTGGCAATTCAATTTCAGGTCTTCCAGGGGGTATGACACCCCCACCATGTACTGGAACTCCTGCCAGGAGGAAGAGCCAGGAAACACATGGGAAATATCTCTCAACCACACTACCCAGTTAACTTTATGTGCATCATCCTCATAATCCTAAATTCAGCACATTCCAGTGTTACAGAAAATGCACAGGAATCTCAAGCCATGGAAATAAACAGCATGAGGAGCATTACTGCTCAAACTCATCCACTACTCAGTGCTGGAGCCTTTATCTCATCACACAGAAGTTGCATCAGTTCAACACCAGCCTAAGGAAATCCAGGGCCTCATCCACCTCCCTCTCAGAACTGGATCACAGCCTGAAAATGTGAAAGTCACTCTTGAAATGAACAGCCACCCAAGAAGTCACTCTGTGTGTGAACCAACAAACTTCAAATGCTGTGATTGAAAGTGCTCTCATGAAATGAAATCTGAGTCCCAAAGTACGGCCCAATTCTTGGATTTTCAGAATATGACATTTATATAGGATTCACTTCTGCATATCATTAAGGATAGATGGAGATGACTGTTCAAAACACTTTGGTGTATTTAATTTAATTTAATTTAAATCTAACACTTTGCTTCTTGGTTCATATTATGGTTTTGGGGTTTTTTTCCTCACTTGCTAGTAGACCGTAGGGAGCCTTTTCAAGAACAGAAGCACATTTCTAAATTTTGGCTTTTTTCTGGAAACTCTAAAATATAAATTGAGACTAATTGACAAGATAATATTTAAACAAAGAAATCTTAAACTGAAGAAAGCTCTTAATGAAGAATTACAGTGGTGGACCACAAAATGAATGTCATAGATCCTACTATGACATTCAGATAGGACACAATTTTAAAAATAAAGTAAAAATATTTTTTAAAATTATGAATGAATTATATCCATGTATTTGGTTTTGTTGGTTTTTTTTTTCTTTAAAAATAACAATTGCTTTATTAAAAAAGAACCAAAACAAATTACAGAGGCTTGTTTGAGGCATATACTCTTCTCTACAGAAACCTTATGATGGACCAACATTTTTCCAAATAGTTCTCTGGATACTCAATACTTTCCAGCTGGCAGAATATCTCCATCTGTTGAATAGAAGCCTATGTTTCTAGAAATGCAGATACTTATCACAGCCAGTACTGAAGTTTCAAGGAAGTCATCACTGTTACAGTAGCACTGATATTATCCTGGAAAACGATATAAAGACATACACATATATCATTACACATATATACATACAAGTATAAATTTACTGAGTGTATAATTTTAATATTTGAGAAAGGATTATTGCATTTGTTCTATAAATGGGAAACTGGAATAATGATCCCTTATTCATTGGATCAAAGACAATTTAATGGAGATGCCCAAACAGTCCCTTGAGTGAGAAACCAGTCTCCAGGAGAGGCATCCCCAGTTTTGATCCCATCTCAAAGGAGGGCTAATCACAAGGGAAAAGCCATGCTTGTTTTGCCTACCTGCCAAGGGAGCTGTCGCAGACATTTTTTCATAGAAATCCTTTCTTTGGGATAGTGCATCTTCTGGGAAGCAAGGGCCCCAGAAGAAGAATGTAAACAATGATTATCAGCTGCTGTGAAATGCAATAGGATGCACCTGTAATTGGTTCATGTTCCATGTGTTTATAATTAAGGGCCAATCACAGGAGCAAGCTGGGGACAGAGTGCCTGGACACAACTTTGTTATAGATTCTTTCTATTCTTAGCTTAGCTTAGCAAGCTTCTGCAACTTCTCTCCTTATTCTTTTTAGTATAGTAATAATGTATTATATATCGTATATCAATAAATCCAGCCTTCTGATCAAGAAACAAGATTCTCGTCCTTCTCTCACCCCAAGCGACCTCCTCAGGTCCCTGTAATAGGGAGCTCTGTGCCTCTGTAGTAGGCAAGGCACTTTCAGCTGAGGACATAAGGAATCCAATATGTACTGTTCTCATAATCACACAGGTACAGAACGATTAAACAAAACTGGCATTTAAAGCCTTGGAGCCCCAAACTGAAATGAAACTGCAAACTCCTGGATACTGCAATAAGAGCTGCTGCTGAATTGCTGACACATGTAGGCTGCAGAAATACTTCAAAATATGTAACACAGGCCACTGGATGACGGGCCACGTTTGAAGCTGGAAGGTTCTGATCCTGTTCTGCTAGTATGTTACTGTGCCATTTCTGGACACATGCTTCAAATTCTTGATCTCTTGTTTCATAAACTCTTTGGCACAGGTTTTGTCCCACATATTTTTTTTTGCTGTGTCAGACACAAAGAGAAGGCAAAAAGGAAGTGTAACTATGGCATTCAGCTTACTCATTGTATCACATGTTCAATCCCTGATGAATTCATGAGTCTGGCACACACTGTGAGTGAAGAATTGAACAGCATTAGCAATCAGTGTATAATGCAACCACTGCAGCACTAGCAAGGAAAGATCTGAGATCACTCAGTGATGAGCACTGATAAAGCAGTTCACTACAATAATTTAATAAATTGTTTATCTAGTTTTTTACATCCTATACAACAATGCAAGAGCATTCCCTGTGTGGTTAGTAATGGTGATGTTCATTATGTCAAAATAAGGAAAAAGAGGTCTGCAGTACATTATATTCTTGCCAAAACATATTTAGTGCCTTCAAGTAGGTAAAATCAGATTACTGACAGCAGAGGGCAACACAGACCTCATTACTGAATAAAGCCACAAATATGTATCAAAAAAGCATACCAGCATTTTACTGTATTGGAGTATACATCCTAGCATCATCTATAGATTTGCTGTAGAGCCAAAATTCTGGAAGTAGTAATCTCTTAAAAAATAATTTTGAACATCTATGTGAAATATATGAAAGAGGAAATACATGTAAAAGAGGAAAGCACTACAACAAAGGCAATAACAAATACCTTTACTTTGACTAAATTACATTTACTTTTAGGCGTTTACTGCATAACCAGACATTTCCAGCAGACTTCATCATATCAAAAAGCTGTAACCTTGTAAAATTTTATATTTATTTTCTTTCTCTGTGTATATTAATAGCTCCATTTAGTATCCAAAATATTAGTTGGTTATACCAAAAGTAACACAGTACTCTATTGAAAATAGGAAGTTTTACAACTTTTTTCTTTGTTGTTGCTGTTCTGTGTTAGCCTTAGGTCTGATACTCATTTACCTTGTGTGTTACACTGCCTTTCCAAGCCATTTTGCTTGGGAAGGACCATATCACGACTGAAGTTAAAGTTTAAAATAATTTATTTTTCATTCATCTTAGGGCTGAGAGGAGCATGGTGGGGCTCCCCCAGCCATGCAGAGAGGTACCAAAGGAAGGTCATGCCCTGCACAGGGGCCACAGGACAGTATCATGGTGCCCACGTCATGTGCCAGATCCATGCCCAAAACAGCCGGCAGCCTCCGTGGAAACTGTGCCCTCACACAGGAGGCTGCATGGGACAGCAAGTTATTTCCATGGCTGCTGCCTTCTCGGGAGATTTTTCACCCTGCAGCAGCCCCGGGGACAGCACAGGAGCCCTCAGGGAGTTCACATCCCACAGCAGATTCACAGGAATATTTAGCTTGGAAAAGACCTCTGAGACCAGCAAGTCCAAGCCCTGACCCAGCACCCCCCTGTCAGCCAGACCATGGCACTGAGTGCCCCATCCAGACTTTCCTTAACACCTCCAGGTACGGTGACTGCCACCTGCCTGGGCACTCCATTCCAGCATCTAGTCACTCGTTCTGTGAAGAAATTCTTCCTAATGTCCAACTAAACCTCTCCTGGCACAGCTTGAGGTGATATCCTCCCATCCTGCCACTAGTTGGTGGGAGAAGAGACCGATCCACAGCTGGCTACAATCTCCTGTCATGTGGTTGCAGACAGTGATAAGGTCACCCCCAAGCCCCCTTTTCTCTCGGCCCAACAACCCCGGCTCCCTCGGCCGCTTCCCATCGGACATGTGCTCCCAACCCTTCTCCAGACAGGCTCCAGTGTGACGGTGTTCACAGGGGTCTTAGGATGAGGGAAGAGACGAGGATCTGGCTCCATGTTTCAGAAGGCTTGATTTATTATTTTATTATATATATTATATTAAAACTATACTAAAAGAATAGAAGAAAGGATTTCATCAAAAGGCTAGCTAAGAATAGAAAAAGAAGGAATGAAAAACAAAGGCTTGCGTCTCGGACAGGGAGTCCAAGCCAGCCGACTGTGATTGGCCATTAATTAGAAACAACCACATGAGACCAATCACAGATGCACCTGTTGCATTCCGCAGCAGCAGATAACCATTGTTTACATTTTGTTCCTGAGGCCACTCAGTTTCTCAGGAGAAAAAATCCTAAGGAAAGGATTTTTCAGAAAATATCATAGCTACACTCCAGCACCTCAGTGCCCTCTCTGGAGTGAGGCGCCCAGAAGTGGACACGGTAGTCAAGGCGGCCTCAGCGGTGCCGAGTACAGGGGAAGAATCGCTTCCCTAGTCCTGGTACAACGGTACTTGGTACCTGTATTCCTGCTACACCGGGAAGTGGTTTCTCTTTCCGACACAGCCCGCGCCCGCAGCGGCGCTGCCCAGCCCGGTGTCCGCCGGCGCCCCGGCAGCGGCGAGAGCAGCGCGCAGCCGCCCGGGCCCGGAGATGGCGGCGCAGCAGGAAGCGAGCGGGCGGCGCCATGTCGGGCCCCGCTGCGGAGGTGAGGGCGCCAGCCGGGCTGCCGGGGCACGGGGCCTGCGGGAGCGGCGCTGTGTGTTTCGCCGGGGGCAGCAGGAGGGCGGTTTCCCCGCCTCAGTAGTGCCCGGGGAGCCGCCGTTCTTGTCTTGGCGGTGAGGCCTGGGAAAAGTGGCAGGAGGCACCAACGGCCCAGGTGCTCCGCAGCCCGGGTTTGCCCTTCAGCACGGTGCGAGCACCGGCTGGCACTCGGGACCGAGGGGAACGGGGAACAGCGCCCTGAGAAGCGGGGGTTTGGTAGGTAGGGCTGTGCTTGCTTTTCCTCCTGCCCCGGCTGTGCGGGGCAGCATTTCGCCCCTGTCAGAATTAAGCTAGACGAGTATGGGGGTGTGTGGCAGGAACGGGTGTGAGGAGCCAGGTGAGGTTTAGCTTGGACATCAGGAAGAATTTCTTCACCAGGGTGATTAGATGGAATGGACCGCTCAGGGAGGCGATGGAGTCACCGGTCCTGGAGGTGTTTGAGGACTTGGCACTCGGTGTCGTGGTCTGATTGACAGGTGATGTTCAGTCATAGGTTGGACTCGATGATCTCAAATCTTCTCCAACCTAATTAGCTCTATGATTTTGTGACGTTTTAATGAAGAATTTGGAGAAAACCCCACAGAGTTAGCGTGCCCGTGGCATTCTGGGTCACAGTTAAAGCGTGCATGGGCCCGCCCGTTTCCTGGGAAGCGACCACGGGCAGATATGCAGGCTGATCTCCCCAGGTTTCCGGGCACGTTTGCAGGCTGATCTCTCGCAGGTCTCCGGGCACATTTGCAGGCTGATCTCCCGCAGGTTTCCGGGCACATTTGCAGGCTGATCTCTCGCAGGTTTCCGGGCACGTTTGCAGGCTGATCTCCCGCAGGTTTCCGGGCACATTTGCAGGCTGATCTCCCGCAGGTTTCCGGGCACATTTGCAGGCTGATCTCCCCAGGTTTCCGGGCACATTTGCAGGCTGATCTCCCCAGGTTTCCGGGCACGTTTGCAGGCTGATTTCCCCAGGTTTCGTGGGCTGCTGACCGACATGGAGGTTCCAGTGGGGATTCTCAGCCGCTGGTGGCATGAGCCTGACTCCCAGCCTCGGCCAGACAAGCTGTCACTTGTGGCTGGCTTTAGCACCAAGAGAATGTGAGCTGATTCCAAATGCACACGGCTGGGCTGCTGCTCCCAGCTGCTGTAACCTTCCTTCTGATTTATATCGAAAGTGGCTGTAATTCTGCTCACAGAAGAGGCTGACCTTGGATTGGAAGCTACAGGATGGATATCTGTAATGGTGCTATTATGGGAATTCTTTATGTATTTCTCATATTGGTCTCCATGCAGCATTGATGTCTTGAAATAAGACATATGCTGGCATAAATATAGAAAGGAGTTAAAGTTCATGCTTTTAAATGTAGTATTATTTTAATAGTTAAATATATAAAAATCTATTTCATTTCAAGTGTATTTCACCCTTTGCTTGAACCAGTACATCATGGGTCTTTGATCAAGACTCTAAAGTATTAAGAAATTATGTACTTTCACTTTTAAGTGTTCATATTTTAGCATAAGGAATGTCAGCAGACACTAATAATATTTTACAAATACCACTTGTTTAAATCATACACTTTATCCATTCAGGATGGATGGCCTTTTCAAGAGCATATGTACTCTCTTGCATACAAAGGATGTATTTTTAAAGGAAAAAAGTTTTATAATTTTTCAGTGGAAAACCTGCAAAACAACAACAAAGTGATATTTAATCTAAGTATGGCCCCAGCAATGGAATGATAAATAGCAATAGTGTAGAGCCAAGACTTAACTAAAAAAAATAATGTTAAAGCAATGAAAAAATGGTGTTCGTCTGACAAATGATGAAAAGCTTGCAGAAGTTCATAAAGCATGTTTTTATTATTTACATGTTCATACATTACTTATATGAATTCATCAGCACAATTTTCCATAAAAAGACATTGCAAACTAAACATTTACCTTTGCTTGTAGTGTGCTAGAATTTAATTCCTTGCTAGCTGTATGTGATAAAGAATAATCTTTAAAGCTATTTTGTCAAGGAAATGTCTTCAAGAGAAAGCATTGCTTATTTCTCTCCAAAATTATTCATATTTTTATTCTAAAGTATTAAGTTAAGAAATGTGCTTTGTTAACAAATAAGTCTTAAGTACAATTTACTTACTGATTTAGGCTCCTGTTTTCAAGACAGTCTGTTTTGTTGGACTTCTGTGCCCCAGTGCAGAGCTCAGTGAAAGAAGGAAGTGTGATCCACCTCAGGAAAGCTTTGTTTACATTGAGGTTGTCCAGATTTCAAATAGGTACGTCTGCAAAAGGATATAAACAACACTTATGGAGACTAAAAAATAGATGGAAGAAAGTTTGATGAGATCTCTCACTTAAAAGCCAATGTTAAACCTGCAGCTCACAATATGTTCTTCTTCTCTGTAGGTTTAAAAAGTGCTAATTCTCCTTGGGTAAATGAACAAAAAATTTAAGACGAAGTTACAAAATAGTGGAGGAAAGCTGTAAAGCCAAGAATGAACATGAAAGGTAATGTCTGTATAGGGAAACAGGGAAAGACTTTTCAGTCATTGTAGAAGACTGTATAATAGAACATGTGAAAGTCAGAATTTTTTTTGAAGTACTGGCTGCTGGAGCCATGTTGTACATAAGACTGTAACCTTTCCTTTTTAAAAAGGGTGTAAACTCCCAGTCATTTTGTCTGCAGTGGAAAGATGGGAAAACTAGAGACTTACAAATTCATAAGAAATGCTGACCGGTTCCCTTTTTTTTTTTCCTTCTAAGAGCATCATAGTGTATAAGCCACTCTCAGTGTACTAGGAATTTTGAATTATGATACCCCAGTCTTAGGGAGACAATGTTGCAAATGCTTCTTGTGCACAGACATTGAGTAGAGGGAGCGGAGCCGCTGAGTGATACAATCCCAGTGGTGTTTTAAGAGCACCAAAATATACAATGAACTGCAACTGTTACCTGTATAAGGCAATACAGTTAAAGTGTGTTGAAGAAACTGGCTTCTACTTGGAGGTATCATGGCCTTCCTGAAGTTTTTTGGCTAGTTTGCTGTCTGAAGTGATTGGAAATATGGATATGAACATTTGCATCCGTCCAGGTGAACAGTTAGGAGTCTAAACTATATTGCATAAAAGTTTTTATTTAATAAATGATTACACAAATCAACTTAGATCATATTTCTATTGCCAGGTATGTTTCTTGAGTGAGGGAGAATGTTTATAGTAGCCTCTTGCTGTGGGAAAATGGTGAAACATTGTTCATGTTGTCTGTCAGATGTAACAACAGTTCTTTTTTGTTCTAAAATCTGTTACTGTTAAAGAAACGTGAATGTTAGGAAATGAAGCAGTAATTTCATAAAGTGCAAAGAACTCTTTCACACAGTGAAGTTTTGGTTCAGTACTGAGGCAGGTGATGTTAAAGGATTGATATTAGCATTTTCTGCTTGGCTCAGCTTTAGTTTTGCTCTTCATGATAGAGATGTGTTGGGAAAATGCCGGATTTTCCAGAAGCTTGGATTTTTATGCAGATGAAAAATAGTCTCTCTTGCAGGAGACTGTTAATATATAATGACTCAAGTTACTGTATGGTTTGTTGAAAACTGTGTGCAGCTGCACAAAAGGCTGAATCTCATGATAAACCTTACTGTAGCAGCATTAAGTCATGTCTGAGTCATCTGCTGAAGTTCCATTCAACACACTTCTTTTCTTATCTATTGTCACTTGAGGCCAAAATAGGAGTTCATGTTTAGAAAATGTGCCTGTGTGTCAAAGGCCTGACTTTCGACTTGCTTGAAGCCCCAGCTAGTACCTCATACTGACATAGTTGAAAGTGGCTGAGAGAAAAGGGATTCCTCTGCCAGCTTTGACAAGGCTTTGTCGTGAAAATTTGAAAAACCAGGGAGCTCCATGGAACATTTCTGGACCTTGTGTGCAAACTAGGAAATGGATTTTAGACTAAAGTTATTTAATATTGAAAAATAATCTGGTTGTACCTTAGAGAAACCCTGCAAGTGTTTCTTTATGTGAAATGGTACAAATTTTAAAGCAAATAGACACCCACTTTATACATAATTGCCAATAAAACTGTTGATGACAAATCTCTCAGAACTATATATATACATTTTATTATTGCCCCCTGAATCATAATTTATTAGAATGTGTTGTGAGTCTGTATATCTGTCCAATTGTGGAAGAGGTTAGCTAATATCTCCACTTGACACTTGTAACCTGTAACTTGTTAAAAGTAAATTTTGTAATTTTTTTTAACTCCATAAAATTTTAATAACAATGTCAACAATATCAATAAAAATAAAGATTTCATATCAGTGGAAAAATGTATTGCTTGTAACATTTTCAGTGTTCCAAGTAGTTAGCTGCTTCATTCAGTAGAAAAATTCACATGGTTAGGAAGACAGGATATAGGAAAAGCTGAAATATCTTCCAGAGTGAATCAGTTTAACTGTAAATGAAGTTATTAAAAGGAGCCCTTAGCAAGGTAATGTCTGCTGGGATGTGCATCCTCTCCAACATCAGCAGAGCAACCTAGAACTCAAAGTAGCTGTAGCTGTTCAATTTGTAAAGTATTTTCTCATTTTGCTTTTGCCATGGAACAAGTCAGGGTTTAATTTATCTGGTGTAGCTGTAATATATTGAACCTTTTCATGAGCTCTGTCTTTCATACTGGTGTCAAATGAAGCCAGTGGCTAAGCAGTCTGGGAAGGACAGCAGCTTTTCCTATCTCATTAAATCCATGCATGTTTGATCTTACTAGAAAAAATGTGCTGACAGCTCTGCATTGGGATTGATCCCTGAGGCTTGAGAATTTCATTATGTGCTCTATTGATTGTTTAATTATTTTTTAAAGCATATAAGAATTTAATTAAACATAGAGGGGTCTAGAAGAAGCAACTCCAAATAAGGATTAAAAATTGGCCTTGAAAAGGGGATACTCTGTGCATCTTCACAAGAATGGAATACACTCTACCATCTCTCCTCTTCAAACTTGCTAATTTGGGACGAAAGCTGTGGGGGAATGATTTCACTGAGAGAAACACAGGGTGGAGACAGTTTAGCTCCAGATTAGTTAAGAGTGCTGTAGTTCAAGCAGTCACTGATGTAAAAGGTGCAGAACAAAGCTACTTCTCCATATTAGTACTGTGTACTCCAGTGCTTCTGAATCCGTGAGTGAGAGGTGACTCTTGGTCAGTGAGATGTCAGTGGCCATGGACAGCTGGAAATTATACTGTTGTATTGCCTCAGTTCTCATTGTATTCACTTGGCTTTATTCATGTGCCTATTCTTTGAAGATGAACTTCTATCTAGTTCTGAATGTTTTAGGTATGGGAGGCAATCCTGTGGAGAAGCAGGAAGAGCTCTGATTTTTGCTGAGATGAAATAAAAGCTCCAGTAAATGGTTTCTTGGTGACATTGTTGATATCTGCTCTCCCACTGTAGATAGGATAAAGAAATGTTTCTGGGGTTGGAGGCTGGCTGAGAGAATTCTCTGATTTCTGCTTGGGCTCTTGAATTTAAAATAGCACTCAGTAATTTTCATTTTTTATCTGGTATTTAGGTTGCCCAAAGTAAGCTGTTGTTTCTAGGACTATGCTATGCACCATCTCTGCTGTAGCATTAACATTTTTAACACAATGTTTGCAGAACATTTATTCCCCTGTGTCATGGTTTAACCCCAGGTCCCACAAAGCCTCTCACTCACAGCCCCAGCAGTGGGACTGGGGAGAGAATGGGAAAGGTAAAAAACAGAAAACTCCTGGGTTGAGACAAACACAGTTTAATAGGAAAAGTAAAAGCTGCACACATAAACAAAGCAAAACCAGGAATTCATTCACTACTTCCCATGGGCAGGCAGGTCTTCAGACATCTCCAGAAGAGCAGGGCCCTACCATGTGTCACAGAGACTTGGGAAGACAAACCCCATCACTCTGACTGTCCCCCTCTTCCTTTTTCTTCCCCCCACTTTACATACTGAGCATGATGTCAGATGGTCTGGAATATCCTTTGGTCAGTTGGGGTCACCTGTCCCAGCTGTGTCTCTCCTCCCAGTCTCCCATGCAGCCCCAACTTCCTTGCCAGCAAGGCAGTAGGAAAGGCAGAAAAGGCCTTGGCTCTGTGTAAGCCCTGCTCAGCAATAATAAAAACATCTCCATAGTATCAGCCTGTGTTCAGCACAAATCCAGAGCACAGCCCCATGCAAGCCACTGTGAAGGAAATTAACTCTACCCCAAAGGACACCAGGACACAATGTTAGGAGTACTTGTCTTCTGATTCTTATCTGGGCTGTGGTCTGGATTTTTTTTCCAATTGCATAGGATTTCTTGGAGAAAATCTCACCTGCAGTGGAGGTTGGGATGAGGGAGAAAAGGACAGGTGTTCGCCCTTCGAAGACATTCATGCACACTTGCTTGGATGCATTCTGAGTTTGTCTTGGTTTTTCAGGGTTAAGACAAAATGGACAATGGCTTTGTACAAGATAAGGTGTAAAGCAAACACAAAGCATTTATCCCAAATGCTTTTGGAGGTGGCAGTGTTTTTCCCAGGGACTGAATTTACACTTAACAGCAAGTGTCTTGGCCTGGGTTGTGTTTTTTGTTTGTTAGTTTGTTGGTTGGTTTTCTCTTACTTAGTCATTTTACTGTTTAAAAATGTTCTGATTCAACTTGGTATTATTACACGACGGCCATATTTTAAACCTGAGGTAGCCTGATGTGGTTTTATTGGGTTTTTTTTTTTTTTGGAAGAAAACTGGCTTACAAGGTTTTTATTGATTGTCATCATTTATTCTTGTACACACAAGTGACTCATTATACCGTGCAGTCAGAGTGAGAGCTTGTAATGATTTGGCAAGAAAGTGCCTCATCAGCACAGCATTACAGAGTCTCATTGTAAATATGAGCCTTGTAACCTTCAGTGTAGCTTGGAATTCAAACTGATGTTCTCATGCATATTTGGAAAGTCATAGCAGTTAGGTGAAGTCCCTGGTGACTGGAAAAAGGGAAATGTCACTTCCATTTTTAAGAAGGAGAGAAAGAAAGATCCAGGGAACTACAGACTGGTGAGGCTCACCTCTGTGCCTAGAAAAGCCTCCTGGAAGATGTGCTAAGGCACATAAGAGATAGGGGGGCAATTCAAGGTAGCCAGTGGTGGCATTCTATGATAGAGTGATAGCAAGGGTTGACAAGGGAAGACTGACCAATGTCATCTATCTAGACTTCTGTAAGGCCTTTGTTATAGTCCCTCATGACATCCTTATCTCCAGATTGGAGAGACATGGGTTTTATGGATGGGCTCATTCATATTCAGTGGATGTGGAGTCGCTGGATGGATGCAGCCAAGGAGTTGTGGTCAGTGGCTCTATGTCTAGGTAGAGGCTGGTGGTGAGTGAGTCCATGGGACTCTCATGGGACTGGCACCCTTTAATATTTTCATCAGTGACATGGGCAGTGTCATTGGTGCACCCTCAGCAAGTTTGCAGATGATACCACAGCAGGACAAGATGCCATCCAGGGGAACCTGGACAAACTTGAGGAGTTGGGCCTGTGAGCACCTCCTGAGGTTCAACAAGCCTGAGGGCAAGGTGCTGCACCTGAGTCAGGGCAGTCCCAGACACGAGCACAGACTGGGAGAGGAAGTCACTGAGAGCAGCCCTGCAGAGAAGGGCTTGGGGGCTCCTGTGGATGAAGAGCTGCACGTGAGCCAGCAGTGTGTGCTTGCAGCCCAGAAGGCCCGTGGCACCCTGGGCTGCATCCAAAGCAGCCCAGCCAGCAGGTCAAGGGAGGGGATTCTCCCCCTCTACTTTGCCCTCATGAGACCCCACCAGGAGTGCTGCATCCAGCTGTGGGGTCCAGCACCAGAAAAACATGGACTTGTTAGAGCAGGACCAAAGGAGGACCACAAAGATGCTCAGAGAGCTGAAACACCTCTCCCATGGAGGCAGGCTGAGAGAGCTGGACTTGGTCAGCCTGGAGAAGAGGAGGCTTTACTGTGGCCTTCCAGTACTGTAGGGCCTTTATAAAAAGGAGGGAGAGGGACTTTTTATATGGGTAGATAGTGCCAGACCAAATGTGGATGGTTTTAGATTGACAGAGGGCAGATTTATATTAGATATTAGGAAGAAATTCTTTATGCAGAGGGTGGTGAGGCACCAGAACTGGTTGTCCAGAGAAGATGTGGCTGCCACATCCTTGGGAGTATTCAGGGCCAGGTTAGATGGGTCTCTGAGCAGCCAAGTCTAGTAAATGGCATCCCTGCCCATTGCAGGGGGGTTGGAACTATGTGTTCTTTAAGGCCCCTTCCAGCCCAAACCATTCTGTGATTCTGTCAGTGCTAAACTGAAATGCCCTGTGCAGTTGTGGGAGGGTTGAGGGTGTTTGTTTTCTACTGCACAAAATTGTGACACTATCATTTGTTCTTTCTTTTTCTTACAGCTCCACCTTAACAGAGATGCATGATTCATTTTGTAACTTAGGAAAAAAACTAGTCTTTCTCAGATTTCTTGTCTCTTAGAATCAGGAACACTGCTGAACTGCAGAACAGTGCTGACTGAGTTCGATTCAGTTAATTTTATAAATATTTGCTCAGCAGCATTTGTCAAATTGCGTTAAATCAGGTAGAAAAGCAGTCAAATTCCAAATTAAAAAAAAAATCAAAGCACAGTGTACAGACAGTAACTGGATAAGGGATTACTCTTTCCCTCCTGTCTGTATCCCAGCATCTATGGACTCTGCATGGTTTGTTTGCCAAAATTAGGCAAATATGTACCTTAAAAATGTGAAGTCTACTAAAGTTCATAGCGTAGTCATTTTATCTTTTTTCTTCAGAAGCTGGAGTTTTTCATGCACATTTCACAAGATTTCATGGGTTTGCTATGCCACAGCTCCCTCAAGTGGTAGAATAATTTTCCATTTGGAATTGCAGCTTGATTTCTGTGACACACTTGCATTCGCTTCAAAAGGTTTTGGGGCTTCTCCCAACTTACTGTTCTATCTGATTTATAACAGAAACATCAGAGTTCAAAGAACAGGAGTCTGAGCAGGGGAGGACTCAGGCTTGCTATACTTGGGTTCCCAGTGAGCTTTGGCTAGAAAATACACTGCAGTATTACCACGGCATCAGTAATTACAAGTTTCTTCCTCTGGGTACTCTGGAGACAGGGAACTGTTCTTGCTTTATCTTGGCTCTCCTACATGACAAAGCTCTTCCTTCTGTGTTCCTGTAGCAGAACAGAGGAGTGGATGCACTGACATTCTTTTTAGTGTCAGGATGCAGAGGGCTCAACTTAAGTATGTGAAAACTGGATCCTGTTTCTCTGAGTTTGAAACTTCTTGAGTGATAAATTGGTTTCTGAAATCGCCATTATTGAGGTTTTGCAGGACTTCAGAATGTAAGACAAGTGTTTAAATACAGCTTAAGGGAATGCTCAGAACATTTACTCTGGAGGATGGGTTGGTTCTGTTCCTATCGAAAAAAATGAAGTCTTGTCCTCTCTGTCCTTCTCTTTTGTGGAGCTCTGAGGTCCTACCTAAAGTTTGAACTTGTTTTGGTCATGTAAAGGACAAGTTAGCTGGTGGTGGTCATAGAAACAACAGTGTATCTCACCCAGCTGTATCTCTTGTCCCTTCCCTACCCCTGTTCTCAGGAGTGTTCATCATGGAAACATTGATGCTGCAAGTAACCAGCTTGTGACTTCTTCCCATAGGGATGTGTGTAGCTGGCCTTGTCTCTGGCAGGCAGAGGAGTTTTTCTGGAGTAGAATCAGGATGGATGCAATTTCAGACAGAACAAGGATTTTGTGCATAAACTTAGAAGACTAACTGTGGAAAAGAACACAACACTTAGAACACACCATTCATTTCTGCATTCTACATTTGATTCTCCTTATCAGTAAGAAGAAGAATACTGTTAGGAATATAAAATTATTTTTTTTGCATGTGAATTTTCACTAACAATGCACTGAACATTTTTTAATCAAAGGGCTTAATGAAAAGGAATCAAAAGGAAATACTATTGAAACCATGAGATTGCGCATTCTGAAGACCCCCTTTGATTTTCCTTTATGTGTGAGAATATATGGGAGCATCCTTTAATAATGCTACAGCTGCAAGAAAATATAGAGGGATCTGTCTTTAACCTTTGAGAATTTTCAAAGTTTGTAGATGTCAGTGTTTTGAAACACTGCAGGTGTCATTGTTTTTGAGCTGCCCCATCTTGATAATCCATCTGTAATATGATGCCAGAGCTAGCAAGGGAAGGGCAGCAATGGGACCTCAGTCTCTGACTTGCTTCTCTGAGAGCTGTAAAGGAGACACTTCTGAAAGAGATGATCTCTTGCACAGCAAGTGAACAGTTGAGGGACATGTAGGAACCAGAATGGTGTTTTTAAGAAAATGATGGGAAACCCAGTGATAGATACAAACAAAATAGTATAAAATAGCATAAAATTAAAAGAAGACCTTGTGTGAATATACAGGAGGTGAATTAATGTTGTAATTGTTGGAAAGGTGATGATCTTTTTGTTTGTTTCTAGGTTTAAAAATGTCTGATCTGAAAGATATTGTACACAGAGCCTTTTGTATTGAAACCCTGCTGTCTGAGAACAATTTGCAAGATATTGAGGATCATCTTAAAGAACTTGCAGATGTTGATATGACTGTAGAATATCTCCAGGGGACAGAAGTTACCAAGGCTGTATATAGAGTGCTCAAGAGCTGCCCTTCAGGAGAGTTGAAGAAGAAAGCAAAGCAGTTATTGTCAAAGTGGAAAACACTTTACAAGAATAACTGTGCCCAGTCATTGCAAGTTAAAAAGTCAGTTTCTGTGGATGTGAAAGAAGAAATTGAGCATCTCAGTGTAGTTCCTACAGAAAAGTTGCTGTCTGAAGGACCTGAAGGACCATGTCAGCAGGAGGCGTTAGATGGTACTAGTTCCAACACTTTGGTCCCATCACAAACTGTTAAAAATATGGTACATAACAATGCAGAAGGCAGTATTAATCAGCATTCTTCTTCTGAGGAACAGTACAGTGTTCATGAAAATTCTAAATCTGTTGTTAGCGAAGCCAGTCTGCAGCAGGACCTGATGAGAGCTCTGAGGTGTAAATGTGTGGATCTTCTTTACAAAGCTTTGATTGGTTCTGCCAAGGATGAAGAAGAAACTGTTAAATGGCTAGAGTTAGCTAAAGAAATTGAAGAACATATTTTTGCTCTTCATGCTAAAAATGATAAAAAGTATAAAAATTGCATCAGAAGTAAAATCTCTAACCTTAAGAACCCTAAAAGCTGCCACTTAAAGCATAACCTTTTTTCAGGAACTTTGAGCCCAAAGGCTTTTGCTGAGATGACAGTGATGGAAATGGCCAGTGATGAACTGAAACAGCTCAGGGCTCTGTACACAAAATCATCTGTTCAGGAACATCAGCTTCCACAGGTGATTAATGGCACACAGACAAACAAAATAAAGTGCAGACGCTGTGAAAAATTTGATTGCACTGTCACCATGATTGCCAGAGGAACTCTCTTCCTTCCAGCTTGGGTGAGAAACACAAATCCAGATGAACAAATGTTGACTTATGTTATTTGTAATGGATGTGGAGAACAATGGTACCACAGCAGATGGATTTGTTTGTAATGCTGTCCTTCTATAATAAAGGGCTTGGAAATGTGTATGACAACTTACCTCTGTTGAAACTCTGTAATTTTAAAAATTAAAAACAGCAAGATCAGTTTTAAAAATCTGCTAATGTATTTTTAAAGATGGCTTGAATGGATCCCACATGTTTTTAAGTAATGTAAATATGTAAAAAAATAAAGGGTAAAAGGAAAAAATTATTACACTGTATGTGAGTGGAATGTTTTCTAGTAAATCCATTAAAATTATTCCAAGTGCTGAGTTTTTCCTGAAGAGAAGGGATACTTGGAATTTTTTTTTAACTTCAGGAGGAGTTCTTTCACAGAACATAAGTTTCATTTGCAGTCAATAATTTACTGTTTCTAAAGCTGCAGTTCACATACTTATGTGCATTGCAGAATGTTCAGCATGGATTCACTCCTTAATTAAATAACTTTTTGCAAGCAAGTGTTAGATCATTTAGTTGATTTGAGAGGTGATTTCTAACAGGGAAAAAAGAAACTAAAAGTAGAGCATTAAAGGGGGTAAAAAGCAGCTAGCAAATGAAAGCAAGAATGAGATTCTGCTTTAGTGTTTTTAGCTATTAGAAGGAAAACAGGACTTGTGACAGTCTATCAGTATGCAGGCTGGATTTACAATGTAAGATGGTGTGTCCTGCTACTGCAAATAAATTAGTGCAGGATCAGACAATTATTTCAGAAAATGATGTAAATATACTATTGGATGTATGTTTATTTAATAAAAAAAAATTAATAAGAGTGGATATCCTCTCTGGAACTGGGACATCTGTCCTGAACTAAGAAAATTGATGTTTCTGTATATCACACATTACCCACAAACAATGAATAGAAGGAAATCCAGTAGCAGAAGTTTTTATACATATTTTTGTTCCAGAGTCAACAGGGTTCTCACTCATTGTTCACTAGAAGTATTTATTAAAAAAAAATAAATCTCACTATAGAAGTGACTTGTATCTTTTACAAATGCACAACAGCATTTAGCACTTCAAGGTTAAAATGTATCAGCAGAGCAGAGAAACCTGGTGAGTATTTGGTGGAGGAATTGAGGACAGTTCTGTACCCATCTGACTGTGACACAGCTGAGGCTGGCCAGCTCCTCTGGGCTGAGCTGCATGACCTCTCAGAGAAAGGAGCTGGAGGCATGACATTAGAAAATAGGTATTGGTGAACTGAATGCCAGCCAGGACTGAAAGACAGGCCTTTATCTGTATATGGGGAAATTTATGTGTAACCTGATGTTGCAAAGAGACACCTAAAGTATTCTACTGAAAAAAAAGATGAAAAATCTTTCTCTTCTGTGAAGAGAAAGCAGCATTACTTTCAGCAGCATTAGTTAGATGTTTAACATGTAAAAACATGCGGTTTTGGAGAATTGCACTGATGTAAAATGCACATTAAAGCTTTAGGCCAGACCCCCAGTGTTCAGCTGTGTAACCAAGGAGTTACTATGTGGCCTTCCTTCCCAGCCCTTACTTGTGTGCTGGAATTGATGCTGATGAGCAGTCCTGCTTTAGTGGCAGTACTTTTGTGTAAAGTGTTATTGTTAGCTTTCAGTGAAACTACAGGAGAGCAAACACTCCCGTGTTAGTGGATCACAGCAAGCACAGGATTGTGTGCAGTCATTTTGAAGGTCATGGTCCTGTTGAGGAGAGCTTTTTGCCAGCATTGTGCTGTGTCAGAACACCATGTAGCAAAAGACTTTATTTTAGCTCTGAACAACTTATAAATAATTTCTGCCTGCAGTTGGTTTTGAAGCCATTCCAGTAATGTACAGCTCATCCAAGTTTTATCTTGGCAAAGGGAAATATTACAAGGCATGGGGGGGTCTTTCTGACTGAATATATTTCAAGGGTAAAATTTGTATCTGTAACACTGACTACATTTGTGACATAATATGTAACATCATTTTCTTTTGAACTGCCCATCACTAAATGTGTAGCTGTGCAGGCTTAAAATATTTGGCTGGCTAAGATTATATGCTATATTACATGCTTTGTCCCAAAATGTATTTAAAAAGCCAACTTGCAACTACATAGTGTGTACAACAGCAGGAGGGTGTAGATCACTAGAGTACAGGAAGTAGAGTCCAGAAACAAAAGAAAAGCCTTGAAAAATGAGATGCTTTTATATTGTTGAAGTCTTTTTTTATTCCAGTTCATTCCGGGTGAGAAAAAGCTCTCTGGACTTTTTTAAGCAGGGACCATTAATTTGGGTATAATGTTTAGCATGTCTGTGCTGCTATTCCTACAAGGAATATGTCTGTAGAGGTGCTCTCCACAAACATAGGACAAATACATACTGAACAAGGCTAAAGTCTGTATTTGTCTCCCGGGGATTTTCCAGAAATGCTGTAAATTCAGCTCCTTGAATCCTGTGATTTAACAGAAGCAATAAAGTCTTAAACATAAATTACTCTCAAAGATCAAGCAGCCTGTAGCTGCAGAACTTGTGATACATATCTTAAGAAGATGAGAGCTGAATTAACAATGAATTTCACACAATTTTCAGTGTAAAAACAAAGGCACTATTCTATATCTGAAATGCTCTATTAATTGTAGTCAACGGCACTCCTTTAACACCAGTAACAAAACTCCTTCTGGTTCCTGGAGATCCCCTGCCAGATCCACTTCCATCTGTTCTGTTGAGTGCCTTTTCTATCTCTGTCATATCCCTCTTACTGTTCACTTTTTAGGGAGGTACTCAGCTGCCATTTGTTGTTTATAACTCTTTCTTCTTTTCAAAACTAAAAGGAAATTTTTGCTGTTTATTTTTCATTTAAAGTGTATTTCATTCCAAATGCTGTGCTATCTACTTTTGCTACTAAAGCAAAGAACTGCAGCTCTTTAAACAAAAACCAGCTCTTTTTTTGTGCCAAGCCTGGTAACAGGCTGTGGTTAAGGAGCAAATATTACAGTCCTTCAGGGAATCTTCAGGGTGTAATGGTCCAATTCACTGACTGCCTGGAAGATAAGGAAAGAAACAAGAGCACTTTGATAATTTCTTGGATTGCTTGGGAGCTGGCTTGCTGCATTCTGGTATTAAGAGAGCCATAAATGACTTCATATCCCCTTATTTTGTACTGTTGTAATTCAGCCAAGAAGTGACAAAGTAATGTTTTAGTGAGGCCATGTCATCACTTGCCAGGATGGGACATAGTCTCCTTGCCAGCTACAGATAGTAAAAAGTATTCTTCACAAGCTCTTATTATAAGAGAGCTTTGCTGATACAGAACTTCCTCCCACTCACAGAAAGTTGCCCTTTATTTGCCATTGGAAGTTTTTTGTGCTGTCCTCTCTGACATGGCATAACAACATGAATGCACCTCTGTGAACAAAATCCCTAAAGTGCAGAGTCAGCTTTCAGATGAAGGTGCATGTGAGGGAGCAGCAAGGCTGGGTTGCTGCACAGGGGGAGGCGAGCCAGGGGAGGATGGTGGGTGACAAGGCGTGCAGGGACAATGGCTTCAGTTGTAAGGGTCACTGTCTGGCAAACAAGAGCAAGGCAGGTCTGGTGACAATGATCTGCCAAAACTCCAGTGGGAACTGGGCAAGTCTGGGGACGTGCTGTCAGAATTTGAACAGGAATGACTTTGGTGCACTTGTTTCAAACTGCATCCTAACTGGGCATGTTCTTCTGTCTGACCTCAGGACTGGCAGGTGTGCTTCATGTGACCAGCCCTATCAGAAGCATTATTTGTTCTACAATTTGTGTTGTTTTGTAGCAATTGCTGTGTTTGTTACATACATGGTATGTAACAGAGTGGACACAAGGGAAAGGGCCTTCAGTTCCTGATCCTCAAGCACTCATGCATGTGTATTAACCATGAGAGTGACCCTACAATGCTCCTTTGTGCCTATAAAATCATGAGCATAGTAGCCATGGTTACACCATGGTTCTTTTCTATTTTCTTATACATTCCCATGTAAAGGAAATAAAAATACATCCTATCTGAGAAGTTCAAGAATTTTGTTTCCAAATAGAACTTGAAAAAATGAGCTATCTGGACAAGCTGAAAGTGATCCTCATGAGGGTCAGTGAGGCCAAGTACAAGATGCTGTACAGGGCTCAGGGCAACCCCTGATGTCCATACAGGCTGGGAGTTGAATGGATTGACAACAGCCCTGAGGAGAAGGACTTGGGGTTGGGTGCTGGTGATCAGAGGCTGGACATGAGCAATGTGAACTTGCAGCCCAAAAAGAATCAAAAGCAGCATGAACAGCAGGTTGAGGGAAGCGATTCTGCTTCTCTACTTTGTGTTCATGAGATTCCACCTGCAGTCCTGCATCCAGCTCTGGGGTCTCCAGCATGGGAAGGACATGGACCTGTTGGAGCAGGTCCAGAGGAGGCCACCAAGATGATCAGAGGGCTGGAGCACCTCTTCTATGGGGAAAGGATGAGACAGCTAGGGGGGGTTCAGCCTGGAGAAGAGAAGACTGTAAAGACCACATTGAAACCTTCCAGGACGGGGACAGACTTTTTAGCAGGGCCTGTTCCAGTAGGATGAGAAAGGAGCATAGATCCAGACTGGACAGACAGACTATATTCAGGCTAGGAATTCATTTTTTTACAGCAAGGATGATGAAATCCTGTAACAGGTTACCCAAATTGATGGTGGCAGGACTCTGAGCAATCTGATCTAGTTGAAGATGTCCCTGCTCATTGCAGGGTGATTGGACTAGATGACATTTAAAGGTCACTTCCAAGCCAAACTATCCTGCAATTCTAAATTTGTATGTATCCAAAGTGTTTAAAAACAAAATCTAGTATTGTTTCAAAACAAAAACATGGTAGCTTCTCCCCAAAACATAATAAAATAATTATTTCCTCAATTTCTAAATGCAGCTTTTTCTTCTGTGTAAATAATAAGATTTATAACTGATCAGAGCTTATATACTTTAGAATTACCATAATTTAAAGTCCGCTTTCCTACTCCTTTAGCACTTGCTTGTCTTTTACTCTAGAATTGGATGAAAGTAGATTGCAGGGGAAAAAAGCACTTAAAAATTTTTGAAGTCCAGCTTTGTTAGATAAAAGTGGGTCTGGTATCATAAGATTTGCCTCTAGCATGGCCTGCCTTTTAATAATCCTGTTCTGTCAGTAGGAGACATCTCCTTTTGATGTTACTGAGATCTTGTTTTCCATTCCTTGGGCCGTGTTGCTGTCTGATCCAAAACAAGACAACTCTACAAGTGGCAATTCCAGTCTGGTTGCATCTGCCTTATGATCAGAAGCATGTGATGACTGCTTGAGCAAATGGGTGCACTTATGCCTGTCATCACCTATTCCTCCTGATGGTGTGGGAACCTCTTTAATGTTTTTTTCGTATTAATTATACTTTGCCCTCGTGAGGAGATAGTAAGAGCACAGAAAAGACTTATCACTGTCTCCTTTAGCTTTTCTCACTGTGATCTTGTTTCAACAGTCAAGTTGGTGTTATTCTGAATTATTACAGGAAAAAGAGTGTCTGGCTACTTTTTTGAAATAGTGTGCTTTGTATTTTGATGAATTCCTTCACTGATACCTTAAATGTTTCTACTTGTAAAATGAAGCTGCCTTACAATTGCGAGTTTGCACACCTGGGGCCCTTAGTGTGGAGCACAGTGAGACTACTGCCTTTAATAAATAACTCTGACCGGCAGATACTTTATAAAGGCATTTTCGGGCTTAACAGTGCAGGGCATTCTAGAGCAAGTACAAGTTATCATTTCCACAGGAACGCTCTCAGACGGCGCACGGTAGTGATCGGTGGGAGATGGCTTCAATGAGCCTTTCCGGCCCCGGTTGGGCTGTGGGCACAGTTTTTCCCGCTGCCGGCTGTCCCGTTGTTCCCGTTGTTCCCGCTGTCCCCGTTCCCGCACCATCCCGCAGCTCCGGCCGGAGCGACTCCCCCCGTTCCCGTCGGGGCGTGGCCCTGCCCGGTGGGCGGGCCCTGCTCACGTGGTGCCGGTCCCGCCCCCGGCCTGGCCGCCATGTTCGTTCCTTCCGCAGCGCCCGGTGGCGGTGGCGCAGCCGGGGACCGGGACCGGCGGGAGGAGCGGCGGCAATTCCCTTCCCGCGGGCAGGGATCGGCCTCCCCAGCGCGCTCGGGAGCGGCGGCAGTTTCCTTCCCGCGGCCTGGAGCCGAGTCAGGTTGCGTTATTTTCCTTTCCCTTGTTGGCGCGTTCCCCGCCGCTGCCCGGGATCCCAGGGGCGCTCCGCGGTGTTCCCTGGCGGGAGCGGGAGGGCAGCCCCGGCCGGGCCCGCGGTGGGAGGGGGCCCCGGGCGCTCCCCAGAGCCGGTGCGGGTGGCGGGGAATGTGGCGTGATCCGGCATCCCGTGACTCCGGGGCAGGCGGCGGCTCCTTTGGGAAGCGGCTCCAGCTGGCCTGTGGCCGGTCACCGACCCCGGAGCGCTTCCTCCCGTCTGAGAGACATCGCTGATCTGTCAGGCTGAAACCCGGCTTCGTACCTGTGTGCTCAGCGCGGTTCAGACTGGGAACAGAAGAAGTATTGAAGCTCCTTTTATCTTCTTTTCCTCGCTGCTGTGGGCTTGGAGCGGGCAGCCCAGGGAGGTGATGGAGTCACCGTCCCTGGAGGTGTTTGAGGAAAGGCTGGACGTGGCACTCAGTCCGCGGGCTGCTTCGCAGGGATTGTCCGGCCATAGGTTGGTCTCGGTGATGGCAGAGGTCTTTTCCGACCCAATGGACTCTTGTGTGGAGATCGGCCGCCTGCCCAGCGCGCCCTTGGGTTTCACTTCTTGTTTGAAGCAGTGGCTCGGCTCAGCCGCTCTGCGGGGCCGGGGGATTCCCGGTGGCGGCAGGTGTCTCTGCGGGCTCAGGCGTGGGCAGGGGCGGCTGAGGGAGTTCCCGGTGGCGGCAGGTGTCTCAGCGGGCTCAGGTGTGTGCACGGGTGGCCGGGGCAGTTCCCGGTGTGGGCGGGAATGGCCGGGGCAGTTCCGGTGTGGGCAGGGGTGGCCGGGACAGTCCCGGTGGCGGCAGGTGGCTCTGCGGGCTCAGGTGTGGGTAGGGGTGGCCGGGAGAGTTCCCCGTGTGGGCAGGTGGCTCTGCGGGCTCAGGTGTGGGCAGGGATAGGGATGGGCCAGGGCTGGGAATCGCCCACGTCTGCGTGGTTATTGGGCTGCTCTCGGTATAAGTAAATCCGTGTTACAGGTAACTTGTTCAAAGCAATTTAGTGGCTAACAGGATAGTGCAAGAGAAATAGTTTTAAAAACCTCCATTAGTGCCTTCATAGCAAGGTTACGTGTAACTAGATCCATGGAGAGCATTTAAGTTTTATTAACTTGGGTGGGAAGCTAATAAAAGTTAAGTGGGAAGTTAAGTAGGGAGCGTCTTGGCTAAGTTTTGTTCAGGAACTGAAATGCTTGTCTGCAGATAGCCCTCATGCAGCCTCCCATCCCTACATGTTGTTTTCCTTCTTGTCCATAATAATTTACAGCTACACTAAATAAGCATGTGGGTTTTATTTGTCTTTACTTTCAACATGTTGTGCAACACTGAAGTTGTCAGTGCTAGCTTTTTTTAGAGCAAGGGTGGCTATGTGTGACTGGGTTTTTTTCAGGGTTTTTTTTTGTTTGTTTATTCAAAGTGTTTTTCCATTACTTTTAGTAGCTTTGAAGGTAACAAGCTGTAATGGCAGACTGGAGGGAGAGCACACATTCCCAAAATTTTCTTAGCACTTTTATTTTCAGGGAAACCTAATCAAAGGATGATACAGCTCTATCTGTGTTTCATACCAGCATCAAATTTATAATGAACAGTTACTTTTCTCTGTCTCCATTCAGGTTGTACGGAGCTGTCTTTGCTGTCTTAATCTTAGTAAAGCCTTTTCCATAAAGTTAAAAAGAGACAGTGGGTATTAAAAAAAACCAAAATAAAACAAACAAAAAAAAACCCCAACAAACCAAAACACCTGCGCTAGCAGTTCTTGTTTCATTGTTTTACTTTTGAGCGCTCAAACACCGTCAGTTTCCTTAAATTGAAAATCTGTGTAAGAAAAGAATTGCAGAGGGTCAAATAAGATATTTAGATTTCAAGCTTTGTTTTATTTTGTGTCAATTTGGTAATAAATTATGGGAAACAGATCTTCCAGCTCCTTAGTTTTGGAATTTTACATAAATGTTTCACAATGGATAAAAACTTCCCAGCAAAAAGGCTTGTAAGAAGTCCTTAGCGTTTGTTGTTTATTTTATTTTTTAATAGTGTTCGTTCTCCCCTGTGTTTTGTTTTTGTTTTCCTTCTGAGCAGACAGGTGTGTTGGCCTGGTACAGTGTAACCCACTTAATGCCTTAGGGATGGGCTTTTGTCACAAGAGCTACACTGGGAGGAATATGAATGTACAAGGTAGCCTTGAACCAATAGAGGCTGCTATTACTAAGATTCCCTGAAGGAAAAGGGAAACTAATGCAAGGGAGAAGGATGAGCACATTTGGGCAGAAATAATTGCTGGATAAGTTATTGAAAGAGTGGAAGCAGTAATAGAGAAGTAGGTTGCAAGGAGAATGTCAAATAGCTCAGGCATTGTTAGCAGTGTTGGACCAGGAGCAGCAGCACTGAAGGATGTTTTGAAGTTGGCTGAAAGTAATAGAATATTTAAGATGGAACATATTTAACTGTGAACTGCTGAGAAATGTCAGCTGACTAAATTGGAATAAATAAGTTTGCTCATTTTACTCGAATTTGGGGAATGAGGTTGGAGGTGAAGGTTAGGCTTATGCAAGATTAAACTGGGAGAGATTTTGCTAATTGACTTTGTGTCTAGCTAGAAGTTAGAATAAATGAAGAGATTTTGGCAGTAGGTGCTGAAATGATTTAATGATCCAAGGGTTTTGTGAACTTCAGGATTCCTTCCTTTGGCCACTGGGTCTTTCATAGTCCTGGGTCATGCCAGGCAACTGTTTGAACTAGAATCCTGAGCTTCAAAGGAGTCAAAACCTTACAAAGAAACCCCCAAATAAAACTTTTTTTGGTATCTGAATGAGTGGCAGCAGCTGAATGACAGTTCATTTTGGGTTGGGTTCATATAAGAAATTACAAGTAAATTCTAGTGATTTTTTGTGGTGTTAGATCAAGGCTGCTTAGAACAAGAGGCAATTTCAGATAGTCTGTGTTTTCTTTTGGATAGATGTTTAATAATTTGCTGACAAGTTATCTTCGTAGTGCAGTGGTGAAATCAGAGATACAGGAAGGAAGACTGGTGAGGAGATGAGGACTTTGGTAGGGCTGGCTCTGAGGCAGCTGACAAGTGGCTGTCAGCAAAGGGGAGTTCCTGATCCACGGCTCTTACGTCAATGCCCGTGGAGGGGAGGGTCAGGTTGGAGGCTGACTAATGTCTCTGCTTGTAGCACGTTCGAAAGTACAAAGCCTGTGGCCTCTTGGCTTCATATCTGGTTGTTTTCCTTTGAATTGAGAAAGTCTTTCAAAGTCAAACATGTTTGTGGCCTCTTATGCACTAAAAAAGTATTCTTCTGCCATTTAATTGACCAGGGTATAAACCACTGCCTCCCAAATCAAAGAACGAGGATTGACTAAGGGGAGAAAAGTGAGAAAACATGATTCTGTCCTTTCTTTTCAGATTTTTGGAAACTTGCAGATCTGCTATAGGCAACAAGTTTTACCACTGTAGTGATTGAGGGCTGAGAAATGTAAATCCTCCACAAACAGTAAGTGTTGAAAACTATGTAGTTTTGGATTCTGCCCTTTCTGCTGCTACTCTTGTAGTTCTTGGGACTTCTTTTCAGACCTTTCACAGAGAAGCAATTAATGTCATTCTTTGATGGGCTGCTTTAACTAACAAACTATGTTTTCTATGCTAGTCTGGCAATTATTGTCAAATGCTTTGTTTCTGTGAAAAAACCCAACTACTAATGAGGGAGGGAGTTTACATTTCCATTGAAAGGCAAGTGTTTTTTCAGTCAAAATGCTTGCAGTGGTGTGCCTCTTTAAACTTCTAATCTGATACCAGTGGCTTAACAAAATATGGTGGCTTAGTAAATAAAATTGTGAATAAGCTTCAAAACTGAAATGGAAGTGCTTATATGTGTAAATTTGAGGATAGGAAGTTGTGAAACATGGTCAGTGTTATGCTTATAGGACTGCTAATTCTGCTTGTCCATAACTTAAGTGTCTTTTTCTTAAGTCAAAGATGGCCCTTTTTGGCTGATGGCACATTAGGTTGTAACAATGTAAACAATGTAAACAAATGATTACTTACATGATGGGAACAAACTTGAGTCTATTTTATATTTAACAGTGTTAGTTAAAGGACAGTGTACCACATATCCTCAAGAAAACCTTTAGGTTTAGTCTTGGTTTTGTATAGTAGGTGATTCATCAAGTGACCACTGAATGACAGTGATAACCGAAACAAATTTTCTTGCCTATTTCCAAGTTAGAAAGTAAATACAAGTGGAGAAGCAATTGTCTGGAAATTAGAAGTGTCCCTTACATCTGTTTCTTCAAAAATGCTGAGGCAGTTCAGTGGTGGTGTTACAATAGATCCAGGGTTTGGTGCCCTATTAAAAACGGGGAGATTTCAGTTGCTATGTGTTATTTTGTTTGGATTTTTAATGGTGTGCTGCAGAGGCTGGTATCAGCATGGGAAAAATAAACTAAATAGGTCCAATTACCTTGGTTTGCTTAATAGTTTACATGGGGTTTGCAGCTTGCTGACATTACAGAGGCAGTGCAGTTGCTGTGTTGGCCAGCACTGCTTTTCCATAGAACTTGGGTTCAGCATTTGTCTTCAGCCCTCAGTACACTGGTGTGAGTGGGTCCTCCTTAATCTATGAAATTATTTTTATAGTAAAAAAGGACAAATTCTTAGATTTGGGTTCACATGTTGCTACAATAGTTTTCCAGACCAAGAGTCTTGCTTTTCTTTGAGTGCTGCCTCAGTACCTATAAGAGAGGTATTTGTACTCAAAGACAGATATTAAGCTGGAAGTAACACAATCTAGATGGATAGACTGGACAAGGCAGTGGTATTTTGTTAACCTTTGCAGGACTGCATTTTGTAATGTAAACTGATTTTTCTGAGGTTGCTTAGCTGTTTGTCTTTTGTTGTGACAGCAAATATTTGGACTGATAGTGGAAATATTTGACTTGCAATTCATTTTACTGTTTAAAAGGGACATCCTTAAAGGCAAAAATTAATTTACTGTTTTGTGTTATGGTATATGATCATATCATAAATTACATTTAGTAGAAAATGTTCCCTGCTTTTAACAGAAATATTGAAGTCAGTGATTAAGCACTGTAATCCTTTTTAGTTAGGGGAAGCAATTCAGAAATGGTTATCAAAATGAACCAGAGTGAGGCTGCTTTTTATTTGCTCTTTTTTTGAATATTGACATGATTGAAGGCCCTTTGTCTACTAGGTTGAGATTACTTTTACATTCACTAATTGTTAAGAAATAACTATAACAAACAGTTACATCTAATTCTATACTGTTTTGTGATTCCTAACGCTGGGTAAAACAATCAGATGCACGTTAGGAATTAAGCTTTTGTTTTGTTTTCAGATGATGAATGATGATTTAAACTGAAAAATTGACATAGTAAATTTTCAGAAACATCATATTGTATGTTAACCACCCCTTCCAAAACCACTGTCAAAATGCACATTATACAGATAAATTGTATAATAGGAGAAATAATATTAATTCTTGTAGTGTTTTAAGTATTTTATCATTGTATTATTTATTGGAGTGATAAGGCTTCATAACTTTAGAAAAAACAATTTAAAAAATTGAGTTTTTTAAAAATCTTAACTTATTTAAAATGCACAACTAGAAAAGAAATGCAGCAGTTTACTGTTTTGAAAAATACAGCTGATTCAGCAGATACTCTAAATCACTTTATCAGTTGTGGCTGCAGATGAGTCCCTTATACAATAATAAAACTGTAAATGTATCAAGTCTTGCATGCTTTCAAACAAAAATACTTATTAATACTTTCAAACATGCTTCTTTGGTGCTTCAGATACAGCTTGTCAGCATCTATTTAAATTATTCAATGTATATTCCATTATTTTGGATTAAAAACTTTACAGAAACTTAATTCCAGCCTAGCATGGCAGCTGTGGAAACTGAATGTACTGAAAAGCAACATTGCTTACAACATCACTGAAGACTCTTTCTGTAGAAAGGACCAGTTTGGTCCACTTTTAATAGTTTGTGGTTGGTCTGTAATTGTCTGCCCAGTAAAACTAATTTTATGGTCATCAGTCTCTTAGACCTCACTGGAATGGCCCACATAGCTGAAATTGTGCAAATTAACTTTGCAGGTTCTAGATGCACAAAGCAGTAGATACTGTTAACACCTTGCTTATGTGTATTTTGTTTAAAATGTGGCTTTGTGGACAATTTGATGATGATAACTGCCATTGATAGAAATGCAGATGCTAAAGAACAATGCAGAGTGCTTAGCACCAGTCAGAACCACCTAAGCCAGTTATTTGTGCACGTTGTGTCATCCCCGGAAATTCAGATTTCTGCAGGACTGGAAAAATAAATTATAACTTGTTCCCTGCACTGGTGGAAAGAACAGGAGAACATTCAGTACCCTCTGTGCCCATGAAAGCATTATTTATTAAGAAGCAGCTCCTATCTATTGATGTAGAAACTGGAGATATAAATAAATACACTAGATCATTTTCAGAGTTAAGAGTTAAGTGTCTCTTAACTGCAGCTCTTACACAAGTAGTCCAGTGACTCTAATGAGGCTTTTTGCATGCACTAAAATGTATGTGTTCATAACCTCAGCCCTAGCCATTATTCTGTAGCTCTCTGAAGGGTAAGTGAACTATCTTATTGTAGCTTCTTAGAAGTTTTATTATCATACAAACCTGTACAGAATTAAGATTTTATAAACGTTGTTAATTATGCAGTATGAATAAATTAAATTCCTTGCTCTGAAAAACATTTTAATGGAAGCAGTCACTTCCTTGTATTTTGACTTTTTTGTGTGTGTTGAGGCTTCAAACTACCCCTTTTGTCTTACTGTAGATTGTGTCTAGCAAGTAAATATTCAAAGATGGAAAGTCACTGATAAAAAAAATTCCTGAAATTTCTTGCTCCTACTGTAGGCCTTGATTGTAAGGCAGCACAGAGTCATATGACTCTCACACCAGCTTGTATCAGGTTCTAATTCTACAGCCACACTGTGGGTGATGTATATGCCAGTAATGCTAATTACAACTAGCAAGACCACATTCCTTCCTTCAAAGAAAGAGAGGGACTAGGCAACTTATGACCCATTTCCATTTTAAATAGATGCTATTTTCAGAGGAGCCTGGTAGGGCTGAAGCCCAGACTATCAGGTAGGTTTAGGAACACATTTCTCATACAGAAGCTTCAGTTTGGGCTTGATAAAATGAAACTTTACCCCCAAGCAATTAAAACACCATGTTACAGTATTAGATGACTCTACAGTTGTGAGGGCAAAGGTTGGGTACAAAGCACTAATAAGCAAACTACTTTAGTGCTAAAGGATTTTTTTTTAATTTCTTTTTAAGTCTAACCGTTAAAAAGCTTTCTTTGTTTGTCACTAATTTGCCGTCCCCATGCTGGCTGCCCGACTATTCACTGGCACTTCCAGAATTTCTGACAGTTTTACTATGGGAAGTTGACACTTCCTTACTGAACTGTCATTGTAGGCTTCGGCTTGGTATGTGGCATTTTGAGTAGTGACAGCTGACTTTCTTTTGTGCAAGTTTTAATAGTTTTTCATTCATCAGTGCTGTTCTGCAAGGAGTAAACTATAAACTATTGAATGCTCATCTAAATAAAATGACAGCATTTGCATTAGTTTCATAGATAACTGTTTCTAGTGCTTTGGTTTAAAAAGTAACTTCGGTGATAAAATACAGCACTGATGTGACTAGTTAAAGGCACATGCTCTATAAAATTCTCTGCTTTTTTCCATTAACCTTTTCCAGTGAACATAAATTAATTGTAGCACTTGTTGAATGTGATGTGATACCCCTTCAGTACAAAGGAGGAGTGGTTTGAAGGATTTGGGGGTTTAAAATAGTTCTAAGTGACAGACCAGTAATTTATGCAGCATACTGCTTAGATGCAGACTGCAGTGTGTGGAAAAGACACCTCTTTAATTTGATATTCTTGAGTGGGTACTCTTACTGGCGTATAACTGCAGTTCACCTGTTTAGTGGAGTCTTGTTCATGAGACTTGATGTTGGTGGAATTTAAAACACATTCTAGATATTTATGTATGCAAAATTTGGTGCTCACAACTCTTTTCCTTTCTAATGATTTCCTTAATCTTTACAGGTCTAGGAAAACAGGAGGATCTTTTCCCGTAACAAAATGGCAACAAAATCATCACTCCTTAAAGTAATACTGCTGGGAGATGGTGGAGTTGGGAAGAGTTCCCTCATGAACAGATACGTCACCAACAAGTTCGACGCGCAGCTGTTTCATACCATAGGTGTGGAATTCCTAAATAAAGAGCTGGAGGTGGATGGACACTTTGTTACCATGCAGATATGGGACACGGCAGGTCAGGAACGCTTCAGGAGCTTGCGGACTCCTTTCTATAGAGGTTCTGACTGTTGCCTGCTAACCTTCAGCGTGGATGACTCTCAAAGCTTCCAAAACTTAAGTAACTGGAAGAAAGAATTCATTTATTATGCAGATGTGAAGGAGCCTGAAAGTTTTCCATTTGTGATACTGGGTAACAAAGTTGATATCGATGAAAGGCAAGTATCTACAGAGGAAGCCCAAGACTGGTGCAGGAATAATGGCAACTATCCCTATTTTGAAACCAGTGCAAAAGATGCCACTAATGTTGCAGCAGCCTTTGAAGAAGCTGTTAGAAGAGTTCTAGCCTCTGAAGATAGATCAGATCACTTTATTCAAACAGATACGGTAAACCTTCATCGGAAACCGAAGCCCAGCTCATCTTGTTGTTGACTTAAATTTCTTTTTGCCAAATTACTGTTGACTAGCTTGCTCTGTAAAGGAATGGGGAAGGTGTAGTAGATAGAATAACAAACGGATTTCACTCTAATATTAAAATTGTAATATTTTGCTGCTTTCATGGGGGAGAAAAAGAAAAATCTCCATTCATGAGTGACCCGTTATTGAATTAGTGATGCTTTCTGTTTAGGAAGACATCAAGGAAAAAATAATATAAGAATATAATTTGCCAACGTTATTCAAATGATAAATACTTTGAATATAATTAAAACTTGAAAGTTCTAGAAGCACTACTTTGGAGAAGCTGTTCTGGAATTCAGGCACAAAGATACTTTTGTATGTGTATATTTTTATGAAATTGGCATTCCAGTTTTGCTTCATTAGATGTCAGTTTCTTAACAATGCTAGATATTAAACTTCAGTCTCACTACATTCCTTTTGCTGTGAGTGGTACTTCATCTCTAATCTGGTTATTATAAGTTAATATAAATTACATCCAGGTCTTCTAATTGCCTAATGTTACTGTAATTTGTGTAAGTTTGTAAGTAGGAATTAAATTTCCTACGTATTTAATGTCCATTTTCTCCCATACATTAATCTGATGCTGCACTAATTTCTCCAGTGGTTTAATGCAAAATACCGATCATTTTTTAAATTAATGTGTGTCCTTGCCTTAAGTCCATTCTGGCATGTTTCTGATCAATAAGGTGAAAAATCTGAGTAACTGAAATATAACCATTTTTTGAAAAAGAAATGCTTTATTCAGTCAGCTTTAATAGCACTTGAAAGGATCCACATTGTGACAGTTTTTTAGGAAAACTTGTGTACAGCCTTAGAAGTTCCAAACTTCTTGTTTGTTACCCTGAGCTATGAATGTGTTTACCTGTAATATCTGCACTGTGATATTAAGGAATGGCAATACGTAGAGAACTCAGGAAGCTCTTGACTTACAGTAGATTTGACAGCTTTCAGCCCTAATACAGGTATATAACTATAGATAGTGTTTGAGCTGAATTTGATCATTATTAAAATTGCTATTTTAGGATATGGACTTGTACCTTTAAGAGATAATATCTTTTATATTACTGAATTAATTTCATAATTATGAACTGTATTTGTTGGACAGTATTTTGCTGTCAGGCAGACAAAACTTGCAGGTGTTTTTGAGGCTTTCAGCTGCAGTTTAAGTGGTAGAATACTTGTATGAGAAATGGTTATTGGCTCTCAGAGTAACCACTGTCCTTGCAGTAGCAAAATTGCTAGTGCAGTAGCAATTGCTTCCATTTGTAATTGACTGCTAACAGGCACACATGTGCACGTGGTCTGAGAGGAAGTCTGATGCTGCAGGACAGGCCATGTTATTGATTAAACAACTGCTTTCTGTACAGAAACGTTTTTGTTTCAATGGAAAAGTATTTCTTGAAGAGTACATTACCAGCAAGCACTTTATCTTAAAAGTATCTGCTCAATCTGTACCAGGTGTAATTATTTGGAAGTAAAGCTTGCAAAAACAAATCCTTGTTGCTCTTAGTACACTTTTCTGAATGTATTTATTCTTGCTTGACCTGTCCAGGACAACTTTAGTCTGCAGATCTGCTACTCCTGCTTAAAACTTCCATCTTTTTATCTTTTGTGCATTCCTAAGTCTGATTCATCATTGCAGTCCTGCATCTACACCAACAGAACTTTTTAAAGTTCAGTCCCTGAGCAGTTAAATATAGGTTGAACTGCTACTTATGTTTAATTTCTAGTCAATGAATGAAAAGATCTGTGAAGAAAATCTTAGCTAAATCCCTCTTAATCTTAGGATGAGAGAGCAAAAAGCTTTAGAAATTAAGATTGCTTGTGTTAGGGGCTACGAATCTAGTGACGTGAAATTGTTGTAAAAGCACTACCTTACTACTTAAAGCTTCCTTTAACATTCATTTTAGCAGAGATTAAGGTTGAAATAAAACAGGAACTGAAGATACTGTGACTAGAGTACTATAGGTACCATTCAAGTAAGATTGCTAAAAGGGAAAAATGAAGGATGAGAACCACTGTCATCTTTCTTCTGTGCAGGCATCTGTGTTTCCCCATCTGTCCCCTTTCCATTTCACATCATGGTTACCAAGCCTCCTTCTCAGAAGTAGGTTTAATAAAGTTAAAACATAATCCCATAGACGTGTATTACTCATGCCCTGGGAGCTGCTGTATCACAACTGCATACTCATCACAAAAGTGGCCAGTAAAGATAAACAGGCGTGGACATGCTTAGTAAATAAGACAGTATAGGAATTGGGCCAGGAATTGGTCTCAGAGGGAAACTACTTAGTGTCTACAGAATCCAAAATCTTTTGACAAGCACATATAGGTGACAGGTATAAAATCATAATGCTTAATAATAAACATTAATTTCTGTACTTTGTAAAAGCTAGGTTTCATTCCATATGGATGTAAGGTAGGCATTTGTGGCTTATGTTTCAATTCACTGATTTGTTTCAAGAGCTAACACACCTCAAATATTACAGTGTCCTGTTAGCAGTATGTGGAGCTCTGTAGATTGACAGAGCATACTGTGTAACATGTATGCAAAGTTCCAGGTGTCCTTTAAAATGAGGAAAAAGAACGACTGTGGGTTGGTGGGACTGCTGGAAGCTGTGCTTGTTAGAAAGCAGAATGGCAGGGGGCAGAAGCAGCCACCTGGGACAGCTGGCAGCTCGTGTCACAACAAACTGTATCAATGCTTACATAAGCTGCTTTAACAGCTGCCCCATACCTCATTTCTTCATTTAAGTCACCTGACAGGTTACCTAAACAGTAATAGAACCTTGTAGAAAGTGGAGTCTGAGTTGCATTTCCAGCCTGGCTTTACTAAGGTTGCCTCATGTTAGCTTGTGATAATGTTCTCATCTCCTTATGCTTGATTTTTGAATGACTTAGGGTAATTCTAATCCCTTTAACTCATAAACTTTTATTGCCTTTATTGCATAATGCAGATTATCTCTGGTTTTTTGTACTGCAACAGACTTTATTTTGAATTCTTATTCTTAAGCTCCTGAGAGGGGGTAGGAACATAATCCTTGCAAAGTCTTTTCACTGAGAAACTGTTCACTGAAGCATGCTGGAACTGCAGCCTTCAGGCCTAGAGCAGATTTGTGACTTTAGCTGACGACAAGATAATTTTCACCCATCACTTCAGCTAGTGGTGTTTCAGCTGAATGAGAAGTCACAAAGTAAAAGATAAACAAGTGTTTGTCCATGTACAGAGAACTTGGAGCTACCTCACCAAGGCCTTCAGGGTTCTGTCACAAGACAATGTCCCTGAACCACAAACTCTAGGACAAAGGTGATGAGTTAGGACATAATTCTTCCATTCCTGTGGCCAGTAACAGTCTGTTTTCATAAAGCCTCGGTGGACCTGAGTCTGCATTTCCCATCTAGAATTCCTATATTCCCAGGAAAGAGGGAAAGATGTAGGGGAGGCATAAGAACAGGCACCATTTGGCTAATTGCCTTCAGAAATCAGGCAAGAAAGAAAATGCTTTCATTTTTCTTAATGTCCTACTGCAGCAACAAATGCAATTGTAAAAATGTAGCTTCTAGAAGTGGTAGAAACTTCTTCATATTTGCCAAGCCTTTTAGCACAAGTCCTTCATATTTGCCAAGCCTTTTCTTCCTGCTAAGTATATGATTATTTAACTAAAGTACTTCCTCAGTGAATCTTAACTGTTAGTATTTTTCCAGATATCATACTACAGGGGAGGAGGCAGAAAATAACTGCAGCTCAGTGGCTCCTTATCACATGATCAAGAATGCTTTACCTCAAGTGTGTTTGTTATTTCCATGTATACAGAAAAAAAAAAGATTTATATAAAATTATGTGACATTATCAAAGTGCTGTACAGTGCAGTTTATATGCAAAAACATTGCAAAGACAGGTATTCCCATCTTCACTGGCCACCTCACCAGGTACTGTTACTGTGGTTATCTAGTTTTCTTCTAAATCACTTCAAGTATACTCAACAGGCATCCATTCTACAACATTTCATGTTTTATTTAAGGTAAATATGTTCTTTTTTCTCATGGAACATTTTACAGTGACAACTTAGCAGTAAGTGCAGAAGTGATGACTGACTATACACTTACAGCACATACAGATGTGGTCCCCTTAATTATACAGACTATGCAAAATACTTCTTAGAATAGCATGCCACTTCCTTTGGAAATTACTTTTCAGACTTTTTTGAAAAAAAAAGTACAAGATAGCTTATACAGATTCGCTGCAAAAAGAGAGAATACTTAAGATTGTAAACCCAAGCAAAGTATTCGGTACATATATGCCAAATGATCTTTTTAAAAATTACTGGTTTGGAATGATGTCAAGTTTTGCAAAATGGTTCCTAAAACATTTTACAATGGAATAGGAGCCAGACAGGTCAAATCATGCCTTTCTTGAAACCTCAACAAATATAGTTTCATGGTGCAAAGATCCTCCTCTAAATTTATTTACAAAAAGAAAGTTTCAGCAGTTGAAGAAATAATGGGAAAAAACCAGTGGGTTTAAACATTTCATTTGGGTTTTTTCCATGTGTGAATTAGAATTAATGTCAGGGCAGATCTGGCTCTTCTGGTCTATTTCATTCATTAATGCAACACTGCAGCTAAATGTGTATTGCACTAAATACATGGAAAGTTTGAAATGAGAGACTTTTAAACTCTAGGAGTTTTCCTCAAAATTTCTTGATGTACTGGAGACAGCTTTTTGATTTTCTATTTTTTATTGAGTACTTTATATACATACAATTACAGATCAATAAATAAAAGCTTGATTTACTACCAGAGTGTAATCTTAGTCTGGTTAGCCTGCAGAATGAGCTCTCTACTGAAAGAATACAACTAGGAAAGTTTATTATAAAATTAAGCACTTAAACCAAACAGTCAAGAGTTCCCTTTTGCTCATATTAAACCAGGTGATCAGTGACATCTTTTGCATTTAGGTCTCATTTCCTCCCACCCTGAGTCAGAGGCTTACACTTTGCATATGCATTAACACATAATGTCTCAGTTTCTTCTTTTGTACCTCTGCAGCCTCTGATAGTTTAAAACTTTATTTTCATATCACATAAAAGGAAACTTCTTGAGATACACCTTTTTTTAACCAGAGAAGCTTGGCTGTTCTTATCTAGATCAGCAAAAGAAAAAGCTGCTTCAGCATCCAATTAGTCAGTCTTCAGAAGATGAGTATAAAACATGCAGGGGACTAACCAGACGAAGTACAGTTCAAACAATCAGGAAAGTAGGGAAAAAGCACTCACGCAGGAGATTGGTTTATTTATTCAGCTTAAAAGGTGTTTCTTCCCAAGGAACTGGACTTTCCTTTCAAAGGCAGTGGACCGAATAGGAGTATTGAGTTCATAAAATGGATTCATTGCAAACTGGGGAAAGAAGAAAAGCACAGTAAGCACAATGCCCAGCCCTGAAAAATGTCACTTCAGGTGACATCTACCACTAGCTTTCAGCCTACTTAGTGTCACTAACAGCACAGACCTCCTAAACAGTCCTTGCTTTCCAGGCTCTCACATTCTCTCCATACATGTGCAGATCCATCCCATAGCACCAGCCCCTCAGAACAAACCCATCACACTGGTGGAAATGAGGATCATTTGAGTGCCTGTGGGAGGCTGAGATGGTGATGCTTCCCATGACTGTTTGCCATGACCCTGTGCAGTGGAAGTACCACCAGGACTTGGGAACAAGGGCTATGTGTTCTGAGAGCAAAGCTACCGGGCTCTGTGGAAGAGTGCTTTCATTATCATTATTAGTGACACCATACTACCACAAAATGCATCACAAGAAGCTGCCCCACAAGTTCTCTGTTGCCCAGGCCAGGTTGGATGGGGCTTTAACCAATCTGGTCTAGTGGAAGGTGTCCCTGCCCATGGCAAGGAAGTTGTAGATGGTTTCTGAGGTCCCTTCCTACCCAAACCATTCTAACCTATTCTACAAAAAAAAAAAAAAAAAAAAAAAAAAAAAAAAAAAAATCACTGGACTAAAGTGAAGAAGTCTGAAAGAGCACAGTTTATAACAATTTCAAAAAACCTATTCTGTTTAATGGAAAATACAGCTTTTGTGTCACACATTACCAGCTCTGGCTGATGTGGGCTGCACAGGTGCTTATATAGGCCCCCAAGAGAAAAAGTGATAATACAGCTGTGCCTGAGCACAAACAGCAGAACACACAAGTAGTGCAGCAAGACCACAAAAAATTATTTCTTACCTTTATATACAACTCATATACATCAGTAAAGAAGTTCTTGATTCCATCTTCTTGCCTTACATCATGAAGCATTATAAATCTCATATGTACAGTAATTAAGGAGAATGAAACTTTTACAAAGATAAGAGACATTATCCTGAGATAAGCATTTACACCTAATTCAACATATACCTCAAATGTTTAGCTGTACATGAAATAGCAGTGACTCATAGGAAGAAGCATTTAAAAAAGTAATTGAAGCAATAAAATTTGGAAAGCATTACCTTTATATTTTAACATCCCCCTATTTGAAAATAATCACCTCTCTGATCTGAAGTGCATCTCCCTGCACTTCAGCCATGTACCCCTGAAGTTAAAATGTCATTCAATGTTACTTGCTATGTGAAACAAATGTTTCTCAATAAACAGTTCCAGGACTACCTGTACACAGTATCAAGCCTCAGCACTGCATTTCCACCCCTGGAGTGACTGACACCAAGCATGTGCACTGTCACTTCTCCTCTCCAGCACAGTCAAAGGGGTGGGAACAGAGATCATACATACAAGCTTGCTTAGAGCCTCTCATACCTCTTTACTCCATGTACCACATTTCATTATGCTATTTTGGCTCCTACAAAGGTAAAAATCCACTTTTCCAATTGTTCCCAGCTGCTGTGCCTCCCAATACAGTTCTTCCTGAAGCTGATGACTCTAACGATAATGGTGAATAGCCAGAGAAATCTGTTCCAAACTCACTTTATCTAACTTACCTCTTTCTGGGGAAGGGGTTTTCTTACATAAATATAAGGAAAGAGAATAGGGAAGGATATGTCCAGCTGTGACAAAAGCAGAAACAAACCATTCATTAAACTTGTCCACAGTCTTCAAGTACATGTTGTTAGAAAGCCACATGTTCTCATCTACGAGGTCAAGAGCAGCATGGGCAATGAACTGGTTGAGGTGTCGATGATCATCCTGGTGCATTTCCAGAACACAGCAGAGCAGGAATTCAGTGCAAGGAATGAAATACAAACAGTCATTTGCTCCAGTTGCTACAGATCCAACGTTCAAGTTACAGAATGTTACATTTACCCTGCTTTTCTGTTACATGTGCCATCCTGTAATTAAATGAAACTAGCATATGTTTTCATGATATTTGGTTTGAAGGGAGAAAAAAGGTTGTAATAAAAAGATATCACAAACCCAGTCCTGAGAGCAACAAAATCAGTAAAGCCTGTATTATGTCTCAGGAACAAACTCAAGCATGAATTCTTTTGTTTACTGATGGGCAAACTCCCACTGCTAACTTATTCCACAATATAGGCCCTCATATGTCTTTTTCTCTTCTTTCCAGACATCTGTTTTTGTGATATTTACATAGCACACATAAAATGTAGCATTTTCTGGACTGTAACATTTCAGTCAAATTTGGCAGAAATTGACCCATAGGTTACAATGTATAAGAACTGGGGGACAGATGCAGAAAGCAGAAATACAGAGGGCAGGTCTGCTGATAAAATAATCTAAAGATTCTGTTTTTCTTATTTGTTTACCTAAAACCAGGATTGTTTTATTTGGTTTGGGGTCTTTTTTTCCTGCAACTAGTATTCAATATGTGCCTGCAGATGTAAACTGCATCCCTTCCTACAATAAACATGAGATCACAGTGTTTGGCCTGTGTACTTTGTAGGCAATCTAGAACACCAGAGGACATCTGCCGAGAAGAGATACAGGATAAAACCACACTGGAAGCTTTTATCAGACTGGAAGAATAAGCAGTTTTGTACTGTTTCTCAAAGTAACAGGATGCTGTTACTGCCACTCTCACCTCTCAGGTTTTCCCTGCAATCAGCTTTTACACATCCTCACACAAAGTCTAGTCTGAGTAGCCTTATTTATGATCTTTTATGGGACATTAATTCAAAATACAGATGATGCCATACAATCAGTGACATCATATGCTTCCATTTTTGGATACACCCTCAGATATACACACTTTTATTCTGAAATCTATTTTTTCTTTGATGTAACTCCACTTACAGATAGATTTGTTCTTTTCCCACTGGAAACAATACTTATTGAGTAGTATTGCATTTATCACATTTTCAAAGTCTTTATTTATCAATAAAAGTTTTTAGCTTTCCTTAATTGAAAGCAAATATGACTAATGAAGATGATTAAAAAATTAGGTATTTTACAGCATAAAGAATAAAGTAAGAAAAATTTGAAAGCTCTAGTCACTCCTTTATCTTATTACTGTAATATAAATGTCTTAAAAGTAAGTGGCATTAAACAATGAACAGCTATTATAAAACCTCTGCACACTAAGAGAAATTACGAAAGCAAAACTAAGATATATATTCTATAACATACAGCAAACTAAGATATATATTCTGTAACATACAGCAGGGAATATATAAGAAAGCTGTGCTTCGTGAAGAACTAGCATAATCTGGCAAAGATATTTTAAGAGACTTGAGAACTTGAGTTCTACTCCCTATGACAAAATTTCTGTTTAATATAAACCCCAGAAAACAGTAGATACTTCTTTTAACAACAATGCTGGTCATGCTTCTAATACACTGTAAAATTATAAAAGAATCACAGGAGTGTCACAGGGGGAAAAAACACACCTTTGACTCTACTTTTCCAGGAGGCAGAAATTCCATTTCAAATATGGGATTATCATGGTGACCAACTATCACGAAGTAGAAACTTCCAGACATTCTTCAAAACAATGCTCCCTACAAGAAAAGACAAAAATGCTGAGGGGTCTATATACAAACTCTCAATCCATGTAGAAGAGCTCCTAAAAGTCAGCCAATGTGCTCCCATCCATATTTACCAGAGGCTAAAGAGAGATAAACATTTAAGTATGCACATCAAGAGGATGGAGCCGAGCTCTTCTTGGTGCAGCCACCCACCAGGATGAGAAACAAGGGGCAGGAACTGATTCCCGGGAAGTTCCACCTGGACACGAGGAACAACTTATTGCTGTCCGTGTGACTGAGCACTGGAACAGCCTGTCCAGAACGCCTGGAGTTACTCTAAAACCGTCTGGACACAATTCTGTGCCCTGTGCTCCAGACCGGCCCTGTTTGAGCAGGCTGCGCCAGATGCCCGTGCTCCCTCCCAAGCTGACAGATTCTGGGGCAGCCGGAGAATATCCTTGGGAAGGGGACCTGGAAGTGAACCCAGGTACCTAAACCGACTGCTGCCCTGCTCACCGATGATTCACCCCCGGGAGCCCCCGGTCACAGCGATCCCAGGCCACAGCACCCGGCTCCTCGCCTGTCCCTCCCGGGCCCTGCTCAGAGGTAGCAGAAGGGGAAGGGCGGCAGGCGGGCGGGCGGCGCCTCCTCCCCGGGACAATTCCACGGCTCCATCCCCGGGCCCTCCAGAGGTGCCCGGAAAGGCCGACCCGTCCCGCCGCCCCCCGGGGGAAGGCCCGGACCCCGCGGGGCTGCCGTCCCCAGGGGAGCAGCGGCACACGGGGAGAGGGAGCCCCAGCCCGCAGGGTCCGGCCCGGGCCCGCCGCCTACCCTGCGCCGCGGCCCGTCCGCCCGCCCGCGGCCCCGGAAGCGCCGCGCTGCTCCCGCCCCATCCGGCGCCACCGTGACGCCTCAGCGGCCGCCGCGCCGCGCCCGAGCGGCCCTGCCCTGCCCGGCCCCGCTCCCGGCCCCGCTCCCGGCCCCGGCGCCCTCCCGTGGGTAGCGGGCGGCTGCCCGGGAAAGCCCGAGCGGGCCGAGGGGAGGCGGCGAGAGCGCTCGGCGTCTCGCTGGCTGTGGGTCTCGCTGCGAGTCAGTAGTGGCCCTTTTTGTTTCGGTGTTGTAGGGCACGATGGCATCGGTTGAAAGGGAAACACTGTCCCAGGAGGAGCTCCGGAAAAGGCTGTATCAGACTTTTAAGAGCCGAGGCGTGCTGGACACACTTAAGGTGTGCTTTGTTTTCAGCAGGTGCTGCCTGTGGTCCTCTGTGCTGCTTTAAGACAGCCCTAAAAGCCGTGCCGAGTACAAGCGTCTCGCTCTCTCCACCAAGTATTGTTTTGCCACAACTTAATTATTATTTGGGGAGGGGTGGGGTGTGTTGTGTTTGGGGGTTTTCCCCCCATTTGCGAGGTTCTCCCTAAACAGAATGGCCTTTCATTATGCCTTGGCCTCGGAGTGTTTTTCCGAGGAAGGTTAAAAGCATAATTTAAGTCTTTGGAAATACCCATACTTGAAAAAAGAAATCAGGCACGGGAGAGAACAATAAATTAGAATATAAAATAGGAAAGAATCTCTCAGGTTACAGGGTGTGTTTATTACCTATGATAATTAAGCATGTTATATGAATAATACAGGACGTGCTTATTACCTATGATAATTAAGTATGCTATATGAATAATATTTCTAAAATACTACAATCCTGTTTTAAAACTATTTGAGCTGTTTTGTCCTTGTGTGCTTGTTCAGGAGAATGTATAGGGAAAAAATCAAGATCAATATTTCAAAAATATGATTGATAATCCAATAGCTAAGAATTTGCTGTTCAGGACAGTTTGTTTCTGCATTACTGACTTCCATACCAAGCTTGCAATGCTTGAACCATTTCTTGCTCAACTTAACTAATATTCTACCACATTACTTCATGTTTAAGTTCAATTTTTTGCTTTAACTTGTCTAGAAGGTTATTTCTGCCTTCCTTTTCTGTACTAGGGATAAGGATTTAGCCCTGTGCTTTCCACCTTCACTTTGCCACAAGATGTAGAAGAGATCGCTGTTCCTGGTTGTTTTTGAGACAACATTATGTCTGTTAAAGTTGCTTGAGACTGAACAAGTCCAGAAATTAATATGGAAAAGAGTTTTTTTAGTTGAGTTTGAAAGTTGGATTCAGGGATCCTTTCCAACTCAGAATATTCTGTAGTTCTGTAATTTTGTTGTCAGCCTAATTTCTCTTGAAAACCATGCTAAAATATCAGGCTTGTCTGATGATCCAGCTTTGTTCAGTTGTGGTAATTATTTTGTCACATTTTTGGTAACACACTGCCTCTTTATTCAGCTGTGTCACTGTTGCATACCTGCTTTTGAAAGTTTAAACACTATTTGTGCCATGATTTTTTCTTATAAACAATTTGTATAAACAATTTGTATAAACAATTTGAATAACTGTATAATGAAAATAATTCTTTCTTCCTTTCATGGAAGGGAGATCTGATTTTAGGTTACTTTTCCCCCTCTATTGTAACTTACAGAATACAAATAAATAATTTTAAAATGCCATTTAGTTATTATTAGTGCCTCTAGGTCTCTTTAGTTAGTGCTCTTTTGCTTCCCTACAAAATAATTTATATTAAAGACATTGAACTTTTTTGTTTATTTTGCCATCTACTTTTGTGATGGCATGAGCAGCTTCTTGGAATGAGACTCAAAAGAGGACCAGTGAGGGTTCCAAGAACACCTGAGATGGAGGCCACATCAGGAAGGCTTTATTTAAGCCAAAGGGAAGGAAAACAGGAGAGCAGGGATCTGAAAATGATGATACAAGAGTGGGAATATGTGAGCTCTTGACTGGGAACTTCTTTTTAGTTCTATGTTTGGTACATTTTGAGGGAAAATCAGAGTTCATTGTATCCACCATTAGAGGGTTTTGAAGAAGGGCAGGGTGTTCATAGTGCACTTCCAGATTTTCCCAAAATTAGTCTGCCCTCTTCTGTTTGTAGGTTGGATAAGTAAAATGAGGCTCCCTGTGGATTTTGAAAAATTAAAAATCTCATTGAATCACATGTAAACTGATAATACAATGTTTTTTTTCTGTATTAGACACACCTCCGAAACCAGCTAATCCATGAACTAATGCACCCAATTCTGAGTGGAGAGCTTCAGCCACAGATGGTTCCAAGTGAAGACAGTTCACTTTTGATCACTGCTTCCAACAGTTTGGTGGCAGATCATCTAGAGAGATGTGGCTACGAGTATTCACTTTCTGTTTTCTTTCCAGAAAGTGGATTAGAGAAGAGCAAGGTAAGTTCAATATTTTGCCTATTCCATGATATCTAGGAGCTTTGTTCTCTGGAGGTTGTCATATTCTAACAATTGAAAAGATCATTTTTTGTGATAGGAAATAAAAATATTTTTAAAACTTCTGATCATCTCCACAAAACATTCTGTCATTCAGAGTCATTTTCATGAATACTTAAAACTGGCAGTAAGCTAGTGGTGCTGTTCTGGCTGTGTGGCAGAGCACTGGGGAACTGAACCTGATAAAAGTGTGTTTGGCCATTCAATTCCCTGAAAATGTGGTTCCTGGTCATTTCAAGCTGTTCTAACTACAAAGTGTGGCTGAAAAGTGCAGTCCTTGCCTTGCCTTTGCTTCTCTGCAAGTGTGTGATAGAGTGAAGTTGTTTCGAACTGAAAATTAGTTTTTTGACCTGGAGAGTAGTTAATTATTATTTGGGTTAGTGAGCTCATGTGATTTGGATGATAAATCAAGAAAACAGACAAGGAAAGTAGCGAGCACATGTTGACAGAGGGGAGGGAACAAAACTCTCTTTTCACAGCTTCAGCTGATGATGAAGCTACATGCTGGCTGCTGTACGTCTGAAGTAGTGAAGATAAGTAAATGTAGAGCAGCAGGCCTCTGAAAATTATTTTACGGGAAGTAAATAGATAATTAACAAATGGAAAACATTTACAACTATGAAATAGTGCCATTTGCTTACTTGAAATTATTTTAAATTTGTTAACCTTTTCCAACTGATGTTTATTTTCCCCAAAGCTGTGGACTGTGCAAGATCTCCTCCAATTAATGAGGATCAATCCAGAATCCAGTCTTTACAAATCACTGGTAAAGTTATTTTGATTTTGAAAATAAGCTTAAATTACAGTGGTGATGAAAATAGACTGGCTAAAACTTTTTTTCTTTCTTACAGACTTCAGGAACTCGGAAGGAAAATAAAGGTACAAAATATTTGCATGCAGTGCAGACAGAGATAATTGTGTTAGCTTAATTTTTATTAAGATGTAAGCAATAAAAAGACAGATTTCTTAAATGTGTGTTGGTATGCAGTAATTTGTATTTAGTTGGATTTTGAAACTTGCAGTACACCAGGATGATTAATGTTATATTTCAGGATTATCCAACTCATATTTGTGGATTAACTGTTGACATTTACTTATAAAATACATGATTTGTACATTAGAAATATGAGAAAAATCTGTAATCAGGTATTACATATAATGCTCTTTGGAGGCTTTTCATACTAACTTTGGAAAACTCAGGTTTTGGGTTGTCTTTATAACACTGTATTAGCCTGCAGAATATACTTCAAAAACTAGTTACAGATTTAATTGATTTTCCATTGCATTATATAAGAACTAATTCTTATATGGCATAACAAAACCTAGCTATGCTGTATAACCTAAAGGAGCTTGATTTTGAAAACCCCCTGTTGCCTAAAGGCCTCATAATTAAGTACTAATAATCTTCACTCTCAACTGACCTGGAAATCAAGAGACATGGATGGGAGGAAAAGTTGCAAAGGACAGCTTTTTCTGACTGAGATGGACTGGATTATGTTTATAATAAAAACATAATTGTTCACTAGTATTGATTTTTACTGAAATAGTTGTTCTTTCTGTAAATCAAATAGGTTTTCTTGTACATTGAAAATTGCTTTGTTAATTACAAATCTGATTTACTAATTACTAATCTGTTGGATCTTGCTAGGTTTCCTTATGCGGATTTTAATTGGACTTACTGAACATCATCTAAACAGGGGAACTCACAGCACAGAAACTCAGACCACCTCAGTGCCTCCTTACAGAGAGTCTCTTGGTAAGTGCAAACAGGTCTCCCCAGATATTTTCATACTGGTATGTGGTATGGCTTTATATATATTGCATGAATGGTATTACTTTGTTATTTACTCAAATGCAACCTAAAGTTGCAATGAGTAAAGGTCATGTCTGTTACTAGAACATAGGATTTCTAAAATTTCTTAAAATAAGGCAAAGTCAGAATAGGATTTTTTAAAAATCACTCTTGTGTTTCCTTAGGCATTTAGCTAAGACCTATGACAAATGGACTGGAAATGTTATGTGTTGGAATATGTTCTGGAGAACAGAATTGTAAACGTGTGCCCTCTTTCTGTGAGCAAGTTAGGCATAGATTGGGAGTTCTTGAATGTATAATATGCATGCTCTTATTAATATATTAATGCAGAAAAGCTAAAGGTTGCCCAATTAATATATAATACAAAAAAGCTACAAGATGCATACAAAAGGAAATTCTTGTCCATCCATGGTAAAGAAGATGAATGACTATGTAATACCACAAATAGTGCCTAAACAGCCTATATAAATAAAGCAGATAAATGGCATTTCTGTGCTGCCTCTGCTTTTGTGCAGAGTGTTTCTAGGATAGTGCTGCTTGAATAAGCTGAGGAATGTCCTGCAGAGTGAGGTTCCTGCAGTCTTGGTAAGGTAGCTGCAGTGAATGCTTTTAAATTATGATGGATGTGTTGCTTTTTTATAGCTGAGAAGCTTCAGCTGATTGATGAACAGTTTGCAGACTCCTATCCTCAGCATCAGAAATATGAATCTTTAGAAGTAAAACTTAATGAATACAGAAAAGAAATAGAGAAGCAGCTTCAAGAAGAAATGCATCAAAAGGTATAACTCTGGTTTATGAATTTGAGGGAGACATTTGTTAATTTTTACTTTACACATTGCAAATTTTTCATACTTAAGGCAAATTGGAAAAATCTAATACAACAAGCACAGAAGGCTAAATTAATACAATATCTGTGGTTAATTTGATGATATAACATATATATTTTTCATCCCTCTTTTTTGTTAAATGTGCACCGAATGTTAAGCTTTGTATTCTGATGTTAATTTGTAACATAACATTTACTTACTCTGATTTTCTTAATTTGGTAAATTTTATCTGCTATTGATTATTTAGTTTTATGGAGAAATGTTTATACCATAATTTTCATTTTCCTTCTCAGTTAATATTTTGATGCTTGAGTTTCTGTATGGTGCATAGCAACTGAGAGGTGTGAATTGCTGTTGTGTAGCTTGACAGATAATTAATTTTTAATACTGATGAGAATTTGCATTCTATTTCAAAACATTGCACAGAAACACTAAAGTCGTGACAGTATTATGAATAATTTCTAACTTATTTTCTTCCTGTAACTGAAGACAGCTCTTTTAGAGAATTTTCCATCATTTTGGAAATAAGATTAAAGTTTTGTCACATAATCCTTTGATAATCCTTGTCTGAAAAATGGAGCAGAGGGAATATACTGTATTTTATTATTTATTTAAATACATTTATTTAAATAATCTTTTTCTGTTTCCATAAATTTCGGTCAAGATCATCTGTTTATTTAGGAAGAAAAAAAGTAAGTCAACTGTATTTCATTTCAATATATTTTTCATTAATTTCTGTCACAATCACTGGGATGTGAAGATGATAATCTGATAATGAGAATTCTTCCACACAGTTTTAGAGGCACTCAGTGTAGTCGTCATTTATTTAGCCAGACAAGTAGAAAGATGGAGAGTTAAACCTCCATTTACCATCATTCTTCATTTAGCCTTTATTCCCCAACTGCCTCTGTCTTTTGTAGTATGTAAAACGTGTTAATTGGTGTGTTAAGTTTGTATCAGTTTATGCAAACCAGTTGTAACAAAGGAGATGGGAATCTCTTCTACATTCAATTAACTTTACATTAATTCATTGGCAACATGATGTGAATTACTGTAAGACATTTCTAATCAAATTGCTATATATACAAGTGATGCTATATTGTCTCACTATTTCTTTAATTTTTCACAAAATTTATGCCCACAGACCCGAGTTGCTTGATCAGACATTTGTACTGTGCCTTTTCCACTCTTTAATCCTTTCTCACAATTTTTCTGTCATTCTCTTTTGATTTTTTTGCTCAGTTTTTCCTCACATTTTTTGTCTTGTATGCTTGCTTTCGATTTTTTTTCCAAATTTTTCTTGTAATTCTTTATAATCCCATTTGTTCTCCCATATATTGTCCTTCACACGCTGTATGGAGTCGTGTTCCCAATGATTGTTCTGTGAAGTTGCAAGATTTGTACTCTCCTGTTTGTGGGTGTTTACCTTTTTTCAATTGTGCTTAGAAGTCAGTGAATTGGGACTTCTCTTTTTGTAATCCTCTTTAGATGAAGTTGCATGTTCTGCATTTTTTTGCATTTCTGGCGCTTCTTTTGTGTCCAGGTGAATTACTGTGGCTTCTGAGCAATTCAGGGTGTGGGTCTGTTTCTGCCATTTCTTGAATCACTAGTCAGAAGTGGTTCTTTAGGAAAGGGACAAGAATAAAGACAGCATCAGAAGAGGAGTAAAAGACTGTGGCCATTCCTTGGTTCCAAGCAGAGTATCACTCCTGCAGTGCTTTTTTCTTCATAGGCTTCTGTTGTGCTCTTGTCTAAAGCTGATAGTTTTGTGTAAGATCTGCTTTGGGATAAACACATAAAAACCATGTGAGATGTGCAGATAGTATGTGCTGCTAAGATTTTTCTATCATGGTAATTATTTATTATCAATTTATCGTTTCCTAACATGAATTTCAGGGTGAAATTTGGAATTGTCTTTTTTGATTTGAAGATGGCCCTATTTAACCCTCTCTTCCTCCTTTATGTAAAAGCTTCAACATTTTAAAGAAGTTGAAATAGCAAAGATTAAAATGGAGGAGAAAGTGCAGACCCAGAAAGAAATCTCTGAGCTGCGCCATGAGTTAGAGAGGACGCATCAAGCAAAGTCTGAAGCCTTGATTTCTCGTGAAAAGAATGCTATTGAGAGGCTTCAAAAGCAACAAGAGGTAAAGTTCCAAATATTTTTTTCCTAATCTATTGCAAACTGATTCAGTGAGTTGGTTAGACTGTTCTTTTATCTTTGGGAGATTTACCTTCAGATCTTACTTGGCTGATTAGGGAAAACTTAGAATTCACATTTGTTCTTATAAATAGGGGAATGCATTTAGCAACTGCAAGAATGAGTATGGTTAAACATCTAAGTAGAGGTGGCTGGAAAAGGAACAGTTCTGCAAGCTGGGATCTAAATGTAATAAATAGTTTTAAATCTGTTTCAATAATTTTTCTGAATTCAGATCACTGGGGTTTTTTTTCACAGAAAGTTGAACATAGCTTTTAGTTACACTCTTAAGTTCTTCTAGCTGCTCAGAAGCCTCTAACCTAAATGGAATAAATAGCTCATATGGTACAGATATGATGTTTCTGTTTGGTTTTATATATTGAATGTTATGAATAGCCACCATCTTTACTGTAAGCTAGCATCTCATTTCATTTTTTTGAACACTTTTGTGTTGATGAGTTACTCCTCTGGGCTGTTAACTCTTGGTGTTTTGCCAGGGTAGTAACTGTTACTACAGCACACAATAATTTGTATGTAGTTCTCAACTGCTTATCCCAGTCTCAGGCTGTTACTTCTGAGTTTTTGAAAGAATAGTTTGTTTGCTCTTCTGTTGCCTGTTTGCCTTACCACCTCCCTGCTATCTGCAGTAGACCTTCATATCCAAATAATATTTATCCACAAATGCTAACTGTATTTTTGCTTTGGTGTGGTGGCATTATGGTTTTGTTTGTCTCTTTTTCCCCCTGAGAACATGGGGTATTGGTTAACAAAGCAGTTGTGCAGGTCTCTATATACATTACTATAATATTAAATATTTTATCACCATGCCATGAATTTATTTCATGGTTATGTATTTGAAGCTGACAAGAAAACATCTATGTTATGCTATCAGTCTTCTTCTGTGAGCATGAAATTAATTCAGTAATTAAAAAAAAACCTACTAATGATTAGATCAATGTATCTGTCAAGTATTTTGTATAAATATTTGATTTCTCTTGTCAGCCTCTGCACTCACTGAGAGCTTTGTTTCAATTCCCTGGGGATTCTTTTAACAGAGTTCAGGTATATTTACATTAAAGATGTCAGGTCATTTAACCCTTCACTATAATGACTTTAGGTCTAGGAAATGTGGCTTGAAAAACTGGTTTACTTTTTGTACCAGGAGCAGCAGCTAAATCTGTCAGCACTGTTCAAATGCACATGGCTTTCAAAGTTGATATAAGGGTCCATATGGCAAAACCACAGTTTTCTTCTTAGACTTTTTTTTTTGGGGTTTTGAGAGAAGTAATGTCTTTTGTGCTTAAGGGCAAAAAACCCCATTTTTACTAATAGGGAGATATGTGGGTTTTGGTGTTAATATGTTCAGCACTTGGAGAATCCCTTTTACAATTTTTTATGAATCCTGTAAATTAAACTGCAAAAATTGAAAGGCTGTTGGTTTACTCAGTTTTGCTCTTAAGTCATGTTTTATCAGTGGGTTTTCAACTACAGCTTTGTGAAGAACATACAAAACTTGTTTATTAAAAAAAAAGTCAAGTGTTTGAACATGTTTATCCTGCAATTAAAAAAAAAAAAATTTACTTTTACCTAAGTTTTTATCAGTGCTATTTCTTAAAGGAAGACTGTTTATGGGTAGTCAGAAGTGACTCCATCTAAAACATTTTTACTCTGAGTGAAAGTAGAAAGGGAATTTAAAAAAGATACTTCAGATTTATTCCAGATGTTATTTCATGTAATGTCTATATAAATAGTATTTATGGGAGTAAGATCAGTCAGTCCCCGAAGAAGATCCTTTAAAGTTTGAGTGTGTTAGACAGTAAATGAAGTTTTACAGTGAAGCAAAACTAAGGATGATGTTTTGTGGTGCAGATAGAAGCAAAGGAAGTGTATGCTCAGAGACAAAGTCTATTGAAAGATATTGAAGCCATAAGGACCAGGGAGGCAGAACTGAAGCAAAGGATGGAGGCATTTGAAATGTAAGTTGCTAAAGGATATTTACAATGTGTGGATGCGTACAATGCTAAATGATGCTTCTGCAAAACTTGCCTTAAGATGTTTCTGCTTCTGTGATGTTGATATAGATAATACATCCCAGAATTTTACATTTTTAGCAGTATTGTATACTGTCTCTATTAGCAGGGATGCCCCATACAAAAAGATGTTTCTGGTTTTTTCTATTTTGCCTCATCCAACCAAAACAGTTCAGCATTACTTTGCAGGCAAGGAACCAGATGTTTACTTCAAGTGCTTAAATTAAAAAAATCAAACCCCCAAACAACACAGTATGTAACCCTAACACTCATAAGATCTACACATGAATATTTTGCCTATTAGTCCTATGTTTTGGGATTGATTTTTTTTTAATTATTTGTCCTTAGCAAGATCTGTTTTCTTTAGTTAAATAAAAAAGAAGTAACTAATCAATTTTTGGCCAAACTTTCAGTGCTACTTAATGTTGTTACTTTATCATCTGGTTTTCATAGTGAAAAGAGTATCCTGCTAACAAAATCTTGGGGTTTTTTATCCACCCAGCAGAGGGTGCTGATAGAATAGCATGCTCAGCTATTCAGCTCTTTCCTCTGAAGTGTGTTTGCTGTGGGAAACTGAGCCAGGGTTAACCCGGGATAGCTGCATAATTGATTGCTACTGAATTTTAAATAGGGCAATTTAGTTTTGTCACATCACCATGTTCTTAATGAACTGCAGTGGCAGTCTGATGGTGATTTCAAATTGCAACAGTATTCCAAACAAGGCATGTTGCCCTTTGATGTCTATAACTGTTAGTTTGAAAAAGAAACAGAATCCCAGACTAAAGCTTTGACTTTATAACTGGTCATTGTCTGTATATTTCTGGGTATTTCAGCACCCAGAAAGTTCAGGAGGAGAAAAATAAAGCTATAGAAGATGCACTTCGGCGTCGTGAGGTTGCTGTGAAGAACATAGAGGAGACATACGACCAAAAGCTGAAGACAGAGCTCTTAAAGTAATTTTTTTTGTCTCTAATAGGACACATAATATTTCCTATGAAAACAGAGTCATAAATTCTATAGGATGTATTTAGAAAAGCATAGCAAAGCAAGGACTTTGAAAATGTGCACTTATGTTTTTTGTTTTAGTGAGATTGAATCTTTTGCATTACTGCTTAGCTATTTGCTAGTAAGTTTACTGTAGAAAAGAATTCTCTTTTGGTTATTGATTATATTGTTGCTGTAGTTTAAATTCTGTGTCAGTATCTGGAAAAGAGATCTGACATTAGCTTGTATATTTAGACAAGAGGATCTGAAGCAGTTACTTCCTTTCACCACAGTTAAAAGAAGTGAGCTTTTTATGATTGCAGAAGAGGCATGAAGGGGAAATCAGCATTAAAGAGATGTTACAAGTTTCTTAGAAAAGGGGTGAGAGGCATACTAGTCCATTGTACAGACAGACTGGCTCTTACCTTTGCCCCTACCCAGTTCTGAAGAGGGATTCTGTGATATAGATCTCTCTCTTATTGGTTACCCTGTGTCTGAACCTGGTCTTAAGGAATTGGCAGTCATCGGTGGCTTCTTGTGGGGTGTTGCAGTGGGTATGTCCTAACTTTGCTATAGCACTTCCTTGTGGTACCTTGGTCACTTGAAGGGTTCCTCGATATTTCAATGCAGACAAGAGCTCTTGGATGTTGTGAACCTGTCTCAGGCTGTTAAAGCAAGCAACTGATGAATCATTACTTTTATTGCAAGCCAGTATTATCTGTGTTTTAAGGTCTTTAAATTAAAGAGCAAAGATGTTGATAGTAGGTTTCGGTAAAAATAATCCCTTGGCATTTGATGATTTTGTTAGAAACCGGTGAATGCAACTAATTGACTCACCTTACAGCTAGTTACAAATAGTGGTTGCAAAGTCCTTTCAGTACATGAGGAGAAGCATAGCATTTTAAGGATAAACTGCTGCTTTGCTTATTTTATCTACATACAAAATATTTTAAGGCATGCTGCAGGTGCCTAGAAATACAAAATCCGTGTCCCTTTGACCCAAATCATTGATGAAAAGTATTAAAGACTACTGTTTCTTATACAGAAGTAGTGATGCTTGCTAGCAAATCAATCTTTTCATTTTTGCAGTAAACATTAAATGCCATATTTGGGAGAAGGATCTGAGTGGTCTGGACGACTTTGCAGAAATGCAGGAGGATGGATTTGTCTATATCTGAAACCATTTATAATTATGTCCTGGTCATGTAGAATGCTGAGCTTTCTTAGCTCCTCTAAATTCCAGTTCAGTGGAATGGCACTGTTGGAGAACTAGTGGGCTATGAATGGTGGTGTACCTGGGCAGTGCTCAGAGTCTGGCTGCTGACTGGTGGTGTGCACAGAATCCCTGGGGCCAGTTCTGGGGCCCTTACTGTCCAACACCTTCCTCTGCATATGGGCACAGGGCATCCTCAGCTTTGAACATGACCCTTAATTAAGAGGAATCATTTCTACAATGAGTGACAGAGTTTCAGTTCAGGCAGATTTTGACAAAGTTGGGAATTGTGCCAGTGCAAATCTTAGGAATTTTAACAAAGAAAATGGCAAAGCTCAGTGCTTGGGGCAGAATAGCCCTGTGAGGTTGTATAAATGGAGAGAATAGTTGACTGAGGAGCTGCATTTCTGAAGAGGAGGTGGATGATTTACAGTGAATGCCAGGTTGATTATGAGCCAGCAGCATGCTCTGACAAATAAGGCAAAACAGTATGATGGGTAAGATTAGAAGCAGCATGGCCAGCAGACTGAGGGAACTTATTGTCCCTTGAAAGGTACTGGGGATACCATGCTGGGAATGCCATGCCCAGGTTTGGGCTCCCCAGTTCAAAAAGGTCGTGAAGAAACTGGAAAACTTGGTAAAGTCTGCCAGGGTAGTCCATTTGAGTTGGACTCCCAAATGTGACCTCTGAGTTCATATGGAAGGGGCTGGAAGTTGTGGCTTGGGAGACTTAGCTTGGACATAAGGAGGAAATCTATAAGGAGAGTAATGCAGCACTGCTACAGATCATCCAGGGAGATGGTGGATAAAACCCTTGAAAACCCTTTAAGGTTTTCAAGACTTGGCTAGGAAGAGCCACATCTGCCCTGCTGTACAGGTGGCAGTAGTCTGGCTTTTTGAGGAGGTGGTGGAATGAGATGATTGGCAGGGCCCTTTACAACCCTTTTGGTGGCTCTGTGATAGTTAATTTTGTTAATAAGTAATTGTGGGATTATAGTTTAATTTGGTGAAGAATGGAGTTAACGCAAAATGCCCATGCCATGTGTGCACACATATCCTTTGGGAGTACATAATCTTTTTTGTTTCTAGATACCAGCTTGAATTAAAAGAAGAACACATAGCCAGAACCAATAAAGTTACTGAAGATGAGAAAAGAAATAAAGGTAACCTGTCTGAGATTGATAAAGTGCCTGTTTATCTCTAGAGCTGTCATATACCAAACCACTACTGTTCCTGAGCAGTCCTGATGTTCAGGAACATCAGTATAAGGGACAGAAGAGCCATCAGAACAGGTGACATTCAGCAACAGTGGCATTTCAGCAACTTGTTGCTGTTCAGAATGCACTGGGAATCATAAACTGCTGCTTTTGCACCGAGGCTGCAAAGCATTCCTGGTTTTTCAGTGTCCCATTTCCTTTGGAAGTCCTACTGGCTCATTCAGGCTTTAACTGGACGCTGGCACAGTTGCCAGTTTCTACATCTATTGTGCACAAAATGTTTAATTGGAGCTTGTGGAAGAGAGCAGAACAGATAACAGGGTTAGACTTTAAAGTTAGGGATGTGTAAGAAATGATGTATCACAGGCATATGAATTTGATTTGCTTAATTCTTAATGTGTTTATGCATGTGTATACATTTGTATATACAGCATGATTTAGTTAATTTTGAAGGCGTGTATATGACAGTCTTTTTTATGTCTTAAATTAAATTGAATTTTGGGCTTAGCAGCTTAAAACTGTTTTCTGCTGATACAGTTTTTTACTGTAATACTCTACTAATTTTAATTCAGCATTTGTAATCCTCCCTGCAGAGAAAGCTATGCTTTTGCAAGAAGAAGCCATTGCTGTTAATTCAAAAAAGGAGGAACTCAAGCAAGCTGTATCACGTGCCAAAGAGCTTGAGGTAATTGTAAATATGAATTTAAAGAATCCTGTATTCTAATTGGCGCAGTTCAGGTATGTTACAAATAAAAAAAAAAAAAGTGAAATTAAAATAATTGTTGAGTAGTACAGCAGTTCATAAGCTTCTAAACTGTTCTTTGTCTGCAGCTGGACTTGGAGTCAGTGAAGGCCCAGGTTCTGTTGGTAAATAAACAGAATAATTTGTTGACAGAAAAACTGAAAGAGGTATCAGACTACCCTTTGCTAAAGGAGGAAAAAGTGGAGCTCCAAGTGCAGAATAAACTACTTAGGCAACAGTTGGATGAGACTCGGAGTGAAAACCAGCATCTTCGAGACAGTCAGTGTGAATTATTTAGTTATTTTCTTGTTTATTTTTCTCTACAAGTATTTGTTTAGAAGTAAATTTTCATTAAAATGCTTTCTTTGTATTATGTTTGCTAGTAGTCAGCATGAAGCCCATGCTAGTGGTTGAGCAGTCCTTGGCACAAGTTTATTTTCTTTTTTGTGTTTGTATGGGGGAAATCCTGAATTAAGTGGTAGCTGTAATTTGGAAGGATATCCCTTTGACCCTCTGAAAAAAGCAGTGCAATATTTCTAACCATTGCATGAGTATGGTTAATCATGGTAAAAGAACATGGCATTGTTATTGAAGTGCTTGCCTGACTACAGTAGTAAATAAAGTATTTTTAATGTGCATTTCAGAGTACAGGAGAGTAGAGATGCGTGTGCAGTTATGTAAGATAAGATAAGGATATGTATTTTTCTTCCAGTGTAGGATAGCCTGGGTCTAGTTCTTAAAGGACTACACCAACGAAGATTTTGGTCCTTTGTAAAAGGAAGAAGAAAAATGTCTCCAAGTACTTATTCAGACAAAGCCTTGTTATGTTCATGGGGTATCATGTAGCAAAGTGCACACTTGTTATTCTTTGTCTCAGTGTCTGGTGTTTCCCTTTTGGGGTAGAGCTGTCCCAGCCCTCAGCAGAGTACCTGGCCTGCCAAGTGGAGCTGAGGAGAGTAGAGCATTCTACAAAATTGATGCTGGATGAATATGAAAGTCATAAGCATATGTTGGAAAAACAGCTACAAAGTGAGGTAAATTATTCTTTTAAAATGATTTGAATCTTTTCTTCTTCCTGTCGTCTCTTTCACAATTACCCATCTGCCTGTGCAGGCCATTTGGCATGCAGTTACTAGGGTTGTTTGTACAGTGCTTGTTTTTATATATACAACTAACTCTAAAGAAAACAAAATATCACCACACCAAAAATAAAGCCAACCCAACATTACCAAGTCTTACCAAGTCACCGAATTGTCAGTGCTGACTTTCAGTAGCATACTAGGTATATATGATCTGACTGGACCTGAAAAACATTTAGAAACCAAGTATTCAGCTAGCTGAGATTATCCTTGTTGTTTGAATTATGATGGTTTTTGTTTTTCTCTTGATTTCCTATAGATTGAGCGTTGTGCCCAGTTAAAGGCCCAGCTGTTAGACTCTGAAGCTACTGTCAGGAAGTTAAATATGCAGGTTGAAGAGCTGAAACTGCAAGTGAAGCAAACACAGGCAGGTTTGTATCTTAGATCAGAGCAGTCCTTTATGAAGGACAAATGAAAGAAGTTCCAGAAGCTTAAAAAGACTGCAGTTGTGTAGAGCCAGCACATCACCAGGGAGTAAGTTTTAAAGTTTAAAATCAAAATCTATTTAAAGCCCAGTTTAATAAAGAAGGCTCATTTTAACCTTCTTTCAGAAAACAAACCTTGCAGAGGAAGAAAAATACTCCTCCCTGAGCATTTGCATATTTTTATTGTCTGTTTTTCCTCAGTATAAGGCCATTAATGTTTGCTGGTAACATAAACAACATTTTCCGGCAGGCAATTTGTGTTTTAATGTGTTTTGATTCTTGAATGTTCATAATAAAAATAATCAGTTAGAAATTTTATTTTGTACCTCAGAAATTTAGGTCTAACTCTTTAACAGTTTTAGTCAAGTCTAATAACTTTTGCCTAACTTATGCTTAACTTATCTAAGAGCATTAGAAACACGGGCACTTACATAAAGCAATTCAGTCTGCTGAAGAAATGTTCTTTTAAAGATGCCTGTCTGTCAGTTTGTTAATATCAAGTACTATCAATAAAAGGGTTAGTATGTGTATTTAATGTAAAAATATGTAATTCAATTCTGCAATGATTATGCATTACATACATGTCTCATAGCTCAGTATATGCAATATTTTGCATTTCATATATTCACTAGACTTACACGTACATTTATGGTACACTTATTGGTACCATTTGGAATTGGAAATTTGTTTTATGAAAATAGCAAATACGCAGTTTAATTAAATGACTGAAAGTACTGTAGGAACATTCATTTTACATCAGAGTTAATGAAGTCATTGAAGAACCATTTGTGTAGAATAAAAACAAGGCTGTAAATTTGCTGAAAGATTCAGCAGATTGGTTTTTTGGACTTGTTGAAGCATGGAAGTGTATGGAAGCTGACTGCCCCAAAACACTCAATTTAATTGACAATTTTAGAGTACTTTTAATAAAAAAAACAAAACATTTTCTATGTCCTGTGTTGTTTTTCTCCAAAATTACTTTTTTATTTAAATAAAGGGAAACTGGTAAGACTTGTTGCATGCCCTGTGTTCCTTAGACTTTACCAGCATGATAAGATCTAACGTGTCAAAAGTGGTAATGTTTTCATGCTTGTTTATTTACTTAAATATAACTATGTACTCTACAATGTTATTTTTTAAATTAATGGTGGTTTTACGTGGAAGAATTATATATTTTAAGAATAGCAGTAATTTGCAGCTTTGAAGCTGCATTAAAAATACATTAAATCAATTTCAATTAAACCATTAAATTCTCAAAATGTAAGCCAATTGCGTGGTAGAACAATTTTGATCAAATTGGAATTTAAATGCCATGTTTTACTATTTTTGCTTTGCTGTGGGTCTCCCTCCCTGCTTTAGTGTCACTTATTGCTCTTGCTGCCGTTTAGCTCTGGAGAATGAGGTGTATCGGAACCCAAAGCCGTCGCTCGTCGACCGCTCCGTCCTCGACTTCCTGGGAGACAGGACGGGGGACAAGCTGGTGCCCCACGACATTTACGTGGATGGTGCATTCCCAAGGAAACCACTCCTGCCCAATGTGGGGATGGCCAGCACTGTGCCAGGGCCTGGCTGTCACCTGCAGCTGCCCAGGCCTGATGTGGGGACGGCCAGCGCCGTGCCAGGGCCGCGCGGCGCCTCCCCGGACTCTGACCTGGAGTGCATCGCGCAGGCCCGCGCCAGGGTGAAGGAGCTGGAGAAGGAGGCCGAGTTCTTGGAGGAAGCCTACAGGAGTTACCAGCACAGAGTCATGCTGAGTGCAGCTGCCAGCAGAACACCAAGCAAGATGCAGCCTCCTTTAATTCTGCAGTGTCCTCTTGGTAGCAACCCTTTGACTGCCCAGCAGGAACTGCTAGAGCATAATCCCAGCTGCCCACATTCCCCCCTGGGCAGTCCCAGAGGCGAGGAGCACATCAAAAGAACTGGGCAGGTCGATATCTATGAAACTTCCTTCACGCCACCACGCAGAGGAGCATCTTCCAGGCGCCTTTCCTCCACTCCCATTTCCAAACCAAAGAAAAACCTCAGTAACAAGAAAATTCCAGATGGTAAGTCTCAATTGTTAATGGGGTGCAGTAATGGGTTTTGCTTACTGTTCCTCTTGTGCTCTGGGAACAGAAAGATTTAGCAGTGTTAGTCATGGACTCGTTATTTGCTAAGATGCAGGAGATGTGGTTTTGCAGAAAACAACATAGCAGCTGCTTGGAGTATTGCTTCTTCCTGGAAACAAGGACTGGAGAAGCATGTTTACAGTCCCTCAACATACTATAGGGAGCTTTCAAGAGAAGACTACACCATATATATCGCTACAGGTGTAACTTCATGATATACAGAATTTAATTCAAAACTTGCTATTAAGTAAAACTTTGAACATATTGTAGTTTCTTAACCCTCCTATATTTCTAACCTTTCATTTAACTGTTGTAGTTAAAGTGTGTAGCAGAAGATGTCTTTAGCTTCTCTTAAATCGAGCTTTCCAGTCTGAAAGGTCCAGATTTCCTTTTGTTTGTTCTTTTTGTGACGTCTTAATAAAATACTTCTTAGCAATTGTAAGGAGGAAGGATCTAGTTTTGAAAAATTTTCATTTGCTATTAATGTCACAGTTTCTAATAATTGCTTAGTCTTTTTTTTAAGGACAGTATTTAGAAAAGCAAGCAAAGTAGAAACAAAATGTAAAAAAGCAATCTGTTGTTTCAAATCTGCAGTACATCTGCTTCTTGAGTGACACAATTATTGTCACCCTGGCTCAAAGTGGATTTAATACAATTAAAAAAAGAGACAGTAACAAAAAAAAGATAATGATCAACTGCTCCATGAAGGAAGGTTAAATACAAGGGCAGCTTAGTTTGAAAGAAGGGTGGCTGTGGGAAATCTGGAAAACAATGACCGATGTGAAGAAGGTGAAAAGGGATCAACTGATTACTGTTTCGAAGACCTCAGAATCCCCTGACATTGAAAGGAAATAAAATGAAACACTTTTTCATACCACGAGTAAGTTGTGTAATTCATTGCTTCTGTGAGAGCAAGCACAGATGCAGGAATACAACTTCTCTGTCAGGATGATCCAAAAAAGTATTGATTGGAGAAAGGTTGGGATGGGTGTTGCCAGCAGTAAGATACGAGTATTCTCCTTTTTCAATTTTAGTTTAGTTTTCTTTGGTAGTGGGCACTGTTAGAAACAGGTTACAAACACTGGTTGATGGTGGCTGTCCCTGCATGTTTCTGCATGTAGAGTATCATACTCTTAGATGTTACTAAAAACATCTTTGAGACTTCAACTTCCAAAGCAATTTTCCATGTTGTAAGTTCTCTCTGTCAGCTTCTATATAAAATACCCACAGACTATTTGTTTAGCACTGCACACAGGCAAAATCTTTCATAACACTAGAGTTTTGTTGAAAAATTATGAAATGTTAAAACTATAGTTGTGTGCATAACATGAACAATCTGTCCTGTCTTAGTACTTTTCAGAAGCGAGTTACAGGACAGTAGATCTCTTTCTTTTCCATTGGATCTGTTCTTTGCTTAATGCACAAAACTGACTGGTTCTGGAGAGGGATAATAATTGAATAACAAAGGAGTGCATTACCTGACTCAGGAGTTACAGAAATGGAGTGGTGTGGAGTCTAGGAAACCAGGCTGAAGCTGGGTGAGAGGATATTAAGGTTACCTTCAATGCTGTTGGTGGGATTTGTCAGCTCCCACTTAGATTGCTTCCCCACTGAGATGTCACTTCTCCCTCATGAGTCTTCTGAGGAGTGCTTTTATAGTGGTGTATATGTATTCTTTTCTGCTAAAGATGGATGAAGCACCAGGTGTGGTTTTGCTAGAAAACTCTTAAGTCATTCTGGAAGCTTCTGTGGAGCTTTTTGGTGCTGTTGGAAATACTAGTCTGAACAATTCAGGGTAAATTTAAAGAGGTAGAAGATCCCATGCATGTGAGGCTGGATTGGTGTTTCCTTTAAGTGAGGTTAAGTGCTGCTCAGTTGTCAGCACCTGTCTCTGGAGAATGGAGAGTGAAAGGAAGTATGTTCTCCTCTAAAATACTTACAGTTGCAGATCCAACAGCTGTTCTAGTGCATAATCTGCAAGTGCAAGGATTATGCAGTTTTTTATTTTCCTTTAAACTACCTCATGCATTTGACTGTTTTCCCTCCTAGGTCCGTGCACATTGAACCAATAATGCATGTGTTGTACAACCTTGTCTGAGAAATAGTAGCACAATTAGCTAATACAAATTGTGGAATTTTTATTCTGCAGAGAGCATCAAGAGCTCATCCTTTACCTCTTCACAGCAGAGTGTTGACCGGGTTCTTTCTCCTATTTCAAAGCGATGTTTGCTTTCATCTTCTGAGTCTGTTCCTTCCTCGCCATCCAGTCATGGCCAGAAAATCAGGTAACATTGTTTACAAAGCAACATTTTAACCTGCTTTTTAAAGAAACATTTATCTAATTGCTCACAGTGGTAGCTGCTTTTACAAATCAAGCAAGACATTGATTTTATAAGTGAAAACTTTTCTAAAGATGAATAAGGATTTCCATTTTAAATATCATGCCTCAAGTGGAACCTAGTTATAAAAAAACTGAAACGCTTTGCTCTGAGCAAAGCCATTGTCTCTATTTTTCACATCTGTGACCTGACTGATGAGCTTTTGCTAATTCAAGCATTTGAATTTCTGCTTCCTGTTTGAGAATTTAAATCAAGGCAATTTTACATTCTCATTTCATTCATTAACAAGCTGTAATGCTGAATTTATTACTTCTTTTCTCTCTCGGAAGAGCTTGTTCACGTGCCTGTTTTCAAAGTAGGATTTTCCAGTCTTCTTTGCATGTGGGAATGGGATGGGTACACAACTCTTCTCTTTTTCTTGTTGTTTTTTTTAAGATCTTTTAAAGGTAAATGAATAACTTGACAAAATTAGGCTGCATTAGAATGGCTTCTCTTCCGTCTCTGTATCTCCTATTTCCATGTCTGGAGTTCTTCTGGTCTAAATGGCCAATGTTGCCTCCACTCTCCAAACCTAAGAATTGTGAATATGTGCCTTCAGAAGCAGTTCTAGGATTTAACTTTTAAAATTTTTTTCCACAGAAGAGACAGCTGAATTATCTTTAGCCTGCTAGCCATCATTCGTGATTTGGTGGCTGAAGAAAGACAGCTTGTGCTGGGGCAGCTCTAGCAGGCATTTGTAGGCTTTTCTTATTTTCTTTTATCAAGGCCTCAACATACATTTAATGCAGAGAGGGTCTCTTATCTGGTTATTTTGGAAGAGCTTTTATGTTTTTTGTTTGCAAAATGAGCTGTTGGGATATTTAGGGCCTGTGAGGTCAGTTTCCTTTAAGTATTCCCTTGAGACTGTGTCTCCTTTCCCTGCCCATTCACATTTTCTGTGTTATACCTCAGATTTCTTGTGCTTCTCTGACAGACCTTAAAAAGTGGAGGTTGAATGTTAACCTGCATGTTAAGGTGATAGGGGAAAGTGCTCTAATCCTTTGAGGGACTGCACTTTGAAGGATTTTGCAGACTCCATCCTGCTTGGAGAGTGAACAGTATGAGCAAGTTGTGTTGCAGAGGACAGACCTGGGTCTGGGAAGGCAGCTATAGTTTGTTGTTGCTTTCTTGGGTTTCTTATGACAAAGCAAGGGTATAAGGTCCCAGTAATTGTCTTGAACTTGCTGCTTTCCCAAGACTTTCTCAAAGGAAAAACATTCTTTTGTTGCATATTTTCTCATTTCATGTGCCTCGGACTGTTTTCTGTTACATGAAATATTTGAGAAATGCATGTGTGGGCTTTTCCAGTTATTTACTCTTATTATTAGGCAAATGCCACATCACTGATGTGTATTGTGGGATTAGTTTATGACCTGTAGATTTTAAGTGGCAATGGGAACTTCTTTGAAAAGGCAAGAGAAGCGAATGTGATGCTGGACCATCCGTGACAAGCTGTTAGAAGTCAGAGCTCGGTCAGTGGGGAAGAACAATTGCCTCTGTAACTACAGGAGCTCCTTGTTTATTTATGCTACAAGATATGAGTGGTATGAAGGAAACCAGTAAACACAGACAGGAAGACTAAGTGATAAGGCAGATTATTACCTAATTTTTTGTTTGTTTGTTTGTTTAGGCCTGAAGAAACCAGTTGAGGGTTGTTGCTAAAGCAGTGGGTTCTCTGTCATTCTAGCAGTGTTGCAGGACACAGTATTGAAGAAAGTGTCATGCATGTCCTTGAACTTCACACCCCTGAGAATTATTTAGCACTTAACCATTTCTGTGAAGGAAAGACTCAAAACATGAAATAGATTTCCAAAACTTGAAATTTCATTTACTCTGTCCGGTGTAATTTACAGGGTGTTTTTCCCCACTGACGTCACTGAAGTATCCTTTTGGCAATGCAGATTTATTTGTCTGTGCCCAGATTCCCTTTTTGCTGATGAACAAATCTCATTGTTGGGGGTATGTTTGGTATTGTTTGTATTGTTTGTTCTCCACTTTTGCCCCATGGAAGACCTGTATTCCTTAGAAATTGTAAGCACAAACAGGCTGTGATGAAGGGCACCAGCTGGTGTGAAGTAAGCTCCTTTATGAAGTGCTGATGCTGAATTTCATTAGTGACCAGCACTCCTTTTGCTGTTCTGGTTCTGGTCAGAGTTTAGTAGCTGGGTCACGCGGGAGACATTGTTCTTTCACATTGTCTTTGTGATGAGATAAACGGGGATTTAGAATGAGGGCACTAACCCCATTTTGACAGAACCCAGATTTTCACCCCTGCATCTCTTGTTTTGCCAGACATCTAATCCTAATACATTTCAAACACATCTGTTAAGATGAAATCAAAATGGGAATTGAACTGTAACACAAAGCTTAAAAAGGCAAATTTCTTAATTTCAGTTGACTGTCACAATTCATTGTATTTCTCCTTTTTTACGTTTTTTCTTACTCTTTTTATTTTGTTTTAATGTAATAAAATTATGTCATGTAAAGACATTAGGGAAAGGCTGAAGGGAAATGCAGTGGACTTTTGGTAAAAGTTAGAGAACTGGATTGAATATCATAAATTTGAGTCAGAAAGTTTCATGGATTTTAGGTTTGGTTTAGTCTGTTGCTTAGCATGTGAGTGAATTTCAGATGGCTATTTGCTTAGAAGTTCAGCATTTATATTTATTAGCTTATTTATATTCTTCCTTATTTTTTTCAGACTTCAGAGTCAACAAACAGATAAACAAGATCTCAGTGATATTCACAAACCAGAGAAACTAAGGTATGAGGATCTTGAAGAACACATTTCCACTCTTGAAGGTAAGTTTTAGTGCATTTCAGACAGTTTGTTTAACACCTTAGGGCTTAAGAGTATAGGACAACTGTCTTCATAGTTTTAAGACTCTAGTTGGAGAGAAAAATTTCTGATTGATTTTGGAATTAGGGAAAACCAATGTCTCAGATGATGGGGTATTAAATTTCTTCATTCTTGCATCTTTAGGTAAGTGTATATAGTAATAAGCAGACATTAAATTGAATTGGTTCTGAAATTTGTAACATAAATTTGTTCAGAAATCTTGCATAACCTTGTTCTGATTGGAATGTTTTAAAATTGTGTATAAATTTTTTTAAACAGAAAAGTATATTAGTATGTGAACTAAATTGAGGCTTTATTATATTTGCTGCATAAATTAGAACCAGGTTGTAAGTCTAAAGATAGGTTTCTGTAGCTATTGCATGCACTCTTGATTCTTCCTTCAGTAACTGAGGCTTAAATAGTAGTGTGAAATAGAAGTTCCTTTAGGTTGCATGTAAATGTGGGAAGAAGGAACTCTTGCAGTTAATCAAAGGAACTCTTATGCAGTTAATCAGCGTAAGAGTAGTTTTGGAACATGTGGTTCAGTTACTGAAACCTGAATTTTGTTCCTTTTTTTTCTCTGAGGTCAGTACTCCATTTATTTGCATTTCTTCTCTCTGTTGATTGCAGGCTATAAAATGTTTTCTTCTCTCTGTATGCTGCAGGGTCAGTTTTCATAAACCTTTGATGTAAGTAAGGGAGTGTAGAAAGAAGAGGGTAATCAAACTTGATGTCCTTTATAGCCGTTTGTATACGGAGTGAGAAATACAAGCAGTTACAGACCTTACTTAGTTTTGAGTGACATCCTAATGTTGAACCTTAGCAGCCTTATCTCCCATGAAACTGTGAGTTTAAAGTAAATGAAGTTGTCAATGAGGAAGATGTGAACAGCCAGGTAACCCTTCCTATTTGCAGATTTCATGAGGTCTGTAAAGTCCTGAGGCTTGGTGGACATGTGGCATTGTGTGGTGTCACTCAACTCATAGGTGCTGAAGAGATTGTGGTTGTTGCTGGGAGAGTTTGGGGTATTTTCATTGAAACCAGTGATTCTGTCTGGTGTGAATGTTTTCAGACTGGCTTATTCTTTTGGCTGTGGTTAGATCATATGGAAGATGGAGTGGAGCCCTTGCTCACTCTCCTGACCCTCTGAGAATATGGTTTTCAGTATTTTAAAAGCAAGCAACCAAAAAAGATGTTTGTTTAAATAGCAGATATGCTGATAGTGTTTAGTGATAACTGACAGAAGATAATGCCTCATCTGTGCATTTCTGTGAAGCTTTACTCATTACTCAGCTGGTTTGATTTCTCTCATTTATTTCTTTTATAAGCTTTAAATGCATTATTTGAATATGAACCAAGCCTGTAGCCACTAATGGTTTCTACTCATCTCACATTTTAATTAGACTTATATTTATTTGTTAAATTTTGTATGGGAGACTTTTGGGAATACATTACATATTTCACTTTTATTTTATTACAAATGAAAACAGACTGGCATTTTCTTGGCAATTAGGGCAGAGTGGATGCTGTGCCCAGGTAAGGTGCTAATGAATCATTTGCTGATGTGTGGTGGTCAGTCTGTAAGAGTTCACAAATGCTGATGATTACTCAATCAACAGTACTTTAGTTGGGTGAGCCTGCATCAAGAGACAATCTCAGCATGTAGGAGGAAATCAGATTGGCTGAAAAGGGGAGGAGGTGGCTCAGGAGAAATTGCAGGGAGAGGTGGGTAAGAAAGTAAAATCTAAGAAGTAAGTACAGAAAAAGATTTAGTGAAGGATGAAGTTGATAACAGTAAAAAACAATGACTTAAAGGAGATACCAGAAAATATGGAAATCTTTTAGTCCTACTGTGAGTGAGTTCTAGAAAGAAAAGATCAGCAGATTATTTTGGCAGCAACTGCGTGGTGTGCTTAAGGGAATAATGCATCTCTTGCTGTCTACCCTTAAAAAGGGAGTGGAAGTGTACAGAATTACCTTTTTTCTCCTTTGCAGAGTAGTTAATTTGACGTGTTTTTTACTATTAATGGTTCTGGTTTGGGTTTCTTTGTTTGTTTATATTGTTAGCAGTAATTTTGAAGTTAGAAGTAATATTTAACTGGGACAAGTTTATGAAAGGATTTTTTAAAATTTAAACACACCTGATGCTTATTGGTGCCTCATATGGAAATAATGTTGTTGTTGATAGCTTTATAATTAAGAGAGAGCAGCAAAACAGAATAGATTTTCTTTTGAGTGTGATAGCCCATTATTTTGGTCTTACAAAACACCCCATATATAGAATTTATTTTCCTAGGTGAAGCAGGTAGGAATTCCTCTTGCTTTGGTAAGAAACTGAAAACATTCTCCTAACTTAGAAGGACAGCTTGACAGAAATTTTCTGTTATGCTTTCATCTACAGTTCTTTTAAAAGAGTTTTAATTTAAAGAAATTTAGAGAGACAATTTTTCAGAGAGTTCAGAGAGAAAGAGGCTGATCTGCCGTAGGAAGGGGACCAGGACACCAGGTGGTTCATCACAGGTCCAGTTTATTGAAGAAAGCATCAAACACTTATACAGCAAATAATAAGCTTATGAATATTCTGTAAGCCAAGCAATCTATTGGTTAAACTATACCATGAACTCTTCCTCATTCCTTAGGGGTTACATCTCTCTTTTCTCATGTCTCTTTCACTATTTGTTATCCTACTACAGCTAGGCCCAAGGACACGCTGTCTAGCCAGTGCAGAACTTGGAATTAGCCACCGTTTTATATTTTTCCAGTCTCTAGCAGCTAAATTTCCAACACTGATCAGTTTGGTTGACTTGAGTTTTTTCATGTAAAATATTTCAGTTTTATTATTATGTGAAAAAGAAAAAAGCTTGAGACATTGCTAGTATATAAAGGATGAAAATTGATGTTTTCTAAAGCTTTACCCAAAACTTAGAGATATATAGAGTATCTGTGCTATGTTAGACCAAGTGCTTGGGAGAATAGTCCTGTGTATTTCAGGTTGGCTATTTAGAGATAATACCCACATCTTGTTTTAGCTCTTTTTTTCTGTCTCCCATCAAGTGAGGTAATAGCAGTCTGCGTATTTGCAAATCAGTAATTTAAAAGCAGTTCTGTATCACAGCAATGGTCAAAGAGGAAAGACAGTTATTGTGTTTTTGTGAATTCAGATCCAACCTTGCACAGGGAAAAGATAGTATAATGTAGAATATCTGAGTTAGCAGCATCCATCCTGTGCACTGAAGAAGGCAAAGACCCCATTAAAGAGTGTGTGACCAGATAGTTAAAGATTATTTTTATATGCATAAAAACTATGAGCTGAACTTGGATAGACAATTTTTCTGTTACTTGTATCTTGATTTTGTAAAGAAATGAAAACATCTTGGGTTTCTGTTGTATATTTCTACAGTTTTGGCTTTATAAACAAATGTGTTCCAATAGCTAATTTCAAAACTAACAATTCTGTAATTAAGGAAGCAAGTACAGCCTATGATAATTCTTAATTCTCAGGGAGATGATCAAGTTGAAGGGAAAATGCTCAATTAGTGCTGATATTTTTGTGTTCTAATTTAGCCATTCCCACACTCTCTGTCCATTGCTGTGCTCCACTTTTGCAATTACAAAATAAAGGAGCCATTGTTCACATTTCTTCTCCAGATCAGGGGGACATACCAGAGGAGTGTGAAAGTGATGTCTTGCATCCATCTGGGGACATTGTGGATGGAAACTGTGTCACAGCCCCTGCGCCAGCAGCAGCCACTTCACTGCAGGACTTGAGTGAGTTCAGACACAAAAGAAAGTACCCTTTAAAAATGTCAAATGTGTAACACAGAAAGACAAATATTTAAGAGTCCGTAGGTATGTAGGCTGGTGTGGTTGAAAAATTTTCCAGAAAGTGCCATTTCTGTAATAAGGAGAAAGGAGTGTTTTCCTTTGCTTTTTTGTATGAGGATGACGTTTTTCATCCTGGCTTTAGTTAAATTTGCTTTTAATTTAAACATTCTTGCCACCCATCCCACCCCCTCATCCAGCCTCTTTGTAAGATGATTATTTTTTCTTTAGGGTAATTTTATATTTATATATATTTATATATATTATAGGGTATTTTATATTTATATTTTTATATATTATATATAATAATATAAATATATTATATATTATAATTATATATATAATTTTCTTTAGGGTATTTTTCCTGCTTTTGATAGGAATGAGACGTTTAATGTTTTGAAGAATTTTATGTACTGCTTGTCTGGATTTTAAAAAATTTATTCTTGACTCTGTTGGTGAACTTTATTATCACAAAGCAGTTTTAATTCTTTGGCTAGATGAGAATAATATCTCATGTATAGTCAGCATATGCTGCTTTTCTTATTGTTCTAGATGCAAACATTATGAATCTTTTTATTTTAGAGAAGGGCTTTCTAGCTTCTCATGATTCCCAGTCCTTAGTTTGCCCATCTCATTGCTATCTAATGCTGTTCTTTGTACACAGCTTTTTAAATACATTGGTCATATCAGCAGCATGTCCGGCAATAATTTTCCACGGGATTTTAAATACTTTGCTTTATAAAGAATTGGATCCAACCACATTGCAGAGGGGGAAAGAATACAGTAACACGGACTTTGGGATAATAAAGGTTTGTTTAATAAGAATAGCCAGGAAAGGAATGAGAAGTGCACAGATCTGTCAAATCTCTGGCCTGTACTTTGGCTCTACTCTTTAACTCTTGGTGAGTCATTTATCAGACTAGGAAATGTTTGGAGGTGGGAAAACACATTAGCCCATACCCAAGAGTAAGTTCAGTGTATGTACAAACAGTATATGCAGTTGGTTTTCATTTGCTGTTAACATTATACAGGAACCTGGTACTGATTTATATGCTCTTGTAATGATTACTGAACTACATAAATCAAATTACAGATGTTGGCATATTTTTTCACAGCAGTGCTGGATCAAAGGCAGATTGAAGAACAGAACAGAGAAGTTGAGCAAAACTTAGAAGAAGAAAGGAAAGCAGGAGAAGAAAGAAAAGAGAAAGAACAACAGGAAGCTTTGGAAAATGAGCAAAAAGAAGTGGAGAAGCTTAATGAAGAGGTGGTAGTTGAATTTCTGACAGTGATACAGCCTCGTAGTGGCTTGCATTTTAGGGTTGTTATGTTACTTGGTTAGAAGTAGATTTTTATTTCATAAAGTGAAAGTAGTAGAGGCTAAGTTATTTTTTGCACTTGTGTGATTAACCAGTCTCACTAGAATGTCTCCTTATGACAAGTGACTTTTTCACTGGAAACAGATGCCTTTCCTTCCCTGCCTCATGTAACTGGAAGCTACAATTTAATGGCCACTGTCACCATGCTGTTGGAACAAGCTGAACATTTGCTGTCTCTGTGGTGTGGCCACTGCAGGTGGGGACACCACCACAATATGTTCATGTCCATCTGTCAGGACTTCCAGGGTACTCTGGGAAGCAGAGGGTATAAGGAGACCTTGAGTTTGCTTAAATCCCTTTGAGCTTAAACACTCAGTGTTTAGTGTTCTGGATTTTTAGGTCCTGTTTAATACTGTTTAGACTGGTGTGTTTTACTGAGTTTAACGTGAAATTCTGCAAGTATTGCAGGTAGTAAGGCAGAAATGTATTTTTCTAATCAGTATTTATTTTTATTTTTGTGTCTTAAAGCATATCCAAGACTCATTGAAAACAGATGAAGAAATAGAAGACAAAGAGGGAGTAAAATCTGAGCATGGTAGCACTGCTGCTGAAAATAATGTAAAGGATCCTTCTTCCAATCCATTAGAAATATACATGAGAATAATTCAGCAGAGCAGAGAGCAGGAACTGGCAAACAAGGTGATTATTCTCAAAACATGGTCCCAAAAATATTATTGGCCAAATTAGAGTCTTGCTAGGCATGCTTAGAATGAAAACAATTTTCACATTTAATTTTTTCTTCACTTACAAACTTTATGTAGCAATCTGCAGAGCACAGTGTTTGGATTTGTATTGGAAAAGTGTGATGATCCAAAGAAAAAACACAGAAAACTTTGTTCTGTAAGGGTTACTGGTGTCCTCTGGGTGGGGGATTTGTTCGCTTGGTTTTTAATGTTCTAGGACAATATTTTAAAGTCCTCAATTTTTAGATTAAACTGTGTTTAAATACAGTTTGAAGCTACACATGTCAGGTTGTGTTCCTGTAACACAACAGAATTTATTCTGGCAAAATGGAAAATCAGACTGTTAAGGAAGAGGTATGGGTGGACATGACTTCAGTGAAGGAATGCAGGATGCTTTTGTTCAGACATGATCCCAATATAAATTTCCTAAGTGTTACTATTCTAGATCCAGTGTAGCATTTGTAGAAATAGGGCTGGTCCTTTGGAGTATTTTTATTTTCAGTTATGAGCCTTAAAAATGTAGATACTATTATTAGATCACTTTGACATTAGAACTGGTTAGAGAAAGTGTATTTTCCTCTTGGTTACCAGGATTCAAAAAAAGAAGAAATAAGAGAAGGGTCACCCTCAGAAGGACTTCTATCTACTGAAAATGATGACAGGTAAGGTTCATGTATTAATCACTTCAAGTACTCCATATTAACAAATAATAATAATATAACTAATATATAGTTTTAATAGATTTAGTATTAGTTATGTTAAGAAACATCTGCCTCCTTAGAAACCTAAATAAATTATTAATCAAAAGCAATTGTGTCAGAAAAATTGAAGATCCTTCCAATTCTTGTACATGCAAGTTAAGCACTGTATGTAACACATCTGAGAGCTGCACTTTATGATCTGTTTCAGTAGTTGTGGCACTCACAACTTTTTCACAGAGAGCTGGAGTTTGAGGGATTGTTCTTGGGTGACGACACCCTGGGTAAAGGTTTGTCTGTGCTGCACCTCACCATAGTCTGTTCCTAGCTTTGATTCCTCAGTAGCATTGTGGACTTTTAAGATGCTTCATTCAGAGATTTTTGTCTGCCTGCACTGAGTCACAACAACCCAGGCATTTCCTCTGGTTTTCTCTAGGCATTGATAAATACAGATGAGTGTTTTAGTTGCTTGCAAGAGAAAAAACAAACAATCCTCCTCCAAATCTTTCAGTTTATTCCAAGATGTAGAATTGAAAATAAGCAAAAAATATGGAGCAATTAGGAAAAAAAAACCCATAAAGGTTCACTATAACCATAGTAATGATTCAATATTGTCTGTGCTGTTAAACATAACAGCCCCTACCCTGCTGCTCCTGAATTGGCACCAGTTGTGTTTTTTTCACTTGGTGAGCACTACAGAAGTTCATTCTGCTTTTTGAGGTGATGCCTTTCAGTTAATGAAGGCCCAAATCCTCCTGCTTTAGGGTTGGTTTTATTGCCAGCAGTTCACTGAAACAGCAAAGGCAGTCTCTGAAGTTCTGTTTTAAAATGAGTATTAAGATTTAAGATAAACTATATTTACTCATACCACTTTATTTTCCTCCCTCCTATAATCAATATAGTCTTGCAGACATTTCTCATGGAGACGTGGATGAAAGCTTCTGGTGAACAATAACTACTGATTTTTTAATTTTTTATTATTACTATTATGAGAAAGATATTTTTAAAGTCGTTTTGTGCCTTTAATAAATGTTAGGCACCAACACTGCAGGTTGTGTAATTATAAATTAATAAAGCTGATTTTGATCTGTTTCATCACTTCAGTCATTCATTTCAAACAGGGAGTCCTGGTGTGTTACTAATCCAGGAGGAAGCCCTTGGGTGGGGTGAGAGAAAGAACAAAGCAGGGAACAGAAACTGATCAGTATGTTTGGGTAGATGTGTGTTGGCACTGAATTCCTCTAAACTTGGTCAGTTTTGCCAACCCCCGTCCCCCAGTCCCTTCTGCAAATGGTTCAAAGTGTGGATGAAAGGCAGAAAAAATTCCCTCATCATCACCAGATTTAGAGGTGTCCCGTGGAGGCACTTGGCTCACACAGCTTCGGAGCACTGAGTGTGACAGACCCAAAATAAGGTGTCCCTTCTGCTGCACAGCAGGGGCAGGAGCCACTTTCAAAAGCAGCCCCTCTCATGTATCACCTCGTTGGTATTAACCAGCCCAGAATGGAGAGATTAAAATAAAAATGCTATTTAACTCATCTTTATTTAAGCTTTGTATTTTGTAGGTAGATTATAGGCAAGATCATTAAACTTTATTTACAGTATAAAATACAGTAGTTTTTATCAATGAAGTAAGTTTGGGTGGCAGCATATATTACAACTTGCACTGCATTTGAGGCTGCTCATCTTGACCTAACTACAAGAACATGAAGCCAAGTTTGACAGAATTTAGGGGCAAAAAACCAAAGTTCTGTCTTAAATTTGCTGGATGTTTAAACACAATGTACCAAAACCGTGACAGATACAAACTTTGCTTTTTGAAATGGAGCTAAAATGTGCTGTGGTTGTTACTCTGATTTTGCATACTGCTAATTTGCTATTGCAGCCACTCTGGCCTTTACAGAATGTTTGAGTGACTTAGAATTTCTGGATGTTGGGGTGGGGTAGTGCTTGTTGCATTATGCTGGCCTGGAACAACTACCACTACTGCATGCTGCACACAGCTGCTGCTGCAGCTGCAACTGCAGAGCTGCCCTGCCCATGCAAGAGGGCAGGGAGCTCTGGAACAGAACGTGTTTCACCTCAGATAGAGACATAAAGCCTAGAGATGCACTGCCATGGAGTAGCTGTAGGTCTGGGTTCAAATAAGCATACACAAGTGTTGTCTATTATCTACAAATATTTATTTTAACACTTGGATGTAACTACAGGAAGCCCTTGGCACTGATAGAAAATATTGATTCACTGTTAGGTTACAAAAATTTATACATAGCAAAATTTAATGCTCTTTACATAAAAATATTAGACTACTTAAACAAAACTTCAAAAACTCCCAGTAATAGCTACACTGAATTAGAAAAGAATTAGGCTTTAAGACACTGCCTCCATTATTACCCTTATGCAAACACTGGGCTAGAACATCACCTGCATTGCTGTAGAAATGTCTCCTTCATGCAACAGGTAAGAACATACACTAGGCTATTTTGTCATATTTGCTCTACATCAATCAACTTTGCCCCTTTTTTGAAACTGTCAAATTAGACTTCAATAGTCAACAAAAGAAATTATATTTGAAGTTAATACCCCCCAAAAAATGCCTTTTCTCTTAATACTGATTTGAAGGAATTTGTGCTTCCTTTGATGTATATTCAGCAAACAGTCAAAACTACCAAACCACACGTCAGCTTAGCAGGGGTATGACTTGAATATTTAATTTTTTCAAATGAATGATGTATTTTTACTTTTCCCCCCCAACATTTATATATATATATATATATATCATATAGAACAAACACCAAATATACCATCACTAATACTCAAGATATCACTGAATGCTTCTGAAAAAAAACATTAATTAGAAGGCAGACTTCTATGGGAAATGACTTTAAAATGGCACCAGTTTGTTTGTTGTTTTTTTTCTGAACACCACGTTTTCTTAGTGTGCTAATTAATTTGTAAAAAGGAAAACACATAAGCACTGACTATAAATTTGCTAAGCACCAAGATAGAGAAAGGTGGACATCCTGTATTATTTTTATGGCTGCAAATTTTATTGTTTGTGTAAAACTCTGCAAACTTTCCCATCCGCTCATTTGGAATTGTCAGATCAGTGTCATTTTAATAAGGTAACACTTTCACTTACTTAAAATGTAGGATAATGGTCTCCTGCCACTATATAAATGCTACAACATTTATAGAAAATAAATATTAAGGCAAAGCTGACATTTATTTTCAAAGAAGGGGATCATTATCCAGATCCAGGGGTCTACATTCCATTAAGTAGTTAATAAAAGGATTAGAACTTGGGAGATCTGCTCGCCCCTCAGGTGAGCACAGGGATGCTTCGTGGTGGCAGTGTGTGGCACAGGAGTGCAGCTGCTCCCATGGCCCAGGTGTGGGTGCTCCCAAACAGCCCCCCTGCACCACCTGGGAGCTGCTGCAGCTGTGCCATCACACACACACAAACACAGGAGCTCCTCTCTCTCAGGAATGCCAGCTGGGCACGGGTTCCTTTGGGAGTGCTCACTCACACACCCTGCACTGCCTGAGGTCTGCACAGATCACTGCCTGCTCGGCCGGGGCACCCGCCACCGGCTTGTGCAGGGCGTCATGCTCCAAAACAAGTCAAATGTTAAACACCAAGTCTCAAAGAAGAATAATTTGGTCACTTTTTGTAAAGTGTTGCCTTTTAAAATGCCTGGAATAAACCCTCCATTCTCTTTTAGAAAGGATGGAAGATTACCAATGGGATGATTTCCCTAAAAAAGTTTTCCAGGAGCTGGAATGTGAAGCTTTTACACTTCTCTCTAATTTCGTTTGCTAGACACACATCTGTACTGCAGAGCAGCTATTTGCTGATTTGTCAGAGCTACGGAACTCTTCTGCTGAATTATTGTGGCAAACATTTATGTGTAAGAATTGAGTTGCTCTTTTGACCGAGACTGGATATCCTGAAGCTCCTGCTCTTCTTTTGCTTTGATATCTTGGTAGGCCTGCATTTTGCTTGCATCCTTTAAGTAGGCCCAGTTAGAAGACAGTATCATGAGGAAGTGGATCTGGAAGAGAAGGGTGAGCATGATGGCGAGTGAGCATGTCAAGAGGCAAAGCAAGCTGCTAGTCAGATTAATAGACGCTCTTTAAAAGAACAACCATAAAAAATAGTTATTCTACGTTAATAAGCATTCTGTTATTAAAACAAGCACAGAGGCTATTTTTCAAAGAACTCTAGAATTTGGCATGCTAATAATTCAGTTGGTTATTCACAATTTAGAGAAAGTTAGTACAACAGTATTAAAATGAGCTACAGAGTTGTACGGGTCAATTAAAATGCAGAATGGGGGAAGCAGGAACAAACAGTTTTGTACGTGGCAGTATACGGAATCTGTAAACTACGAGGTGCTCAGAAGAACTGCTCTCTAAGGTCGTGGTGTTTATGCATATCCAAGCCCAGAGCCCGGCAGGTCTTTTCCCCCAACAAGCAGATGAGAATTCCACCCTCCCCCTGGAAGAAAACCTGAAACTGTGAATGTTTTATTCACTCAAACAAGGCTACATTAACACATCGAAAAATTAAACATCAAAACATGAATCCAAAACTAAGCAAAAGCATGCAATGTCTGGGTTAAGAAGTCTTAATCCTGCATTTTTATAGCTACATTTTAAACTTCCATTGTCCAACCTCAGGTGAAGAGTTGTGTATAGCAAACGGTTCTCTTTTTTAAATTATTATGTGTTTGTTTTTCTAGTTTGTGCATTCGTCTCTTGCCAACTTCTTTTACCCATACTTCATGCAAAAACATCTACATCTGAAAACATTGATTCACTTCTCCTTCTTTTTCCCCCCAACACTGTGAAAAGGTCTCTGTGATCTATGCATGGTTTTGCTTCCTGTGCAGTCATACTTACATTTTGAGATCTGGCTACTGAGAAATCAGTTACTAAAGTGCAGCCATACAAGAGCAGAAGCTATTTATATGCTGTTTCTTACTAGTTCAGGGTCCAAAAGAAAGAATGTGATTGTTTTACGCAGAGCTAAGACAAGGATTTATTTTCTTAGAGAAAGAGTATCATTTGGCATGCACTTAAGAGTGAGAGAAAATAATTGATTTAATCATCCATGGAATCACTTGGAAATACAAGCAAATTAATTCATAATACCTGGGCTTCTGACCTCTGCCAGCATAGACTGGCACTACTTTATTATTCCTTTCTTTCACACCATATATATTTTGCATGCTTAGGGGCATTTGTATTTGGTGTTCATGGCAAAGAATAAATTAATGCATCTGACCCTGAACTGTTCCAGTATTTGTTTGAGATGACTGTTAGAAATCAAGTGGAGACCTGAAATGAAAACATCCCTTTTTCAGAAGGATGCTTTATAAACACCCCTACAGTAACTGAATCCTCTCAACATGAAAAAATAGCCAGATCTCATCCACATCATAGTTCATATACAAGAAGTCATTTCATTAATCTGATAAGCTAAACGATGCTTACTGAAGCTATTTACAATTACTGTAACAAAATCCAAAAGCTAGACTTTTAGTCTAGGGTGTCAGTGGTATTTCAAGCTACGCAATGCAGCTTTTTACTGGGCTTATACAATTTAGAATTTAGTGCAGCAATCTTCCCGACTCTTAAACTTCAAAACAGCATAGTTATATGTAGTAGCCATCATGTAGATCAGCTGGTGGAAGAGAACAAAATACAGGAGAGTAAGATACAACAAGGTGACGGCTCAAGCCCACTTGGGCAACTCTCGATACTTTTACAACAGATGTTACTCTGAGCTCCTTCCAGGGTGAAGATGCAAATAAATAAACCTGCCATTTCTCTGGGGAGGATAACCCAGCTCAAGCCCTAAGGCCATTTTGTCAGCCAGTTGTGAGTGCTACAGCAGCCTTGGCTGGCACAGGGTTAGAAGCTGGCCACTAAAGGAAGCGTTAGGCATAGGAACCGCTACCTGAACGGGCACTGCAGGGTTGGACCAATCTGCCTGGCTCCAGGCAAAGGAAACCAAGAGGTTATAAGCAGCTGATCAAATAAACTACAAAAATGAAAATAAATAGTGGAAATAAAAGCAGAAATAGTGGATAGAAGTAGGATTTTGAAAGGACATGCAAATCATTTTTTCCTAAGTATGGGGAAGGTGGGTTAAGGTGACTTCCTAAAGCAAAAGTTGGGGACCTGCTGACTTGTGATGACCAAACCACAGCAGCAAATAATTGTGATTACAGCTCACCCCCCTTCATGTCTAGTATCACTACCTTTAATATATACAAAATTTAATCTTAATGTATCTTAAGCCTAAAATGAACATTTTTAATGATAAAATAACAAAAAATATACCCACCAATGCTATGACAGTGGCACCAGCTCCAGCACAAGCCACAATGAACAGGTGGTAAGACATGTAGAACTAGAGTAAAAAACATATTTAAAACATTGAAGTAATTCATTAGGAATAGTATAAAACGTAGTATAAAATGCATTTCAAGTGTTCTAGAGAATAAGGATAATAAAACCATCTAGCATGGCAGCAAAGCTTTACAAAATAAAAGTGTGAAAATAATTTTCTTTTTTTTGGGGATGATGTAACAATTACTTCATTGTTACAATTAAAGCAATCTCTTTATACTGCTAGCATGAGTTCTCTCCAAAAACATCAATCAGTTATTTATTACATGGAGCCCAAGTGACTTGTAGGCAAAAGCTGCACACAGGTTACATTTCTGTACCTCATTCGTGTTGCAGATGTTCTCTAAAATTGGGCCACAGGCTTTGCCAGGTACAGCATTCCAAGGAATAATACCTGAAACACCACAGAAAAGAAACCACTAATTTTAGCAATCCACACAGGCTTTCTATTCCTCTCATCTTTTTCACCCACTTGCCAGTTGTGTTCCCATTCTGGGTGTCCGTGCGTTGACCAGAACAGCTTGGAGCTGGCAGCAGGAATTCAGACAATTCCCTCAGGTTGTGCCTTCTCCTCACACTGAGGAATGCTGCTAAGGCATGTTCTCAGATGTGGTTTTCCCATCTGGCAGCCTAGCAGTGGGTTGGCTTTTTGCACTTTGGGTCCAGTTGCACACTCTGCCTACTCCCCCCACTCAGCACAGAAGAGAGAATCTGCATCTCGGAGGTACTTGGCACCTTTCAGGGTAGCACTTACTAGATGAGGTTCCACTTGAACAAGAAACTACTGTGGAAGGGTGTGAATACAGAGCTAGAGGGAAAAATTACAGGATTTTTTTCTGGTTTAGTTCCAATAGGTAAAAAACATGATGTGAACACTGCCACAAGAAAGTTCAGTCTGCTGCACCTCATATACTCCCAATGACTTTTCTTACATGATTGTAAGTCTGAAAAGTCAACAGAATCTAGCAGATTTAAAATAACATAAACTTTTAGGCCAGTAACAAATGTAAAGCTTAAGCAAAACCTATTTGAATTAAGAGCAACCCAGTTTGTTTTCCCATAAAACTTTGCATTTCAACTCAGCTGGTTGGAATTAGCAACTCTATATGTGGCAGGTCATTGAAATGATCTCAGGATGGCATGGCTTTCAAAAAGATTTTATAGGATTTTCTTCCAAGTCAGCTTCTTCTCTGCAACTGCTACATACAATTCCATCCTTTTAGCTATTGCTTCCACCCAAAAATGTGAAGGAAGTTCAGTGACACGTTGTCTGTTAGGGAGCTGCTGTCTCCCATCACACACTGAAACCCAAATGGTTTTACTGTTCAGGGGAACAATACAACCCCATCCAGCACTAATGCAGCTGCAAAACAACCAGGAGAAGCAGGAAGGTGGAGAAGCATATCTGCCTTCACTCCTGGGCTTTGCTGCTGAAGAAAATGTCTTCCCAGCCTCTCTTGCTGTGAGCTGCTAAAATAGACTGTAGATGTTTAACTGACTTGAAGACTTGCTTTTAAAATTAGTGTGTCATTTCTTCTACTGTACTTACCTGGACAGGAGAGCAAAGCCAAACTTTCTTACTTTTTCAACTTTGAATCCATTTTCTCAGCTTTGAATGACTTAGTCCAAATAAAGAAACATTCCTAGAAAATGCTAGCTAGAATGAAGCCAAAGGTAATGGTGACATAAGATCTTCTGCACAAGGGAAGCTGAAATCATAAACTTCAGGAAAAACTCACCTTAAGGAATGAAAAGCCTGACCTTATTTAAAATTATTGTCCCAGCTCCTTCAGATTTCTGCGTGTCATCAGAAAGCAGCATTAACTCATTATTAGTTATGGCAGACTTTTAACTGCAGGTTTTTGGTTTTTTAACTGAAAGTAATTGTCAGTGCAACATTCAGACATTTACTTCATCTTTAAATGTAAAACAGTTTTCTGAAAGAACAGAATATATGCATATGGGTTCAAAACCTACAATCTGGTTATCTATTTCTCAGCACTGTGTCCCAGCAGTTTATTTTAGGGCTGATCTAATATTACAGTATTGGAAGCTGCTACAAAATCATTTCAGATAAGTGACTTGTCAGTTCAGTTAAATTGATTGCATCTGGAAAGAGATCAGTGTAATGTGAATTAATTAGAAAAGTAATAGCACACTCAGAGATGGAAGATGCTTTTGCATTTGATTCATCTGATAAGGCTGAGACAAAATTACTGCAGCCAGACCGAGGAGGATGGATAAAGGATGCAATCAGGATTGAAGTGGTACCGTATTGCCTGATGTCCACGCAGATCTGGTCCCCTGGAACTGTCACATTGCTCTGGAAAGATTTGATGACTTCACAAGTTGACCAGATGTTATAGAACATAAAGACAGGCACAGCGGAGAAGCCGAAGACCCCGAGCCAGGCCACTCCAAGCACATAGGTGAGGAAAACAAACTGGGCAGAGAAAACACAAACACTTTGTGTTTATCTTTGAAAAGACTATTTAAATTTTCCTTAAAAATGCTTCAAGGTAATCTTAAGCATTCTTTCAGAATTCAAGTGAGAAAGCATTTGATTTTCAAGCACACAAAATCAGTATTCTCATTGCTTACAAATACTTTGGTAGTTTAAGTGCTACAGAGAAAGTAATTCAGACATTTCCTTTTTCATCAGCCTGCTTGAGTAAACAGATTGCCCTCATGTGAAAGAGCAGCCCATTGATTTCTCAAGATTCTCAGCTAAGCAGGGATGCTGGTTGTAGGCTAAAACCAATAAATTCCAACAAAAATCAATTTAAGGGTTTTTTTAAAATTAACTGTAACATACTAGCATTTCTATACAACTTGCAAATCAAAACCATGCAGTGAATCAATGCTCACAGAGCTCCCCCACACTCCCTGATGTATTGAAATCAATTTGGAATGTAACATTTGAAAATACCTATTTTTGCAAACATACCATGACTGTTAAGAGCAGATCAGAAGGATTCAATTGGTCTAATACTCACTGCCAAGCAGAAAATGAATTACTTCACTTTAGAAAATCATGGATTTATCCACTAAAATTTTCTGGTTTGGGTTTGCTCTTTAAAAAAACCTGCTACATTACATGCATTTTCTTCAGCTAGATTAAAAGATGTGGCACTGATTGCTTTTCCCTTCCCTTTTCCCTCCTCTTCAAAGTGTTATGGTGAAACAGTAGCTCTGGCATCAGTTCCCAGCTCCCTCCTCCTGGTGAGACCAGGATTTGGATCCCACTTGGAAGGTGGGGGAACGCAGTTACAGCTCCTGGGCTTTCTTTTCAGTGTTAGCTGTGGCTGTTCTCTCTCAGCTGCAGTGGGCTGGAAGGGCTTCACTTTCAGTAAAGCACTGGTGCCCTACTACCTTAAAATTTGTGTGCCAGAGGACAACAGCAAGGATGGGAAAGGCTCTCAGGGGGAGGATTCTCAGCCTGACCCAGAACAAGGGACTGAACTAATACTGCAGTGGTGGAAGAAGTTTGCATCCCCACAGGTTTTTTCCAGAATAACCCTACAAGTATTTGAGCAAAAGCTGAACAACTGGTTAGGGTTCAGCCAAGGGAGGTGGTGTGTGGGGAGGTGGAATTTCTTGCAAAACTGTGGCCCATAAAACCCCAGGTAAACTTTAATTTATAGACAACTCCACTGGAATACCCTATTTCATATTAGATAGCACCATACACCAGACCTGTATGTTTTGTGTGAGAATTGAAAATCCTCCCTTTGGATTTTGGGAAGGACCAAAGGTGAAAGGATTTCTGTAGATACACTACAAATAAAACATGAGTTGGCATATGTGTATGTGGAAGTGTACATGAGAGGAAGTGCACAAAGCCTTTAAATCCTAAAATAGCCAGGAAAAAAATATACTCACTCTCACATTTAATGTGATAACTGTGGGAAATGGCTATTCTGCATTTCCAGAGCCAACACAAATAATTCAGGGAAGATGGAAGTCTGTCTTCTGTAGCAATCATATGCAAGATGGGACTGCCTTTCAGGACTTTGCTCAGTAATGTAATGAAAGAAGAAGTGGAGGAGCTCTTGATCAAAATGGCAAAAGGTCACTGTATGTCCAAAAGCCTGTTGCCTGTACCCAGCTGCAGTCACTAGTCTGTTAAACATTTTGTGTCCTCACAAATCTTGTTCTAGCCCTAAGGTTTTATACAGCAGCACACAGGCACTTTTCCTGTCACCACCAAACATTAATGCAGCTTATCACTCCAAGCCATTCCTCAGCTGGTAAATTCTCTCCTTCATTGTATAGACAAATATGGACAAACATGAAAACACATTTTTCTGCCCTATTTCCATGTGTCACACTGGTATTTGTATAAGCAGCTGACAGTCATGTGCAACTACTCAACTGCACAAGCAATTGTCTGTACTGATGAGATGCATGGATGTGTATGTTTCTACTTTATTTTGGATATTTTGAAAACACTGCTTTAGATCTAATTTTGCTCCTTGGTGAAGACCATACTTGCTGGGAAAAAAACTGAGCAAATAGCCACTAAACTGGGAAATTATCAGATGCCTTATTTTTATTAGCTCTTGAAAGATTCAATAAGTACCCAACAGCACAGTGGAAAATTGCTAGCTCTCATGAAAATAAACATGCATCTCTTTTGTATTTAACCAGCTGAAAGTACATATTTTTTAAGTTCAGGATATAGACTGTATATTAAAATGCAACAATCACATCAAAAGCCTCTTCTCTTTTCACCCACACTTTCCCGTGGGCGATCTGTCATACTGCTTAGCTTCCTCCATAACTACGAGCTTTGAATTCAGATTTTCAGTAATAGCTTTGAAATCTTCTCTCAGAAACATAGTTATGGCTGTTCTTGCAGAGTGTGCCCTTGGGGACAATGTGGGTGAGAATCTGAAGTTTTATTTTTAGTTAAACTTTGCTTACAATTTTGTTCTAACACAGAAGTATGCTGAAGAGAATATGGCTGGTAACTTCAGGGCTTTGCGAAAAAGCCTCGCTGTTCTATCTGTCTGCCTTTTGCCATCTGCAAATCAATACTTGATTCAAGTGCAAAGATGTTGTGAAGCTTCATTCATTCATTACTGTTTGTTGAAGGATCCAGACACTCAAGTACAATTGACTATGGAAGTCAGAGCCATTACAGTTTGATATTTAAATAGCTCTGCAAACCACAGCCATTTTACAGTCTGCCTTTAAGCATCACTCAAGTGTTCCATGTTGAAAAGCACGAATTTCATTTTGGCTCACATTAAGTGTTTTAAAATTAGCAGTCTCCTCAGTTTACTTTAGACCAGTGGGTTCAGCTTTATGACAGGGGAGACCATGGCAGCCCTCACCCAGCCCATCTGAAGCATTTTGATTTAACCAAGCAGCCTTGGAAGTTGAGATAAGAACCAAGACATGGATTGACCCTGATCACACACAAGGAATTAAACAAAGAAGGCAACAACATTCTGTTATTCAAAACCCAGGAATCAAACTGAGCCCAACAGGTTTTAGGCAGCAAAGACTGATGTTCCCATTCCTGATCCCACTCACCATTCCACTGATGCAGCGGCCACAGGCTGTTGTTTTGAACTCTCCATGCAGCTCCTTCACAGCACTTGTTGTATAAAAACCTTCCGCCAAAAGGATTATGCCATATAGGAAGAAAAACGATGCAATGCCATAAATTACATACTGCATTAGCTGTATTCTAAAATAGAAAATAAAGAAAGACTATAATTAGATTTCAGTCCTATAAAAACAAAGTCAGTCCTCTCAAATTAGAATAAATGAGAGACAACTCCTAGAAACAAAGTTCAAGGCTCCTCAGCATTTGAAGCAAGCAGACTGCAGGAAAACACTGGTACAACTGTGCCCCTTCCCAGGTGAGCAATCCTGATGTGCATTAGTCCTGCAGCCACCTGAGCATCCCCTGTTGGTGCTGCAGTCCTTGCACTGACTGGTGTTAGTCACCACGTTAAAGCTGCAATTTCACACTTTCACTATGGAGCTTTTCCTTTTTCCTCTTACTGCTCATAACTTGGGAATGGCTCACAGGGACAATGCAGGGCTTTGAAGTGGCAAAGCCTGGAGCTGCACCCCTGACTAAACTACCAGGCTCTGTGGTCATTCCTTTGGCTCAGGGAAAGGAAGCAGTCCCTAAAATTCACCATTTCCACCTGTGAAATCCAATTAACTTAAGTTTGCAAAAATTTCTGAGATCAGCAATATTTTATATTTGATATAAAGCTCAGCAAACATGCAGTGACTTCTCCTGAGGCTGCCCTATAGCCTGAAAGAGTAGTTCCCAGTGAGCTGGTAGTTTCAGTGCTTTAAGTCACAGCAGTGTTGAGTGCCTCAAAATGTGTGTTTTGGTTTTTTTTAATGGAAGAGTTATTTAGGAAATGCTTCCGTTTTAGGTACTCTGGAACCACTCAGAGGAAGATCATCTCAGGGCACATGGTATAAGCACTTCCTCAGATGTTATTTGAGAAAGTTCTTGATTTCTTAAAAATCTACCATCTGCAATGACACTAACAGTACTTTTCCTTTAGCTAGAATAGGTAGATGAAAATAATAATTTCTAAATATTATCAGCCAGATTCTGTATACAAAGCTAATTATTTTGGAGGACCAGAATTCCAGATCTTCCATACAACATTTCAGGTCTTCAAAAGTCATATTTTGTTATTAGCATGATTTCCCTGGAACTTCTTAAAATGAATTTGATTGTTGGGATGGTTATTTTCGATGAAGTTATTCACAGAACTAAGAGGTTAATTTATACATCCACACTACCAGTTTTCTGAGGATAAGTACGCTTTGCTCAAGATATTTTTTCTGATTCTTGCCATTCTCCACCAAGTAGCTGCTGGCATAGATCTCCAAAGAGCATCTGAATGTTTTAGCTTAAGGAAAATTGATGACTACCATTTATATAGTTAAATGTTACCCTTGTATCAAAATAGGATATTGCTCATTTAAAATTTTATGTGGGAAGTGTTATCTTTGTTTTCCAAACTGATTAAAAATAACTGGATAAATCTGTTACATCTATGCTGTAAAGAACAAAAAAATTAACTCAGGATTTGAGAGAGTATAGAAGAAATCATCTCACCATCATCAATAGTCCAGGAAAGACCCAATGCATTCTACCAGAAATCAGTAACAGGAAAAGTGGTTACAAAAGTCTATTCCAAAGGGTGTGTTACTAACTCCTTTTTTTTTTAATGTTGCCGTAGCCTCAGATTTGCCCCTTTCTAACCTCTAACCTCTTCTCCCTTCTCACCCCCTTGGCTCCACAGTGGTGAGCCCTGAGCTGCTTTGGTAGGAATTATGCATTTCCCCAGCTGCTGGTGCTGACATGACAAGAAACATTGTCAACAACTCTCCAAAACATAAAACTTGCTGCCTGTGACTGCTGCTTTTGCAATTTCTTCTATTTTGCTCAAATGGAGGCTGATGCAAGCACAGGGTGTTTTGTTACCCAGCTGCTGAAGAACAGCTGCTTACATTTTGTCACTAATTTTGTATAACTGCAGGGCCCTGGTGGCTCATGCCCTGGAGCTGGGGACACACTGCCAGCCACAGCCAGGGACTGAGTGTGGGCAGTGCTGGAAGGGGGGACCCAATGGGGAGCAGTCCCAGAGCTGGTCAGGGTACAGAGGGTCCTGTGGACAGGGGAAGCCCCGAAATGGTGCTGTGGGACCAGCCCCAGTGCTCAGAGGGTGTGCAGCAAACTGGCAGGTCTATGCCTGCAAGCACACACAGGGAGTCAGTGAGAACAGAAATTAAAAAGAAAATAAGAATTAAGTGTGCTGCACGGGGCCCTGATATCAGAGTCTTCAATATCACCTGTCTGGCTTGCTGCCTGTGCACTCCTGTGTGAACCATGCCCACCTTGCTCATCCCAGGGCCCCTCATCACAGCCACACATGGCTGGGCTGGCTGCTGGACATGGGACCTGAGGCAGCACTCCAGGCCTTCCTCTGACCTCACAGAGAAGCCTTGGGAACATAAATGACCCAAATATTTTGCCCGTGGTTATATCCAAAGGCTACATTTGCAGATCTTTTTACTTTTTTCTTTCTTTTCTCTCATATACCAGACCAGCTTCTGGTATATGAGAGGGATGGTCAGAACCATGCTTCTTTGTTATTCCTGACATCCCTTACAACTGTATGTCATCAACAAAAACTAAATCTACTTTTAAAATAAAATTGTTACCCCTTGTTCTGTTACAACAGGCCCTGCTACAAGTCACTCTTCAGCTCTCTTGTAAGTCCCTTTAGGTGTTGGAAGGTTGCTCTAAAGTCTCTCCAGAGCTTTCTCTTCTCCAGGCTAAACAGCCCCAACTCCCAGCCTGTCTCCACAGAAGAGGTGCTCCAGCCCCCATACCCATCTTGGTGGCCTCCTTTGCAGTCACTCCAACAGGTCCATGTCCTTCCTGTGTTGAGCACACCCAGAGCTGGATGCAGCACTCCAGGTGGGGTCTCACCAGAGCAGAGGGGCAGGAACACCTCCCTCAGCCTGCTGGTCACGCTGCTTTGGATGCAGCCCAGGATATAATTGGCTTCCTGAGCTGCAAGTGCGCATTTCCTACTCCTGTTCAGTTTTTCCTCCAAGACCACCCCCAAGTCCTTCTTGGCAGGGCTGCTCTCAATCCCTTCATGTGTCAGCATGTATTGATACTGGGCATTGCCCTGAGCAGGTGCAGCACCTTGCACTTGCTGCTGGTGAGCAGCATGAGGCTCACACAGTCCCACTCCTCAAGGCTTTCAAGGTCCCTCTGGGTGGCATCCTTCCCTTCAGGTAAGCAAACTGCACCACTCAGCTTGGGTGCCATCTGCAAAGCAGCTGGGGGTGCACTCCATTCCACTGTCTGATATTGCTGAAGATTACATAGTGCTGGTCCCAGGATAAGCAGACACCAGGACCCTTTGACTCTTTGCATGTGAACACCAGTAAATGACTGAGGGCCATTACAAAAGCAAGCAACCTAATTCTCAGGGATGGAGACTGAGGTTTGAAGCCATCTCTGCTTGTTTAGCATGAGGGTGTTATGATGAATAATGGGACTGGGAGGCATACTTACACTTCACTCAGCAAAGCATGGTCACTGGCAGTCGTGGAGAAGTGCTGCTCGAGGATGGACACGGTTCCCGTGAGCGCCACGTGGCCGCAGCCACAAAACAACGCTACCCCCGAGAAGCAGAGAATGGTTGCCACGAGTGAAGCATATGGCACTCCTCCTAGGCACTTAATGCAACATTCAAAGCAACCTAAGCAGAAGAGAGAAAGCAAAAGAAATGTCATGAGCAAAAAGCAAATTATGAGGAAAAGAATATTCGTCCTCCACTTGGTAAAAGCCAGAGGGAATAAAAGGCCCAGGCATTGACATGCTAAGCAAAAAATCTATAGGTGGTACAAGACAGCATCACCCTCTAAAGCAGTGACCTACAGATCTGTTGGTATGGACTCAAAGCCCAGAAAGTGGGCTGAGTGCTCCTGTCTTTACAGGATCAAGAGGAGATCGATGAGACAGCCTATGAAATGGAAAAAGCAAAAAAATCACTGTCTAAAGTGATCCATTGCAATTCAGCTGCTCATCTAGAGCTCACCATGTTTCAGCTTTACTAATGGCACCTATGCTGGCAGCACTCTGGGAGCTAGACAGGCAACTACTCAAGACAAGGAAGCCTTTTGGAAGAGTAGGAGATGCTTTGCACTTTCATTAGAAGATGAATACTTTTAGGTCCACAAAACTTAGCTACACGACACTCTCCCAGTGGATTTATATAAAAATTACCTTTTTATATAAATCCCTATGATATTATAGGGATACAGATACTTTTACAACAGAACAACTGAATGGAATCCAAAGAGTAACAATTTTTGTCAAGGGCAGATGCATGAAGCTGTATTACATAGACAGTACATTTCCAGCTTTTTATAGGATACACTGGATTTACAGTGATCCCTAAATAAAATTTGCAGTATCATGATCAAGTGAAATGCATTGTTTAACTGGTCTGAGTTAACAAAATATCCCCCCCAGAGCTGCTATTTGTATGAACACTGCAATAAGGAGGTTGCAGCTGAATTGCCAGGTTTGTTCCAACTGCGTGGCCTGAAAACCCATCTGCTTACAAAGCTGGGAAATGTAAATCGGAAACAAACGCAGCTTTTAACTGCGCTGTAATGGTAATGGCAATCCATAGCAATTCATTACTTCAGGGTGATGGCATTAAGCTGTCCCCATTAATGTGCATTTCATGCAACTGCAAAGAACACAAGCCATTAAGACAACGCTTAATGGAGCGGCCAGCGTCGCACGACAGCCACTGCTGCTATGGCAAGGCGCTGCATTGACAGAGCATTTGAAGGCAAGGAGACAGCTGGCAAATGAGGACATCACATCTTCCCACCCAAAAAATTCCTCACAAAGATCAGCAAGTCTCCAGCCACCACATGAGGCAAGTTTATTTTTATCCCCCTCTTTTTCCCACTAATGAACGAGTTGCAGAGCAGGCACTTCTGTGAGGCACTGGGGAATAATATGCATCCGATAATTGAAAGATTTCCCATTTCATAAGTGAGAAACTCTTCTTTTAGAGAGTTACTAGCAAATGCCCTAGTCAGGCTTAAGCAGCTATCACCATCAAAATTACTTACTTCACTAACTGCAGACAAGATTTGATTGTATAGAAACAAGCCTGGGAAGGTTTTATAGTCAGTCCACAGCTGGAGTCCACTCAGTAGGAACTATCTTCATGACAAAAATACTGCCAAATGAGCAAACACTTCAACTCGGCAGTGACGGGCCAAACAAAATCCAAATGCACGCTATCAGAGGAAATCATCTCTGGCTTTCATTTTATCACAGAGGTCCAGAGCTGAGTTCAGACAACAAACCTTGCAGAGCAATCCTCTGCTTTGGGGAATCTGCCTGAGAGAGCTCACATGCAAGAGCAGCCATACATGTGAGCCTGGCTCTCCTCTGTAGCATCTGGTCCAAACCTCCCAGAGTTAATCCAAGAAATGCATGCACCTGGTGCAGGATTAGCCATGCAAGATTATCCAAAAGTAACCATGCTCTGACCCAGCAGACAACACACTTGTGGTCACAGCACAAAACAAACCACCTTTCGAGCCACACTCCTAAAGCAGGAGACCCAACACCTGATCTTTGCTTAGTGTGGAGAGGTTGATCACTTAAATTGTGCTGATCCCACAGACTGCTTTAGTGAAGGATCCCATCAAAGACAGAAAATGAAACAGCTGGAAGCAAAACCAAGAGATTGACAGGATCCAAAAGGAAAGCTGTTGGTTTCAGAAAATGGGAGCAGCCTGACAAAGCTAAAAACTGGTGTAGACCCAGAATTGATGTTTAATACCCCATACTGCCAAGCCAGCTTTCCAGGCCATTGGCAGAACATTTGCCCTGAGGAGTTTGTTGGATCCCTTACCCAAACACATGACAGTATCTGCCACTAATCCACAGACCCTCAAACACAAGGTAACAGTGGCAGACCCCCTCTCACCTCTCAGCAACTGGCAGCTACACACATTGTCTTTGTGGCCATACTCTTTGTCTTCCTCTGCAGTCCAAGTAAAAAGGCATCAGATAATTTGGACAGCCTTCGTTTTCTCAGTGCAGAACAAAGCCAAGGGTATCTTGGTTTTAGACACCCTCAGAGAAACAGAGAAAACTGCCCAAATGTGGAACTGCAGGAACTACTCACCTTGACCCCAAGACTAAAGCAGGAATCAGAGAGACTTTGGCACACGTGGAAACAGCACACAGCCAGCTTGCAAGCACATGAGGCATCCCAAACCAGCATGTTTCCAAGAGACAGCATCCATCCATACATTGTCATTCTGCACCCAAATTGACAGCAGAGCTGCACGGCCTCCTGCCAGAGGGTAACTAACTGCAGGATGCAACCTCATCTCAGTGCTGGGGCTGCCAGACCTCCCCCCAGATCCCACTGTGAAAAGTCTTTATGAGCAGATTAAAGCCATGCCTAGCCCAAGCAATACAGCCAATTTTATAATTTTAACACATTTAAGCCTAAAACTGTACTGCTAAGAGAAGCGTTCAAAACTAGCTACAATTTGAAGCTGATCAAGAACTGAGATACGCTTACCAAGCTTCCCAAAGAAGCACTGAAGCAAAGCAGAGGATTTCTGAAAACAATTGAAAAGCTTTCCAGGAAACCTTTATGTTCTCTCTCTGCAACTCTAAGTCAGCAAATATCTTCACACAATAGAGCTGAAACCCCAGGAAGATGTTTGCCTAGCTCATGTTCACAAAATAACTTGCTAACACTCTGATGACAACTGCAGGGCTGAAGGCCTGTGAACTCAAGCTGACAAAAATAAGTAGCATTAAAATAAGTTCAGCTCAAATTTTCAGCTCAAAGTTTTTACTTTCCATATGGCCAAAGTGCTGCACTGTTCAGCTGTATATCCACTTCCAATGAAACAGTGTAAAACTATTTAAATATGAAACTGTACAGCGCAAACACACATCACTGCATCTTCCCTTTCAATGGCCATTTTGTGCAAGGCATCACTAGAACCTTTTGTGCAACTCAGCAGAATAAAAACATTTTTTGTCCTCAGGCTGGTGAGCAGCAGTTGCCATGGAGGCAGGTTAATAACAGCCCAATGATTTGCCCAGAGCTGCCTGTGATCTTGGCTACAGATTTAACACACTCTCAGAAGGAGGCCAGCTAAAACAAAGACTGAGATTATTCTCTAGGGAATGAATGCTATTAAACACACACACACACAAATATTCTTGCTAAAGGACAAAAATAAAGAGAAGAGAAAGAAACAGGAACTGGCTATTCTTTTAATCTCCTGGCAGCTATCAGTCACAGGAAATTGGTAAAGGATGAACCTACATATGTACATAAATCGGCAATTGGTTGCTTAATGTATGATGAACAATTATACAATCTGCTCAGCACTGTACAGCCTACTGCATGCATGCAGGGGCTTAGCCATTCAATTTCCCATGCCAAATGGTGATTGTGTGGCTAAACCTCCTTTGGTACTTTAAGTACAGCTTTAAGATTTAAACTCAGAATGGCAAGGTAATAGAGAATTAATGGAAAATGGTCATTAAATAAAAAGAAAAAATAAGCAGTTCTCACACAGTACCTTATCCTATTAAGGTCAAATCTGTGTTTTGGAAATTACAAAAGACAATGCAATAGGATCAGGTAGCTTCCTTGAGTATTCCTAGGGCTTGCTCTAGGAACATCATACATCAGTTCTTGAAGCCCAGACTTGAAAAGCTGAGACAGGTTGATGTTCACAAAGCCCTCCCTCAAAGCAAAGCATGTTAAACATGCTGTAAAGAAAGAATATTCACACCTCTTGGAAAGAAAACCAGCCTATTGTCTAACGTTCCAAACACCTCCTAGGCTGAACTAGTGCCTCAGTGCATCTCAGGTTCTAACCACCGGCCCATAGTCAAGATCAGTATGGAACAAAAAACCACAGAACCAAGAAAACCTGAAAGGAGCTTTGAAAAGTTTCCCATTTCAGGGAGCTAAATCTCCAGGATACTGTAGCTGTTAGTTCCCACTTTCTTTTCCTTAGAAGTTTGGTTTCTTCCCCTCCCATGAAAGATAAAACAATGGGCATCATTTTCTCCTTGTCACTTACTTCCTGTAATTGTGTATCACATTTTTAGAAATGCTGGCCTGTCAGACATCAGCCCAGTTAATACACAGCAGAAATTGCACTTCATGTTCCAACACAGAACCACAATCAGGGGGGGAGGAACTGTCCTAACAAAGGGAAGGTTGCAAGAAATCCAAGGGAAAAAAGCCCTAGATAACACCTTAAATGAAAGCACTAGATGACATCTTAAATGCAGCCATAGAACTAAATCGGGCTCATTACTACACATCCACAGGAGCCCAGTGTTGGTAGCATCACTTCCAATTCACAAATAAATGTAAGAGGACAACTCAGTACTTGACATTTACCTCCTGCTTTCCCCAGTGCTGAAGACTACCCAATAGCAAGCATGAATAATACCCTTGGAGGCCTAAACCACCATGGATTTTTGTCAGAAAATGAACTTTATGTCAATGAAAGCAACTGTCAATTTTACTGTCTGCCACCCACCGTATGTTTGAAAATTTCCATTCTGAATGGCTTATGCATGCTAGGATGTACATTTTCCTCCCTGCTGCATGATAGGCAGCCACAGGAGAAGCAGTGAGGGATGTGGGAATAGGCTAATACTTCAGAAGCAAAATTGGAATTTACCTCTTTCTTCTCTGCATGAGACTAAGCCAGTGCCTGGAAATAAGGTAACTCCTCACATCTGTCACCCACACCTGCAGCCAAGGGTCAGTGGTAACAACACAATAAGATAAAATATTTCACCTTACAAGCGTAAGTTTAAAGCCTGTGACAAATTTATCTCCATGCTTTAATAAGGGACTAAATTGAAAAGGCTCAGCATTAAATCACATGGAAGTCTCTGTCCAAGCTCTATCCTTACTCATTCCTGTTCATCTTAAATTTTGCTGATTTACAAAACATGACACAAAGCAAAAACTACTGTTACTACTTAGAATAAATGTTCACTCATCAGTGGATTAACATTAAACAGATTAAATAAGCGATGAACTCAAATAGAGAAAATCCTTTCTTCTCCTCCCACAAACCACTTAAGGCTCTTCCACAGAAACTTCCTTTCATTATTTCCTAATTTTGCCTTTTTGTCCTACACAAATAAAAAGTTGTGAAATTAACTTATACTGAAAATTGACTCATAAGAGCCCAAAAACTTAATGTAAATGCACTTTAGTCTAGCCAGATTGATATCTCCCCAGTGTATCTGCATTCCCTTTTTCCAGGGGTATTAATCAATAACTCCTTCCCGGCCAGCAGAGTCCCTGTGGTGAGGGGACATGACCTTTGGAGAACACTGCCATCAGGGCTGCCATGAAGGATCAGACCTGAAATGCAGCAGGAGCACCTCTGTTATCCCTCCAAGTGGCCAGCACAAGATGCTTCTTTCAAGTAAAAACCTGTGAGATCTGGGGTAGCCTGATCCATCCAGTAAACCTCACCCCAACCTGTACTATTTAAAAGCTACCTGAAGAACAAGTAGCTCCTTTCTGAAGGTCATCACCTTTCATTGTAACTTCTCCAGTTGTTCTTGATACAGATACAAGATATTTGGTTTCAGCACTGTCATACAGCTAGTTCCCCTCTTCTGAGAAGGTATTTATTCTCTGTTATCAGTTAGATGCTTCCATATTCTTATGCAGAAGAGAACTTAAAGTCCTCACACCTCCTGTGCTGGAAACCAACACAAAGAATGCAGGAGAATTGGTGCACACTAAGAACAAGCATCTCACAGCCTGGAGGAACCATTAGCAGACCCTTCTTCAAATCCACAAAGCACCAAGAATTGCTGTGGTACTGTATGAATAATGATAATAAGTGGCTCCTAAATTTGTTTGCAAAAATACAGTAAGCACAGGTTTAAAATCAAGCACTTTTTTTTCTTCTACCATGAGTAACAAAAAACCCCCACAAACAAACAAACAAACAAACAAACAAAGAAACAAAAGGGCTCAAACAAACCAAACAGCCTTTAGAGGTTATCAGCGTTCATCTACAGCAAAATATATTTTTTCTCTCACTAAGGAAAAAATGATGTTCAAATTGGAGAAAAGGCTGTTTCACCATGGCAAGATTTGTTTCTTCTGAATGGTGTTAAATGATGCAGAGAAGACTCTAAGAACAGACAGCAGTAATCATAATCCTTTTTTTTTTCTCCAAATCTCTTCTTCCCAAATCAGCATTTCTTACAAGAAAAAAATTGCACTCCCGTTGCTGGAACCAAACCTGTTTCATGCAAAGATAAATTATCTGAACCTGTTTTTTACATGCCTTATCTAGTTTACCTTCTTCAAATTTAGTGAAATACACACACTCCCCATCTATATCATTCCAACCTCTGCAAGCCTCATTAAGCTCACAGGTGTTCTGAAGTTATCTTTTTCAGGCAGTAAAATCCTCAGAGCACGAATCACTACATCCATCCTCATTGCAAGTGCCCATCCCAGCTGTTTGCTGTTTGCTGTGTGAGAGAAAGGAGTCAGACCTGCACAGGAAGAACACTGCTGCCCCATGAGATGGTGGGATGAGAGTTGCTCTTGTCCAGCTTTATTGCTTTTGGACAGAGGTCAGGTCAGGCAGGACTACATTTTATTTCATGTCTTCTCTGTTTTACTTTTGGCCTATGAAACAGTGGAGTCCATAGCAGAAGAAAAATACCTAATTTATACCTTGGAAAAGGCTTTACTTCAAACAGGTTTCAGTAGGAATTCTTGAGGGATATTTCTTACTCTAAACTACTTCTGCAGGAAAAAAAATAAGCTGGTGATTTGAAAAATAGACTCTCACATAAGGGACAGATCAGGCATTATTGATAAATGCTTTGGTGTTATTTCTCCTGGAGACTTGTTCTAGCATTTACTATCCAAAATAACCCTTGGGATTCAGTGCAGCCTGAGCATGTGGAAATGCTCACTGGCATGCAGAGCTCAAAGTTCAAACACATTGCACCAGCAAGGGCAGCTTCTGGTCCAAACTGGGGTTGTAACACTCAGTTCACTGCTCAACAGGCCTGAAGATCCTCCTTCCTTTCTGCCCTTGCCCTGGCCCTCCTCCTCTTGCTTCCCTTACTTTTTCCTCCTTGAAGAAACGCTCAGGAGGGTCAAAATGCTGGAACTGCTGCTTCAAAAGGTGCCAGCCTAGGAGAAAATTTTGGAAAAACTCAAGGCAGAAAGGTAAAAGAGATGAAGCAATAGGCAAACTGCCAAAGACATCCAAATGCCTGAAGGTCTAGACAAGCTCAGTGTGGAAATACAAAAGCACTTTGGTTTCATGAGCGACTTCCATAGCTCTGTGAAAATCTGTAAGGACACTTGAGTTTCCTTGATCCAACCATCCTCCACACCCACCTGTATCTTGGCTGACATGATTTTGAAAGCCGACTTTTACTTTACTCAGAGGTGAATATCTTACCTGGAAGAATGGAGTTGAAACACTTAGCTCCACCTTTTTGCCAGCTGTAACTCACCTCACCCTCCACCAGCCTTCAGCACCCAGCAGGAGAGCAAGACTTTAGCCTCACTGGATTTCAGCCACCGCTACTGACCGCCTCCCCAGTTGATTCCTCCCTAAGCTATAAAGAAGCAAACAAGAAACACAACCTCTCCCTCCCTAGAGCTCAAAACAGGGCCAAAACCTGTGTGTTTGTGTGTGTATGTATTCCAGCCTGGCAGATCTCAGATTCAGAAGGTAAATTCTCAATTTAAGAGATAACTGAAGATGCGAAGATCTTCCCAGACATTCACTCAACTATGGAACAAGAGGAGCAGTGAGAGAACTGAACTGTAACTGTAGAAGTCCTTTGTTCTGTAACAGCTTTCATGCTATTATTTCCCCAGCTGAATCCCCACATCATTTCCAAAACTTGAGCCTGTTTCAGCAAAGGAGCAGTAAGGCTGTTTCAGTGAGATACTCCACCTTCACATGCCCTTATGTGTTCACAGAGCAGCTGAAACACCTCCTAGCATCTGGGGGAAGCAGGTTTCAAAAAAAAAAAAAATTCCATAAAGCAAACAACACCCACACAACCTGGAATTGTGCCTACAGCTAAGCTCATGTTAAACAACCACTGCAAAGTTTCTCTTTCTAGAGAAAAAGATGGGCACTTTGCTTTCTGGGAAAAAAATGTTTTAGCATTTTGAAAGGCTCATTAGGCTTGCAGGTGTTCTGGGGATGTCTTGGCTCCAGCATTGCAGTGAATCTTCCACACTGACTCTTCCCTAGTTGCTCAAGAGCTGGATTCAAGCTTAAATTAGGGAAGTGAGATCATGTTGTACTTGGAGACCCTGGGAGAAGAGGTGAATGCCATGAGGACTGCCACAGAGGAGCCCTCATAGTGATGCCATTTGGACACTGACAGAGGAGACAAAGACACCCAAGAAATCCTGTGGCTTGTCAAGGGAGCAGAGGTTATCTCAGCACAGCAGCCAGTGCCACCCAGCAGCGGGGAGCTGAAGGCCAGTGCTGAAGGGAGGTGTTTTATAGCAGGAATTGGTGTTGGGACTGAAGTGACATATTCCCTGCAAGCTAAGGGAATAGAGAAAAGACCAGCATTTTCACAGTGGCTAATCCATCACTGGCAGGCTGGTTTTACTCAAGACCTGTTCAGAGAGGTTTCATTTTTGCCTAAAAGACTTCTAATTTCTTGAAGTGCATTTAAAACATCTTCCCTTGAGCGGGCATTTCTGGGCTTTGGTGGGCGTGGGAGGCTTTTCATCATCACCAAGAACCCTTTCATCCTCAACTCCTTCATGACAGGCATATTTACCTACATGATAGTTCAGAAAGATTCCCAAGGCAGACTGACAAGGGTTCAGTTGCCTAAACAAGGGTTTCTAGCACCATTTTAGGTGCCAGACTCCCAGCTGCTGTAACAGAAGGCTGTGCATCTCTGTGTCCTGGCTCATCTGTGCCAGCACATATGGACGTGTCTCATCACTGGGGACAGCTGAAGGGGCCCAAGACCCCGATAACCGGGTCTAGCCTGCTCCTTCCACATCCTTCACAGCTCAGGGAGGCAGCATTCATAATCTACCACTACTCCCTGAAGCATTTCCTTTGTGTGTAAAATATCCCGTGTGTACTAAACGTGAGGCTTGGAAATGCCTTCTAGCAGCCCCAAACCTGTCACCCAGGTAACTTGTCATAAAATATAGTCAAATAAATATTGATACTGAAGACACATCAAAATTTGTGACCTAAGTATTTCTGGGGAAAAAAAGCCATTTGAAATACATAAACATTTGAATCCTAAAGCACATGAGTATGAAAATATGATGGGAAGGGGAAGGATGAGGCAGCAAGCTTTGGTGAATATTTCCCTGCATTGCTATTAAAGTCTCTGATGCGGAGGCAGGCCTCTCCAGCAAACAAGCTGTCAAGCAGGCTTCAGTCACTCAGCTCCATAAAGAGAGGAAAATTCTGGATTGAGCTAGCTGCAAAAGCTGTCTCTGAGCATATACACCCCTTGCTGTGCTATCCATCAGTCAGACTGGAATTTTCTAATGTGATCAATCATGGCTTCATTTCAGGTGCTTTTCTGAGATGCTTCAAAACTCAATTCCCCCACAGACCCTTAAAATAAGGCTTCATGAAAAGTAAATAGGATCTTCTTGAGGTCTCAAGCCAGGCATCGAAAGGACAGGCATGAACAATCACCAAACCATTTTTACAGCCTCACCTGAAATCCTCCTCTAGACTCTCACAGATGCATTTAGTGCTTCTGGCAAGGGAAAAATGCAAACCAAACCACAGGATATTGTCTAGGAAGCACAGGCTACCAGTGAGTCAGATTTGCTCTCACTGCTTTAGTGTCATTTCTGCATTTGTGGCTGATAAGTCTGATAGATTCATCCACATAAACCCCCAAACTATTTCATCTCATCCGTAAACAATTTTGAAGCAATTGGGAGCACAGATAAAAGGAAGCTGTCCCTCACACCACACATTGTCTTTCAAGCATTAACAAGGAAATTCAAATTTATGTCAAGTATTCATACAAAAAGAAGTAGACTCCTTACAGCCTTAACAAATAAAACAAGAAAAACAGAGGAACTTTTATCATAAATTGTTAGGACTACTGCAAAGCATTAAGTTTATGCTACTACCATTTCTGAACTCTTCATTTCCCTTTCACCCAGCCCTTTATTTACCTTGAATCCCCAAAGGACTAATATTGCCTCTCAATGCTGGCACATGATGGTACCGGTGTGGCCTTGAACTCCTGTACATCCAGTGGTACCTGCCAATTTCCATTTCTGGTCTGGTGATCACTGCCAATTTTAGGTGGTAAAAAGTCAGTGTCACCAGCAAGTCTTAGTTCAGTACTTTCAGTCATTTAACTTTAAAAACAAGAGCCCAGAAAAACACACGGTAGTTTCAGAATTGAAACAACATAACCTTACAGACTAAGGGAAGAGATTAGGAGGGATGATCAAGAGGGAAATGCTCACACAGGTGTTAAGAAAGGTTGAATAGCTGAAAATCTACCTAGGATTTGAGTTAAAACACATAAGGAAGGGCCCTCTATTCCTTACCCCCACCCACTCTCATTTATCCCTCTCTTTGTCCATGACAAAAAGCTCTGCTCCAGCAGAAAAGGAAGGTAAAGTCATGGAAAATCACATTACCTGTTTTTTAAAAATACTCTAATGCTGTCAAAGAAAAAGGTTATTGCTTCATGTCAAGGTAGGGCAAACACCGAGGTTTGCACTGATACTATCTTACATTAAAAAAATAAAAGGTTTTTTTTAGGTTTTATTTCACCTAGGCTCTGCTCACATCCAAAAATGTGGACCAAGTGTGTTGAAAATGATTTGTTCCAGGTTCAAGAGCAGTCCTGCTTCTCCTTGTCTTTTCAGAGGAAGCCCAGCAACAAGACCCACATGCAGTAACTCACCTCACCCACTCACACACTCACGGCACACTCACTGGCACTGGGTTTCTGTGCCCCTGAGGAGGCAGGAAACAGCACCAAACCACTTCTGAGCCTACATGTCCCCATTGCTACCACTGTGGCCTTGTCAAAGCTCTTAGGGTGACACTGACAGACCTTTATTCAAAATGCACCAGAGTCCCCCTCTGCAGGGGCTAAATGAGAAAGCAACCATTATTTCTGGCTGAAGCAAATCCAATTCAGCAGCGTTTGGGCACGTGGAGAACCTGAAGGTTGTCATCTACTGTAGATTAGATTACAGACAAATTTCAAGGGGCAGGAGAAGTAGAAATGCCATAAATTTCAAGCCTATGAGAGGATCAGAAGGTCCCGGACCCAGTCCCTCTCATATGGTTTGGCTGCTTGTGCAATGAGGAGTTTGGCACAGCCACATTTGCATATGTCAAGAAGAGAAAAAAATCTCGGCCTTGAATTCAAATGCTGGATCTAGAGATAAAAACCAAGAATTTGTTGGTCTTCTTTATCAGCGAACAAATTCCAATACTAAGAGTCTTTTAGGTTTTCTACATAAATTTAGCATCAATAGCTCTCTAAAGGATACTTTATGGCTTGGTAATTTTCTCCTCTCTGCATCTAACACACAAACCAGCAAGCAGGTATCAGTAAATCTTCCACAGAAGACATTATTCTGTATTGTGTGGCTCATTCTTCCTCTTAGGAAAGACAAGTTTCACATCTTATGAGCATAACAAAATTCAAAATGTGTTGAAAGTACTGTTCCAAAATGACTGCACACTCTCAGGATGATATCATCTCCTTCTGCTCAGGGAGGAACAATCCTGCTTGGGAGATCACAAAGAAAGCCATAAAAATGGAATTGGACACAAAACGGAAAACAAAATTCTTCGCTAGTACATCATACCTCTTCTCCTTCTCTGCCTCCCCAATGTCTGCCCCCTGCCTTTTTGAGGCTACTTACTGGACACTGGTAACAGATTCAGATTTTTTTTTAATTAAGATTAAAAATAACCAGCTGCAAAGACTTCCAAAAAGAAAAGAATTATTCATTTGTACTGCAGCAGCATCTAAGCCAAACCTTCCACATCAAGAAGATTTTATCCTACTAGCTTGAACCCACAGTTTGAGATTTCTCCTGCAGTGGCCACAAAAAGCACTTGTTCAGAGCAGCAGAGCAGGCAGCTCCTTTTCTCCCTTAGCCTGGGGGAATGTTGGTGAAGTCACCTGTCTGCTGTACAAACATCAAACCCTGAAACACAGAGACATCATGTAAACTTTGTAGCATCATTTCTGTAAGCGAAAATATTCTATGCAGTTGGTTTCTTTAATTAGCAATTTCTGGTTTTGCAGTAACAGGGCTCCTTTCATTAGCTGGCAGTTCAAACTCCATAAGGAATCTCAGTTTTTCCACTGAGCACTGGCTCAATGGAAAGAGCCACTCAGCAATGGCTGTTTGGTAGCCCTTAGTACATGCCTGACACGACCTTTGAAGCTGAAGAGCATCTTGGGTGACTCTGCTGGGACCCACCCAGGTCCACTCATGTAAAATCCATACCAGGTCAAAAGCTCCTCAGGCTTCAGTGGCTTAACAACTACTACACACAGTCCATATTCATTGGAATTTAACTCTGTACCCTAAGTAACTGGGAAAGGAAACAGGCTTAATGGTGTCTTTACCTTTTGCTTTTTGAGTAACTAACTGGACTAATTGTATTCCCTGGTCTAGGTTACAATATCCCCCACCCACAGCCAAGCTCGAGGCCTCCAGTCAGAATCAGGTTGTCCTCAGTCCTGCACAGCTACAGAACTGACAATGCTTCCATGTCACACCACGCAGGCACACGGATGGAGACTGTGGTGTTCAATATTCATTGGGATGAATCATCCTGCATGCCTGTAATCAAACTCACAGTGCTCAACATCCTCATGCTTGCTGCCTTTATCTTTTGGGTTTAGAGGAAACACAGTTTTAATATTCATCTGTCTCAGCGGATGAAGCAGTCCACGGGAGCAAAGAAAGGGTGTTGTTTGGTCATTGATGGTCTGGTGATGAACAATGGACAAGGAGCAAGGCTGGGCAGAAAATGGGGAAGGGTCAGAGTAACTGAAGGAGGTCTTCCCCCCCTCTTTGCCCCCTTTGCTCCTGCTGCAAAATCCATTGTGCACACATAACCCAGTGCCATCTGGGTTTCCCCCACCCCCGTTACCATATCCCATGGCACATATGTCTAGGTTTTCTGCTTTCATGAGGTTGTTCAGACCAGTATGAGTACATGCTCTGAGTATTTTTCAACCCCCTCCTATTTAGAAACCAAATCCTATTCATTAAAACCTAAATCACTAAGCCTGCCAAATTATTATCCCCAGAATATCGCGTGTCCCAGATTCTCCCAGGGCTGGACCTCTCTTCCTACAGTCGTATTCTTCAGGGACTTATGCTTACAGCAGTTATTGTTGTCAGTGGATCTGAAACACTAATCAACTGCTTAAAATGGGGGGAAATATGCAGCATACTAAATACCTTTGAATGGCTTGACAGCTCTGATACCACTGTGTGAGCCTTACATTAGGTGGGTACCCTGGAAATTTTGGTTCATGGTCATAACACATATTTTTAAAAAATACTTTTTTTTTTTCCAATTTGTTGGAATGAAAAATACATCTGTGATGCATCAAAATGTCATAAGCTTACTATGTAAAAATAACTTTACTAAAAGTGAAATAAACTGCATGACAATCCATTCCTTTCTCACATTGCACTTTACAGCTTCATTTAAACACAACTGTACAACTGTGTGCAATAGTGTAAGACAAGCAAAGTATTTTCTTTCCATCTTGGACTAGTATATACATGTGTATTTAGAGCTTAAAAGCTGAAATATGGCTTCATATACTATAAAAATAATAGAGCTCACAGCTATTACTAACCACAAGGTCTTCTTTTATCAAGAGAACATAAGCAGGGAAGAGCCAATTAAAAGGGACCTTTGGTACAGCTGCTCAAACTGGTCTTCATTATTCCTCAGCAGAGCATAGGCAATTTGAACATCATATGTATTCACATAAGGAACCTAAACCCTAGTACCAGGGCTTTCTTCCATCCCATGTGTAATTGGTGAATTCACCATGCTCATCCACAGTTGGGGTTTATATTCTTTTTTTTCTTCTTTTTATTTTTTTTTTATTTTATTTTGCAACTTGGTGGTATTTCTCACAGTTAAATGAAAAGGGAAACTTCTTGTCTCTGTTAATGTGTATCAGGATCTATATCCTTCACTGCTGATGCAAAACGGCATTTCGTTTTTCTTATTTATTCCACCTCAGTAAATCTGCCTGCCCAGTCCTCGCATTCTGATTTAATTTAATGCCTGCAAGATAAACCCTGTCATTTGTAATAATTTGTAAACCTTCATCTATAAAATGCATCCAATCTGTCCTGCAGCCCTGCAAAGTATCTGTTAAACATTTTGCTTCAGCTTTCATGGTGTTTTCCTCTGATAAGGGCTGCTGATACACAGCATAAAGCTGACTTATTTCTTATCTCCATCAACATGAGGGTTGTTCCAATTCCAATTAAAAAAACTGGGACAGCAGCCACTCATCTGGGTGCAGAGAAACAAATGTCAGATAAACACTGAATCCATCAGCTGGGTAGTATTGCTGCCTGAATCAGGCGGGGGATTCATGAAAATTATTAAAAGATAGCATGGTTTAGGTCTATACGGTTTAGGAAATTTAAAAAGTCTAAATAATCTTCAACAATTTTCATTTATCAATCTGTAACTATTCATAAAGCACATTAGCTTGTGCAAATTGTCTCAGCTACACTGCAGTCCAAAAGAGCTGGCTGTCCACATTTGCCACAGAGATGGGAAACACAACCCAATACCTGTGTGGCACCAGTGCTCACATACAATTGCTTTGGGTGCTCAAACTGAAAACAGACCTCACTGCTCATGCCAAGGGCTCCAGCAGCAGTGCTCTCCAGGGTTCTCCCAATATTGGGAGACCTGTACACAGACAGCACATAGTCCTAGCCCAACTTCCTCCAAGTATTTATTCCACAAAATTGCAACACATCATCAAGGAGGTCCTTGCATTGGAAACACACCCCAGAAACAGGCAGTTTAAAATTCTGGCTAAGGGAAAATACTTCTTAGCTTAAAATCACGATTTACTATTGGATAAATGCAGATACTTTCCCAGAACCTGGCAGTGAAAAGCATACTGACTGTGAACTTGAGTACTCAAAGCAGAATGCTCATGATCTTCCCTTGCTCAGTCCTAGCAAGAGCAGCATCTCCCAAACCCCTTCAGATGGTGGTTTATCTGCTTAGGCTTTGCAATTAATTTCTAGAAGGAAGAGTTAAAAGACCCTGTGATAGGACTTCAGCTGCTTCAAGCTGTGGCAGTTGCCTTGAAATAACTGATCTAGGGCATCTCATAAAGGATGGCCATTACCAAGTCCAGGTGGGATGGAAGAGGAAGAAAATGTTGCAAGACTGGTAAGCATGTGAGCCATAACAAGTAAGAGATGTGGTCCAGAGAGTAAATGAAATCTTCTGTTCTGTACCCCAAAATAAAGCAGCAGCATTTTCCTGCGAGTTTCTTTACACAGAGAAAAAGCCCATTTTCCTTCACAGAAGCTGCTGGTGAAAGAGCCCCTATTGAAAAATTCTGACATTTGAGAGGTACGTGATGCCTGCTGAGCCCATCTGAAAACCCAACTGGACTCGACAGATTTAGCACTTTGGAAAACCTGACCCTCAAAACCAAATACGTCTTCTCCATGATCACTTCACAGCAGTAACTTTGCAGGGGATCTGGTGTATTTGTTTTGCTATAGAAATTAGGAGTAGGACTTTCAGCTTTCTGCATTTTAATTTGCTGTGAAGCGTATTGAGAATTTAAGTGAAGAGAAATACAGAGCATACTGTGAGAGACCGTATGCTACTTTCAGGAATCAGAGAATCAGCAGGAACAAAGCCTACAAGTGTTACATACATATACTTATGTAACACATCCAAAGTATAAAATTATCATAGAAAAAAATAAGAAATTGTGGTAACATTGGGATAGGAGGCTCCCTGCTTGCATTTGATGAAAGCAACAGATCAACCTCCTTGACTTGGAAGCAGATTTACTGTTCTACATGTTGTTCTTTCATCCTTGCCAAAACAAAAGGGAAGCCATAAACTCATCATAAACACACTCAGCAACACATTTTGTTTTGCGCAGCTGCTAATGCATGCGGATAACTTTCTTTAGTGTTCATTGTAACATGAATTCCATTGGTTTAAAAAAGCTCCTCAATCAGAAGAAAGAATTGCTGTAATTTTTGAAGAATGATCTATCAATTCAAGGTGGTTTTATAGTCAATCTATTCAGGGCATTTTGTACATTAATTACTCAAAATCTGCAGTGAGGTGGGTTATTGTCCACATATACTAATGGCTTTCGGAGTTTAATCTCTCATCAGTGGACCTCCTTTTGTGAAATCCCTAGGGGATTATGTAGTACTATGTCTAATCACTTGACAAATTTCATTTACTTGAAACTGAAGCTTGTTTTATATGAAGTGTGTAGCAGGAGTCAGATTCAAAGCAGGAAAACAAAATCTGTTACTGGACACTACCGGGATTTATCATGTTTATATCTGAACTGCTTAACAATCGATGAAAGAATTCTGCTTGGGGAAATGCACTAGTTGTTTATCAGCTGCTTAAGCCTATGAGATACTCAGATGAGATACTCAGATTGCTCATAAACGATACACAACAGGTTAAAAAATGTACTATGGCTCAAGTAAAAAGACAGTGGAAATTTAAATAATTTTGTTGCTGTTGTACCATTCAGTAAAAAAAAATCAACAAACTGCTATGATCTGTAGAGTAGTCTGCTACACTGAAGAGGAACGGTTATTTGACACAAATTATACAACACGGAAAGATAATATCCCTTGCGAGTTGAATTTATGCTCTGAAGTTCAGCACTCCAGACCAAAGAGAATCAACCTGTAAAGCTGGGATGGATGAAGCCCCTCTCTTTCAGCGCTGCCATCTCCCTACAACAGAACCATTACCATGGAATTGTTCTCTCCATTAAGCAGCAATTCCCAGTGATCAACACATCCTGAAATCTAATGTTGCAAAACTCACTGCATTGTTCTCCCTCATCATAGTGCAGGCAGATAGCTACCAAAGTAAAATTTGCCAGATGACACCATAGAAAAGGAATTTTAAAAATAAGAGTAGCATTTGGCATGGAACTCACTACACGAAGGTTGTGTGACATTATAATCTATTATATGTTGCTATAACCTAGGTCTCCCACACTGCATTGCAAAGCCTCGCTACATGGCTAGTCTCGATGAAAACACCAGATCACGGCTCCGAAAACAACATGCAAACACACAGGCACACGCTACCTCTGTAAACCAAATTTACCAAAATCTGTCAAAGACGCAGCAATAACGAGACTTCTTTTGCAAGCATCATTTCGGGTAGGGTTAGGACAGATTCAGAGCAAATACAGACGCAGACAGAAAGGTTGATGCTCTATTAATTTGTTGTCAAGCCATGCAGGAAAGGACGGCTGAAAGCCCGAAGACGCAGTGATGATTGTTTAAGAGCTATTTGAAAAAGTGACAAAACTGGCCTGAACCTCTTTAAGCCCCCTGAATGAAAAGATTTAAACAGGCTATTGTTAGACCCCTGGGTACCTTTTTTCTCTTGGCTTTGTTCTGCATTTTCCTCCGCTGCAGTTTCCATGGCTGGCTTCATACCATCCACCAAAAATGCCGCCCCCCCTCCCCCCCCAGCAAGCACTTTTTCTCTTCGCCTCCTTTCTCGCTCCCTTCCGTCTCCTATTTACAGCGGCGGTGATTGAGCGGCTCTGTTCTCCCCTACAGTAGATTACAGTCCTTTCCAAAATGCCAGAAAAGTCTTGTCAGCTTCAATTTCGCTCCGCTGACTGGTCCACGAGGAGCTGTGCCAGCTCGCTCAGCTATACGTCACCAGGGTCCCCAGCTATAAAATAGCCATCCTGTGCCTCGCCGTGCCACACCGCGGGGACAGCACCGCCCGATCGCGCCCCCTTCCTCCTGCCCTCCGCTCTGCCCCGCGTTCCCGTCTCCCAACCAGCGTTAATCAATTCTCCGGGCGGTGAATGGCTCGGTGACACCGGGAGGGGAGATGCGAGGCAGAAAGAAAGGAGCCCCCGGCCGCCGTGAGGTGAGCCCCCCGGCCGCCGTCTCCAAGGGGAGTGCACGCCGGCACACAATCACACGGCTCCCTTTCCCATGGGACCTTGTTATTATGCTTTGCATTTTGATTTATTCCACATGCCCTCTGCTCTTTCAAGGGGTGTGGGGGGTGATGGGTCTGCTCTCTCTGTTTGCTTTCTTTGCTGAGAGATCCGCTCACCCACGGTAAAAGACTGTGCGAGAGAAGCATAAAAGCAAAAGCGGGCATATATATGTACGTACATGGAAAATTTTAATTCTTTGTTTGACTCGTGAGCACAATGGGGGGGAAAAAAAGAAGAAAAAATATCCAAGCAAGGAGACAGGAAGCTAGTTCAAGTGAGCTAAAATGCACGTGCAACACTCTAAAGGATAAAATGTTTAAGAAAACACAACTTGGGCTTTAAAAGGAGGTCTGCCACTAGAGACCTAAAGCCATGCTTGGGAGCGAGCACAGAGTTGCTGTTCAGCACGTTTGATCACTCCCCAAATCCAGACAGACTGCAACATGATCAAATAAGCTGCACTTGGGAGCAACAAACTCAAACATGCCAGCACTGCACTGCATGAGGTCACTTTAGGTGTCCCCAGCCCACTCTTGTGCTGGGGAGCCACAGAGCAGGGCGACACCACACAGGGGTATTGTTCCCCTCCCAAAACCCAGGACAACTGACACATTTAAAGCTGCACTGGGGCTAATTAACCTTGCCTGTCACTTTGCTTGTCTCAATGCCTTACAGTGCAATGCACGGCACAGGGCACAAGTGCCCCAAGGCACCCTTTGTGTGTGTAGGATGGTGGAGCAAGTGTGGAGTAATGGCCTTTGTGGTCCAGCCATTGCAGCCAGTTCTGCAGCCTGCAAAGACTCACAGCAGATTCAGCAAATGCTGAGAATGTCAAAACCTACACCCTGCATGTTCCCTATAACAAATTCAAACAGGAGAGTGGGAAGAGGGAAGCAGTCCAAAGATTTGTAGATGCAATTTAGTCTCTTCTAGTTGAAGATACTACAACCCACAATTTTGCTGTGCATTTTTATTTCTAGATGTCAAGTGAAAAGCACAAAAGCCCTCAGACCCAACCATTAGAGAAGGTTCTCATCTCTTTCAAGAAATTAGTGCACAAACCCTCCTCTCTCACCACAACCAACACAGCTGTTACTTTGCTTTGGGCATTACTGCTCAGAGTTCAGGCTTCAGCACAGCTGCCAGGAGGTCTTGGTCATATCCTAAGGTTTTGTATCACAGCATAAATCTTGATGCCCAGCATTTGCCTAAAATGCTTCCTTGGAGTCCAGGAACAGTCTGCTGTTGAAGCTCCCACTGCAGCAGACCTCTGTGTAAGCAGGATGATGGCAGTAATTTGTAGATGGCATGCAGTATCCTCAGGAGCCAATGTGGGACGAGGGGTTGGGTTCCTGAAAGTAATCAAATCAGTAGGCACAGTAGAGACCTCAACCCAGGTGGCAAGGCATACTTCCCCCACCTTCCTCTCCAGTGCCAAGACAGCAGTCCACACACAGACTGAAATCCCTCCCCAGCAAGACCATGCACTGCAAACACACTCCCTGAAACAATCAGCCAAAAGGTGAAAGCATGGCTGACGTGTTTGCTGTATTCTTTTAACCATTACTAAAAGTTGTTGGTATAAGGATTACACAAAGAAAAGGTTCTACGAAGAGTGGGGCTTTTCCCCATTTAACATCAGTAAGACTGAAACTCCATACCAAATACAGTCTCCTTGCTGAAAGTCACAAAAATTTTAGTAATTGGTCAAAGCACTTGATTGCTTCTGACATAAAATTGTCTTTTTGGAACGCCTCATTGTGCAGTTGGTACTTCTGTCACAGTCTAGATCTCTCTTTCTTAATGATCTTTGCTTTTAGACTGAAAGGTCTAAAACTTTAAAAGGCTGAAACCCCCCTTCAGACTATCCTAAGTTACAAAAGGCCTGTTCATAACCTAATTGAAGTGGTGCAGTATCAATGCACTTATCAGTATAAACACACAGAAAATACAAACATAATCTGGAATTTCCTTTATTTAAACAGAAAACACATTAGACATAACCTATGGTTACAGACTGTCCCTGCAGGAAGCCCATGACTGTAACCCTCCCCTCTTTACCAGTGAGATCTACTCCTTCAAACAGCTGCACACTTTCCTACTGGTGAGCAGAATTTTAGGCAGGCTCAGGACTTCAGAGTTTGTGATGTTTCAGAAACTCAAAACTAACAGGCTGGGAGACTATTTCCTCAACTGTTTCCCCAGAATAACCCCTTCCCCAAACAGGCAATGAAAAATCCGTGCACAATACCAGAATCAAGTTCACAAGAACCTGAACTGAGCACTTCAAAAATCATCAAGCCCAACTATTCAAAAGCATTAATACTACCAAGTAAATAATCCTCTAAAAGCTCCAAGTGATATATGAGCGTAAAATTCTCTCCCCTCCCTTGTTACTATTTTCTGGATTGCTCCAATGTATGACAGGTTTTAAGCACTTATCATCCTAAGTAATTTCTAGATTTTCAAACTTTTACACCATCATTGATAAATACAGCAAATAAAACAAACTATACTATTTCCTCCAGTGCTAACATGGGTGATGATCTTGTGCTTCAAGCATTAATCTCAGCCAGTAAGTTGTCTCATTCAATGTTCCCTCCCTTAAACAGATACATCCTTGTCATAACATGTGATGAGACTGGGAGACATCAAGTTTATGCCTATGACAACACAGCACAAGATTAAGCCACAAAGGGAAAAAAATCTTTAAAACCCAAAACTTTTAAGACTGATATTCAGTAAAAACCTGCTTGTACAGACCAAGCTGATTTAGATAACCAGCAACAGGGCAGGCAGCTAGTTACATTTGAGAAGTTCAGCCCAGCATTTTGTTTTTGCAGAACAAGATAAAAGTGAAAATGAGGAGAGGGGCTGAGCAGCAAGGGTTTCTGCTGCTAAAGCACAGCTCTGAGCCTACTGCCAAACCTCAGGATGAATAGCAGTGGAGGAAAATATGTGAAGGCACTGCAGACCAAGTCACATTTACTGCAAAACTGTTTTAAAAAAAGACTTAAATCTATTTTATCTAGGTATTAAAAAAAAACCCAAACCACACATTTAATCTTTTTGCTCAGTCAATTAAAATAGCACAATTGCAGAAGTTTAAAAATGCATTAGAATCCCTATTCTGTTCATGTGCCAGTTTCTTTTGAACATCTATCTTTAATGTCACTGAATCTAGTTTACATTCCTGCAGGCTGAGAAGCTCTACCATAAGCTACAGCAAATTCTTCACAAGCTTTCAGGAGATGAATACACACTTGCCATTTCTACAAAGGCTTCACAGAGCTGTAATAAAGAGTGTTCTCACATAGCTGAAGAGCAATTTGAGATTATCTATGAGATCCAAGACTCAGAAGTTAAAATACAGAGACTGTCCTTCAAACAAGACTGACACATAGTCCAAACAACTAATTTTAAAGATGACTTGTAGAATACTTTTTTTTAATATTTAAGAGAAAGAACAAATACACGTGAAGCCACTTGGTGCAATGTAATTGCTCAGGTTCAGCTTTAAACCAGTTACCAAAGACTTGCTTATAAAACCCAATCCAAATGCTTATGCAAAAGCAGGCAAACTTTCCATGCGGATAAAATCAAAGCATGACAAGTTTTCAGTTGTGCAGCAGTCATAGATCTTGCAAGTACCTTACAAAAACTTAAAAACTGGGGTTCATTCTTTCAGATATACTAGGTTACTGGGAAAATGGAATACAAATTAGCAAATAACAGTGGAAAATCTCTGCACTTATACTACAGTATAAAACACAGACATGAGTCTGCACTGCACTTAGGGGTCTCAGTCTCAAATTTCTGTTAGAAAGAGCAAAAATAAAGGCTTAAGCATGGATAGTAGTTATCTCTGCAGCCAAAGAAAATCACTGAGTTAACCAATGGAGCTAAGTCCAGGAGGGTAAGCAAACCTTAACAGCGTGAAGATGCCAGTGCTGTGACTCCCTTAACAAAGCCTCATGAAGATGTCAATGACTGCTGCCAAGCTAAATGCCTGGTGACAAGCAGCAGGCAAAGGAGATGTCACTCACTTGTTGGGGTACGTACAGCTCTCTGTCCAGCCTGCCTGTTTCCAGCTGGACCACTACAGTTACAGCCACGGCTGAGAATCAAAGGTAATAAACAGCCCAGACCCAGAACATACACCAACAGCTAACATTTAGTTGGAACACAAAAGGAAAAAACAAGTCCCTTAGAAAGTGAGCAGATGGTTCTGCATGGCTTTTCCATAGTTAGGTCTCATCAAGTTCTAGTCTCAAAGATAGCTGTAGAGATGTTAAGTCTACCAAAGAAAAAAGCCTTAAGAACTATAATGAAAGTCAAAATGAAAGAAAAAGTTGATGTCTTCTTAAGCAGGTGGGAGCTCCACTTCCACTTATGAAAGGCAGTCAACAGCACAGAAGGAAATAATTTTTAAAAGTGATGGATTTTATTTATCTAATCTAAGGGCCTTGGTAACATTTTCCTGGATTTTAGAAACTTGTATTTAAAAAAGAAAAATCTGGGGAAAATAATTCAAAACTCTTGACAGACAAAATACAGGACTCTCAACCATCCCAAAGACTTCCAAGGAAAGGCAAAAAAATGAAAACAAATAGGGTACATTTGAAACTAAGCTGGAACCAATATCACCTCTTGCATCCCTCTCCTGTGAGGCTGCCTGGAGAAGCACCATCCTTTTGGCAAGCCAGAAAAAAATATGGTATCAAACTAGAGCCCATTTAGACTACAGTAGAAAGAACATGGAAATACAGAAAATGAAAGCAAAGACTTCCTAGCATCTCCCCCAGGAGGAACTTTCATTAGGCAAGTGTTCAGAGCTCCAGCTCCAGTGGCTGTCCTCAGCTTCTACTCCAGCTCCACAATTTTATGGCATAGTTTTCATAAGTGCACTGCATGGCGAGTTTCAAATGCTTTAACTTTACAATGAAGCAGCAAAACAAGCCTTTGAGTTGGCCAATCTCCATAAATTTTTCTGTTCATCAGTGGCAAGATCCTCACATATATGACTAGTACATGCAGCCTTCAACAGTGCTTCAAATGCTCCTCCAGAATTTTAAGGGCTACATTTTGACTTTGGCACACATAACCACCTTTGTTTGCTCCCTCTGTCCATCACAACTGAAGGAAAATTCTCAGCTATCACGCCTTTGCCTTGTAGTCCAGCAGGAAAAAAAATATGCTCAAGCCTTTCGTCTTTGTTGAATTCTGCACTTTGAAGACAATCCAACATACTTAGCTTTTGCTGTGAACCCTCTCCTCCAATACTGTTGTCAAAGCTTACTGCCATCTCAGGAAACTAACTGGAGCTTCTGAATACTTGGACATACTGAAATAGCATCCTAGATATTTATGTCACACTTGCCAGCACTCAAGTAGAAGTGCCTCTTGTACTTGTAGAAGAGCTATTTCTGCCAGCAATTTAGAAGGCAGCAAAGGTATCATTACAATATACTCCTGTTAATACAGCTGTTCCATCTCAAAACACAAGAGCTTGACACAGGCCTGGCATTGGGAGGCTACCTGTTGATTTCTTTTTTTCTGTCTATAAATAAACATCACTGAGTTCAGCCTTGACACAAACTTAGCCTTTTACTCCACAAAGTCACATTTACTCAGACAATTCTCTGTTAACTTTACATCCAGTTCTGATTTTCAAAATTGCCCTCCCACTCTTCGCATAGACTTCAGCATCCCACCTACAATCTCTCATCTATTCAGTGCTCGTTTTGTTATTCAGTCTTGGCTTCAGTCCAGTCTTTTCACAAAGCATGGAAAAAAGCAGGGAAATAAAAAGAAGTGCAAAAGCCTACAGCTCCCCAAAAAGAAACCAGGGGCACTCATTATAGAAGGGTACCTCACACTGCTGGGGGTACATGGGGAAGGACAAGGATGAAGAATCCTCCTAGAATGTCACAAAGGAGTCCATGCATAAACCACAGATGTAGATATGTGTGTTTATGTACACATGCAGAAAACACGCATGTTTGCATATTCATATGTATATGAAGAAAATGCATACAATTATATATGTATTTTTATTGAACAGTAAACCATATGAGCACCATTGGAACAGCTGTGGGGAATGCACACTAATTTACAGAGTCATGCAATAGGTATTCAGTTTGATAGTGAATGCACAGTGTACAGACTGCTACAGATTCCTGCAGCTCAAGGTTTCAGGGCCAGGAACCAAGTTAGCCAAGATCAGACTGGAGTTTGCAGCACAGCTAAGCACACCTTGGGAGCACTGTTACCATTTTATCTCAGTATCCCAGGCTGGAAAACCAGCACCACCGGCCCCAGGCTCTGCCATACATTGCTCCTAGAGCAGCTCATGGATTGTTGGGCAGTTGTGCAACAACTTTTTGAAAAGCCCACTGAACTCAAAAGTCAAAATGTTGAGATAAAAGAAAACATCACAATAATGATTGGTATGAGGTACTGAAATTCACTGAGGTTTCAGCACCTTGTAAGTCACGACGACTGTAGCTGTTTCCCCAAGATAGAAAATTCTCATTCTAGTGTAATTCAACTATACTTTGGAAAGATCCTGGACCAGTTCAGTTCTGTCATGCAGTGCTGGACTGCCTGTTGAATTGCAAATGTGGTCTCTGTTCACACATAAGACACAAGTCATGAAATCCTCAGTTAAGACACTAACGAAACGGTCCCCAATTAATCACTGTATTCTTTGCAACAGCAGATATCCTCATTAGGAAAGCAGCAGGACATTAACAAGTCCCACGTTGAGAGTGTCCAATTAACTCATCGACTAAATATGTGCCAAGCAACTTCTCCAGTCTAGCTTTTCCAGTCCCCTCTCTCCAGCTGCAGCGATTGGGATCCCAGTCATGTCGAAAGCAGTGGTTCTTTTGCACTTTGCAAAGCCTTTGAGAGCGCC